>NC_048598.1:189549528-189849528 GCF_003668045.3 Cricetulus griseus
TGATGTCAGCAAGGATCAGGAAGTTTTTTCAATCAAAGACCTTAGAGGGAAGCTTTTCATTTTGTAGTCTGTAAGGACTTGTGAACATTCCCTGTTCCATGTTGGTGCAAAGAATCTAGAGACAATGGGAGTTTCAAGTAAAAGTTCATTTACTACAAAAGTAGGTGTCAGGACAATATAGGTCCTTGTCCCTTCTTTGTTATCCCACTTCCTTCCCAAACTAAAGTCAGAATAGCCACAAGGGTCAGACTCTCACAAATTGTTAAGACAACAACAAGGTAAGTGACCTGCCACAGTGTGACAGGTGAAAAGAAATGCAGGCATTTCACAGGAAGACAGCAGGGCACTGGGAGGAGTCTGTGACATGATTTCTGCACTGTGGTCTAACTTTTGTTGGTTTTCAAAGACAAGGTTTGTCTGTGTAACAGTCCTGGCTCTCCTGGAAAGCACAATATAGACAGCCTGCCTCTGTCTCCTGAGTGATGGGATTATAGGCAGGCAACATCATGCCTGGCTATGGCTTCGTTTTTACTTTGTAGGTTTCTGTGCTTGCTAAGGTTTCTATTTTGCATTTATTTTTTTATTTTTTGGAAAGAAGATTATTTTATACATTAATCCCAGGTCCCTATCCCTCCCCTCCTCCCCTGCCTCTCCAACTAACACCCTACTTATCCCCTACCCTTTCTGCTACCCAGAGAGGCTTCTGTAGGGGGTCTTCAAAGTCTGTCATATCCTGTGGAATAGGGCCTAGGCCAACCACCTTGTGTGTAGGCTCAGGGAGTATCCCTCCATGTGGGATGGGCTCCCAAAGTCCATTCCTATGTTAGGGATAAGTACTGATCCACTACAAGGGGTCCCATAGATTTCCAAGGTCTCCTCACTGACACCCACATTCAGGGGATTTGGATCAGTTCCATGCTGGTTTCCCAGCTATCAGTCTAGGGACCAAGAGCTCTCCCTTGTTCAGGTCAGCTGTTTCTGTGGGTTTCATCAGCCTGGTATGGACCCCTATGCTAATCTCTCCTCCTTCTCTGCAACTGCATTTCAATTGAGTTCAAGGTTTAGCTGTGGGTGTTGGCTTCTAATTCCACCAGCTGCTGGATGAAGGCTATACGATGTCACATGAATTAGTCATCAATCTCATTATCAAGAGAGGGCATTTAAGGTAGCCTTTCCTCTGTTGCTTAGATTGTTGGTTGGTGTCATCTTTGTAGATCTCCAGACATTTCCCTAGTGCCTGATTTCTCTTTAAACCTATAATGTCTCCCTCTATCATATTATCTCTTATCTTGCTCTCTTCTGTTCTTCCCCCAACTCAACCTCCCTGCCCCATCATGTCTTCCTCACCCCTACTCTTCTCCCCTTCTCATTCTTCTAGTCTCCCCCCCCATGCTCCCAATTTGCTCAGGAGACCTTGTCTCTCTCCCTTTCTCCAGGGGACAATGTAGGGTCCTCCTTGTTTGCTAGCTTCTCTGGCAGTGTGGATTGTAGGCTGGTAATCCTTTACTCTATGTCTAAAGTCCACATATGAGTGAGTGCATACCATGTTTGTCTTTTTGTGATTGGGTTACCTCACTCAGAATGGCTTCTTCTAGTTCCATCCATTTGCCTGCAAATTTCAAGATAGATTCATGTCTATTGCCATGCACAAAACATAAGTCGAAATGGATCAAACACCTCAAAATAAATCCAGCCACACTGAACTTATTAGAAGAGAAAGTAGGAAATACCCTTGTACGAACTGGTACAGGAGACCGCTAACTGGACAAAACACCAGTAGCACAGACACTGAGATCAACAATGAATAAATGGGACCTCCTGAAACTGAGAAGCTTCTGTAAGGCAAAGGACACAGTAAGCAAGACAAACTGGCAGCCTTCGGATTGGGAAAAGATATTCACCACCCCACATCTGACAGAGGGCTGAGCTCCAAAATTTACAAAGAACTCAAGAAGCTAGTCTACAAAACACGAAATAATCAAATTATAAAGTAGGGTACAGAACTAAACAGACAATTCTCAATAGAGGAATCTAAAATGGCTGAAAGACACATAAAGTGTTTAGCCATCAGGGAAATGCAAATCAAAACAACTCTGATACACCATCTTACACACATCAGAATGACTAAAATCAAAAACACCAATGACAGTTTATGCTGGAGAGGATGTGGAGAAAGTAGAACACTTCTCCACTGCTGGTGGGAGTGCCAATTCATACAGCCTCTTTGGAAATCAGTATGGAGATTCCTCAGGAAAATGGGAATCGGTCTACCACAAGATCCAGCAATTCCACTCCTAGGCATATACCCAAAAGAAGCACATTCATACAACAAGGACATCTGTTCAACGATGTTCATAGCAGCATTATTTGTAATAGACAGAAACTGGAAGCAACCTAGATGCCCCTCAACTGAAGAATGGATAGAGAAAATATGGTACATTTACACAATGGAGTACTACTCAGCAGGAAAAAAAAAGCAATGGAATATTTTGCATTTACTAAAGGCAAATGAAGCTCACCATCAACATTACATTGCATTTCTTTGGGTAAGGCTGTTTCCCCTGGCCCTGGTGTGTGTGTGTGTGTGTGTGTGTGTGTGTGTGTGTGTGTGTGTGTGTGTGTGTGTGTGCGTGTGCGTGTGCGTGCATTGTGCTTGTTGAATGTTAAGGGTGCCTGCTACATCATTCTCTACCTTATGTCCCGAGACAGCATCTCACACCAAATCTGGAGCTAGACTGGCAGTCAGGAAACCCCAGAGATCCTCCCATCTCAGCTGTCCACAGCCCTGGCCCATGGATGACTGTGGCTTTCACATGGGAGTTGGAGAGTCACACTTAGGTCCTCATGTCTGTGCAGCTAGTACACTAAACCTATGGAGCCACCTCCCAGAATCTCTCTCAGTTTTCAAAGGAGAATTTTTAAAACTGTGGAAATGGCTGAGACAGAGCCCAGGGCCAATCCAGCATCAGTGAAAGGAGCTGTGTGTGTGGAGCCTGTGGCTACAGTGTGGGAGAAGCTGGGGATGACAGGGATGGGCAGAGGGAGGACAGGGTCAGACCAGGCAGAAGAGCACCGGACATCCCAGGTCCTGGGGAATCAGAGGTGCTGGAGACAAGGCTGTGGTGAGGGCTGTTGGAACCTCTCTTCTTGACCTTTGCAGCAAAACAGCTAGGCCAGCACCCAGGCCTCACTAACGGTATCTGTCCCTAATGTACCTCTCTCTTTCTACTCCCTTCAGCCTCTAATGTCTATCACTGTCACGTTGTGGAATGTGGGCAGATGCTGCAATGAACCTTTTCCCTGCGTCTTCCCAAGTGTGATCTGTCTCCCCGATATGTGGCAGACACAGTCTCTGTTTTCATACACAGGGACAGACTCAAGATCCTGGATAATAGTGGACCATTACCAGGTGAGTTTCTGGTGCCTCCCAGTGAAAGCTGCAGCAGGTGGGGGTCAGATGCAAACGCTTTTCCTCCTCTCCCACCCCCAGGGAGGTTTTTCCATTTTTCATTTATTCTTTGTCCCTCACATCATACATCTCCTTCCCCTTCATTTCCCTGCTGCTTCTTATCCATCCCCTCCCCCAAAATAAAATAGCACACATTAGAAGAGAAAAGGACAAGAGTGTGATTACGAAAAATCAGCCTCATCATGGAAGCTGTAGAGAGACCCAGGGAGTCATGCAGTAAACACTCTCACCCATATATGTTTACTTGCAAGTGTTCATTGCAGAGACTCATTGTCTGTCTCAAGGCCTTTGGTTTCTGCTACACTGTCCATGCTGGGCTCTCACTGGAACTCCTCTTGGTTATCCTGCTGGTGCCCTGTGTAGTGGAAATCCTGAGCTGTGAGTCTTCAGTTTTGCTCCCTTCAAGTGCTCCAGCAGATCACAGCTGGTGGGGATGCTGGGTGAACCAGCTCATAACAATGGTTCTGGGCCTGGGTAATGGTAGGGTTGGTCAGCCTGCCAGCTGTCCCTTGTCCTCACCAACAGGCTGAGCTCTCCAGCATTGCCCTGGCCGAGTTTATCCCTTGCAGGGATGAGCAAGGGGTGGGCCCTGTTTTCCTGATTTAATTTCTCAGGGTCAGTTCTGCCAAGCCTGCACCTAGGGTCAGCTCTATTGTGTTTCCCAGGTGTGGCAGAGGGGTCACTCTCCTGATTGCTGCAGTTGATGAGGGGCAGGAACAGCTCTCCTCAGGGAGATTCTCACCTCTCCTTCATTCAAATCTTTCTTCAAGGGCTCTAACAGGTCTATTTTGTTGGAGGATTTGGAGAATGTTGTTGTGTGTCAAAACTTTTCCTGGTGAGATGAAACATACTCATCTCCTCATCCCAGATGGGGAAGCCATTACACAAAAGTACAGATACCACCAAGTTCATCTTGGTGAAGCATTGCATTTTATTGGGGTCACTTATAGGAACATGGGTGAGGGTGAGGGATCACTTCCAGGAGCAGAAATGACTCAAAGACAGCTGCACCACCAAAGCAAACCCAGCATGGGTGACAGAAGACTTACAAAAGTTGGGACCAAGGAGCACACTGCACAGCCTGCTGGCAGCTGAGCAGGTTGGAGAGTGTCCTTTCCAGGTGCCTCAGTTGGGATAAAACTCTTCCAGGCAGATTTGCTGGTTTCTGCTTGGCTGTGTTGTTTCTCTACTATGAGAGTTTTTGCTGCTTACCTTTTCTTCTGTAGGCAGGGAGGGTCCTAGTGAATATGGTAGTTTGAGTGAGATCGTGAAGAGATTTTTGTTGTTGACCTCTCTACTTCAGGAGGCTAACAACACAACAGGTCAGGGTCAGGATGGATAGGGAGAATGTGTGTGTGCACACGTGTGGGTTCCTGTGCACAATGGGCAGCTGTGGAAGTAACGCTTCCCTCTGAATATAGAATCCATACCGCAGATCCCCTTCTGTTCCTTTCCCCTCTGTGCTGCCTCAAGTCTGAATGGTCATTGTCTTAGAGTTGGCTAGATGTCTGTCAACATGGATCCTGATGGCTGTTCATTCTTCTGCAGATTGGTGACAGAGAATACCTTATCCTGAAGCTGGAGCTTCAGGGATGATGGTAAGATGGGTACCATAAGCCTTTCCCTCTTCATCAGAAGGCTCTCTCTCTCTTTTTGTGGCCACCTGCCACCCTTCTCCTTTGGATATAAGTGCTGTGAGCTGACCCCACAGTAAGCGCAGTGTCACCCTCAGTCCTGGAAACAATTCCCTGAGTCCAGTGCTCCATGTCACAGCTTAGCAAACAGACTCTGGGTATTAGAATGCTGGTCCTGAGACTATAGAGCCCTGGGTTAGCAGTGATGGGACTAGAACTCAGTGACATTGGCTCTCCAGTTAAATCACAAGGCGGGCTGTGTGGTATTGGCCCAAGAGAACCTACACTGGGCATATCTCCTAGCTTGGTAGCAGCTCTATTCGGCTGAAGACAGCTTGGTCCAGGGTCAGGCCTGGAGCAGGACAAGCTGGAGCACAGACTTCGGGTCCAGCATCCTATTCTACGGGGATTCACTAGGCAGTCTCTCCTTGGTTCTCTGTTGGTGTTATTAACCATTCACGGCCCTGTCCCTTGCACCCTCAGTGAAGTTCTATGCATCTAATAATCTGCTTGTTCCCCAGATCTCAAGTGTAGCAGTATCTCCTGGTGAGCTCAGCCCTGAACTTCAGATGCTCTGTTTCTGTGAGCATGGCTGTCTGTGTCCTGAGCCTTCTGTCTTCCTGACTACAGCTTCCCCTTTATTTTCTCCTTTTGCCTGTGATGGTGACCTCATAGATTATCCTTATAAGACACGTATTCACTGTGAACCCCTCTCCTGGGCTCCCAGTGCAGCCTGCCCCTCAGGTTCTCTGATCTGGAGGTGCCTGTGGAGCGGGTATGGATGGGGAATGCATGTCCTGTGGATCTCTGAGATACCATGCTGGCTAGAAGTTGCCCTGGAGCTGGGCAGAGGACTCTGTGCTCAGTGGCTTGAAGACACAATGGGATGTGTGCAGGAGCATCTGGTGTACTTCTCCCACAAGCTCAGTACTTGGCTCCTAGAAGTGATTCGGACACTAGCCCCCACCCCAAACTTGTTTTTAATTAATTAAACTTTACTGCTGTTAGTTAACTTCTGTGTTACCCTGGTCTGCCATTATCTGGGTTATAAGCATAAAGTGGAATTTGACCCCCAAACATTACAAGAACACTGTAATGTGGACCTCTTCTGCACATTTCCTCCCTGGGAGGATGGTTCCTGGTCCATTTCAGCAGCAGGGTTCCTGGGGAAGGTCTAAAGGGAGGCAGTGTGGGAGCTGGGGAAGCTATGCTGGGAATAGGATAAGCAGGTGTGGCTTAACATGGAGGGAGGGGAGTGGTCAGTGACTGCCAGTGTCAGCACAGGAGGCACCAATTCACTGCAGAGCAGAGGGAGAAAGTGTCCTTGCACAGGAAGACACCAGATGTCAAGGGATCAGCACAGAGGGGACAGAGGCAGGGTGCTGTGAACATGTCCTTCCTTCAGCTGATCCACAGGAGAGAAAGGCACTCCCTCTGACATAATTCACAGGAAGAAACTGTCAGCAGAGGGAAGCTGTAACTTTACAGAGTGAATCTAAAAAGACACTTATAGGGATGTGAGCTCAGCTCAGTTGGTCACAAACTGACTTACTATATATAATGTTCTAAGTTCATTCCTCAGTATTGTATGATCAGGATTCAAACCAGCTGTGTGAGCACATGCTGGAGGTCAGAGAATCACAAGATTAAGGTGATCTTTGTGTATGTAGTGAGTTCAAAGCCAGCCTTAGATGAGACCTTGAGTTTGATGTGTGTGTGTGTGTGTGTGTGTGTGTGTGTGTGTTTGTGTTTCAAGACAGGCTTTCTCTTTATAGCCCTGACTGTTCTGTTCTGTAGAGCAGTTTGACTTTGTATTGACAGATCTGCCTGCCCTTTCTTCCTGAGTGCTGAGATTCAAGATAGGAGCCAACTGCCAACTGAGAGCTTGTTTGTTTGTTTTTTTTAAGCCTGCATTTGTAGAAAATATAGACAAATACTTTTGTGATCTTGGGAAGGAAAAGCCCCAAACAGGGACAAAAGCAGCAGGCTGTAATATCACCAGTGGGATGCAAGTTCACAAATGACTTTCGGGATTCTCTGAGGACAGAAAAATGAGAGAGCAGCAACTCACACAAGAGGAGAATGGAGCACAGGGAGGAGGAAGGCAGGTATGAGACCTAGACACGTTTACCCGAGTTCTGGGCAGGAACTCTTGAGGCTTTGAGACAATATAGGGAGATGTATGGTGGCTTCAACTGCTATTCAAGGCCCTCTCTGGACCACTATCTGGAGGAGGCTTCTAGAAGTGGGCATCAAAGGCATTTGGGTCATATCCTGTGTAGTCTTGGGATGTCCTGAGTGAGCACACAGGGTGAACAGCAGCATCCATCCCTGACATCTGCCCACTGGACCTAAGATGTCTCCAGACACTGCCTCATATCTGGGGTTTGGGATTTGAGATTGCTTCCACCAATGAGGTCAGTATAGGGAAGATGCTCTGAGTCCTATGGGTACCATGCAGGAGAGATCAAACCCTGAAGCCTGATACTGCCCTGTCCTGTGAGATGCTGAGTTGATCTGGGGCACTGGTCCCTAGGAAACTCTCCTCTCCTGGGTATCCTAGTGGTCAACTTGAGTAGGTTCAGAATCACTTAGATTCCTATTGAGGCATGCCCAAGTTTATCTTGAGTGTGTTTTAAAAGACAATGAAGGGGAGACCCACACTGACTTTGGGTGGCATTTTCTCCATAAGCTGCATTTGGGGATGGAGTAAAAAATAAGGGAAGGAGAAAGCCAGTAGATACCAGCAACCCACATTTTTGCTTTCTGTTCCTCCATAAATGAACAGATTTCCCTTGCTGCAGGTTCCTACTTCCTGGAAGTCCTGTATAAGTGATGGTGTTACCCCGTCATGGGGGTGTTCTACCACTAAATACCTTCTTAGAAAGCAACTGGAGCACTGATACTGCTCTGACAGTAGTGCATTCAAGCCTGGACTTGGAGAAAATAGGGTTGACACTGTCTATGTTAAAGAGACAATCCTAGGCATATTTTAAATGAGCATGGCACCTACAAGAGTAAATAAGACATAGCAAAGGCAGCGGTGGGGCAGAAAAATTGGATGTCTGCATTAGTTCAGTGCTGTCACCAAAATGCCTGGTGGAAATGACTTACAAAAGAGTAACACTTTGTTTTGGTTCCTGTGGGAACTGTGAGAAGCATTTCAGTTCACTGCCTGCTGGGCCTGGGAGTTGAGAAAGAATGCACACCTGTTCTCTTTTCCCACACTTTTATTCAGACTGCATGTCACAGCCCATGGGATGGCATACCTACAATCATGTTGTGAGCCCCACAATAACCTTAAACCCTCATACCCACCCCCAAGAATAGAAGCCCATTCTGCCAAGTGAGGTGAATCCTGCCTAAGAGAAAAACCATTAAAGGATTAGAGAGAGGCAACCAAGGTCCACTTCATTTGTAGTATGAAAAATTAAAAATCCGAGACTTATATTAGTGTTGCAGATTCAAGTTGAGGATGAGAAAAGCAAAGCAGCTGGTCACTAGCTCTCACTCTACCTCAGTTAAAGGAGATCCTGGCTCCACCAAACCTGAGACTGCTGGCTCTCCTCTGCCTGGCAGGAGAATCCTGAGACTTCAAGGTCTTTCTATCCTCAATGAGGCTGGAGAAGGAATCCTGATACTGAAGACCCTGCTCCTATCTCTCATACTCCACAAGTGCTGGGTTTAAAGGTGTGTGAGATCCCAGGTGCTGAGATCATCTCTGTGTGAGATCTTTCTCTTTAGGACTGGATCAATCTTGTGTAGATCTGGGTGGCATGGGACTCACACAGATCCTTCTACCTCTTAATCCTGAGTTCTAGCATTAAAGGTGGGTAGCATTACGGCTTGATCTCCATAGCTTTAGGCTGGCCTTACTTTCTGAATTCTCAGGCAACCTTTAAAAATCATAAAATGATATATCACCACGTTGTTCCTGATGGTTTGGTTGAGAGATATTTTGAGCAAAAATATGGTTTGGTAATTGTACAAAAAACTCTACTACCGAGTCAAGGCCATGTTCTTTATTGTTGAGGAAAATAAACACAAATACCATTGAACTTACAAGGGAACCCAGGAAGTTAAATGTTCATAATCCTTCAATATGTTAACAACCAAGATTTCCTTGTACAGAATCTAAAACAAACTCACTGGAAAGTCACTTAAAATGCTCTGTGAAGCAGATTTTAAAACACTAGTAAGGGCTCACAAACAAGCCTTAATCAGAAAGACAGGCTGTGTTGCACACTAGTCCTGTGAACTCTGCAGGTCACTGATATACCTCAGCTTCTTCATAAATCAAATTGAGCTGGGTTATAACAAAGAAACTAGCTCACAGTTTTGTGTACTAGCTTGAGATATTAGTTTAAAACTTTAAGGTAATATAAGGAATTATTTTTCAAAGTAATGTATAAATACAACAAAACAAAACAAATCAAAACAGTTCTACCTCCATGATCTGGCCAGAAATTAATGTGAGAATTGTGTGTGAGAGAAAGGGTGAGAGAATTCTGGGTGGGAAGAGCTGGAGGGAGAGGAGAGTTCTGGGACATGATAGAGTTCCTCACTGCAGGCAGTGTCTCAGCCAGAGGCTGCTGCAGGTGTGGGCAGCAAGGCACAGGAGAGGCTGGAACACACAGGGATGGGACTCACAAATGAAGGGTAGGAGAACACTGATTCCAACATGTACCGCTTGGGCACAAAGATTAGTCTATGCTACAGACACTGACACACAATGAGTATAAGCACCTTCCATATCTTCTTTCTAGCTGAACCCTACAGCAAAGATACTGGCCCTACACAAGAGGTAAAGTAACACGGTTATCCCCAGGGATGTGAGATGCAGGCTCACTAATAAGTTATCAATGAACCAAATTTATGACAAGAACCAGGAAAGAAAACTTTATTCAGACTCATGGTTTGAGGGAATAAAATCCATCATGGTGTGAAGGCATGGTGGTGCATGGCTGTGTGGTGGCAGCAAACAGAGTGAGATCATAGCAGAGGGAGGCTGAGCTCTGACACCTCAAGGCATTCTGACATCTAGTAAGGCCCTTGTGTACTGGGCTTTGCCTCTTAATGGTTGCACAGCCTGTAAAACTGCACTACAGGCTGAGTGTGCTCACATGAGCCTGTGAAAGACATTTTACTCCTAAGGCAGACCACAGGCTGAGAGGAATCTATGCAAGTCTCCATCTTATGAGTCTCCTCTGCACTCAACTGTCCATGCTGAGATACCTGGCTGGTCACATTTCCACCCTGTCCAATTCTCAGTCCCACTTTAAGTAGTCACCTGTGTTTAATTTGTCCTCCATTTCCTAATGGTGACTCCTGCCTCACTGGAGACTTGTATTAAATACCTCTGTATGCTTTTGTCTCATTAATGTATTCTGTGTCAACTGAGTTCTCCTGGAGGGCCCAAAGCCTTAAGTGGATAGAAGAGATATTTTGTTTTTCTATACTATTGGGGTGCATTTCAAAGTGACAGTAAAGGATACATTAAGCAATGTATACTGAAAGACCCCGCCCCCTGGCTGGTTGTCTCTCGGTGACACTCCCGTACGCGCGCACCCACACGCCTGGCGGCTGGCTCCCTCCCAAGCCGGTTCACCCAGGTGGGGCCACTTCGACCCAGGCCCGCCCGCCTGGCGCCGCGCCCCGGGGCTGGGGCCGAGCGGGGAGAGGGCCCCCCGCCCCCGCGCCCCTGCCCGATGGGGAACCTCCGTCCCAAGGTCAGCCATCTGGACGCGGAGGGGGGAATTGGGTCTGTTGTACCAGGTACAGACCTTGAGAATATACTGACCTAAAATAACTCTGTACCTCATTAAATTGTCCAATAGAATCCCTGTAACTATGCTTTTCGCTTCTGCACTGTGCTTTTAGCTATATAAGGACCCCTCTCCCTTGGCTCGGGGCTTGGCCTAACAAAAGCTAAGCCCCCAGGTACGCGCGCCATCAATAAAACCACTTGCTTTTGCATCCAAAGTTCGTGGTTTCGCCGATTCCTGGGTGCGGGTCTCCTTCTACGAAAGTACCTCTTCTGAGGTCTTTCAATACTTAGTAGCATCTGGCTAATTTTTAATTCTACCATTCCAGAGACAAAAAAAGTCTTTCTCCCTGAATTTGAGGCTAGGGCCTATTCCAGGCCAGCCAAGGCTACCTGCATATTGAGTTCCTGCATATTAAGAAAAACAGCAGTAAACAATTGGCTAGCCAGAAACTTAAAAAACTTGTCTATGTGGTTACATTATTACATTTTCATGTGAATTAAACCCAGATGGACTAATGAATTAAATACAGAAATGCCAATGCATTGTGAAAATTGGAAACCCAAGTTACAGAGAAATCTTTCCAAGAACACTAAACAGAGACCACACACAGCAAGCATGTGGAACCTGTGATTGAGTATATTGGAAATGAAAATTTCAGCATAGCAACAAGAAAAATAACCCAACAAAAATAAAATTTATAATTCCCTGGAAACAAGGTAGCCATAATAAAGGACTATAGGAAATGTGGACAGACCTTCCATGGATTTCTCCCCTGAATACAGTTTGCAGATCTCTTCCCAGGTTTCAATGTCACCATCCCTTCAAGACCTGAGCCACTGAAACCTCTCTGCAAGCACAGTGTTCATGCCCCTTTCTGAATTACTTACCAGATATCATGACAAATGGAAGATCCCAGTTTGCCTTATTTTCTATTCTAGGCAGAGTCATAATAAGGAGAGAAAATGGCAATCAGGTTTTCATTTTGAATTCTTCACTGTAAGACCCCGAAGTCACAGTCCCTGTACTTCTCAGTGATTTTGTTTGTATGTTTAATTTTTATAAAGTCTCAGCTGGCCCTTTTGTTTCCTCTCTTAGACGCCCCATGCCCATCCCTCAAGCCCTTTGTTAAAAACCAGCAGACTCATTTACGAGTCTCCTGTAGCCACCCCTGGAGTCCTGAGATTGACTGAATGTATCATCTCCTTGCTCTCCTGATGTCTGAGGAACCCCCACCTCAGTAGCACATAGCAACAAGAGCTGTTGTATCCACACAGCAGCTCATACCACTTCAGGCAGGGCACTGGTCCATGCCTCAGCCTGCCTCACAGTCTGCTGGTTGTCTGGAAGTCATGACTTCCATACTCTGAATTAGTTTCCTAGGACTCTCCTAAGTACCACAGACCGGTTACAGCAGAGTAGGGACTGGAGATGGAGGCATCAAATCAACAGGAAAACAGCCCCTTGTCAAAGGAAGTGGGGAAGCCCCTCCCACCTGGCTTCCCCTCTGGGACAAAGTCTTCCCCCTAGGATTGATCACCCTTGATACACAAACCTGGGAAAATGGGGTGCTATGGAAATGTCCTAAAAGGGCCATGCCACTGGAGACCCAGGGCTTTTGGGAGCTCTCTAGGCCTTCCTCCACCCCCAAGAGTGCTTTCCATTTCTTAATGAACTGTCTTTGTTTCTAATCGCGTGTCCCTGGAAACAGCAGGCATGGAGCATTGCATATCATGCCAGCACTTGGGAGTCACAGGCAGGAAGTTCTCTGAGTTTGAGGCCAGCCTGGTCTACAGAGAGAGAGTGTGTTCCAGGACAACTGGGACTATATAGTGAGATTTTGTCGTGAACCCCCCACCTCCAAATAGTCACTTATGCAACAGGGCTGGCTTTAGCGGTATTAGTATTCCTGGGCGCTAGTGTGAATTTGCTGTGACATCTCTTAATATACTGACCCCAAGGGTTGGTTTGTCTAATGTGATTGGGTAGCAGCATATCCCTTCCATCTCTTAAGAGTCCATGTGGATCCTTCTAGAAGCTTTTCCCACAATATGCATAGAACAGTGGTTCTCAACCTGTGGGTTGCGTCCCATTCAGGAGGAGTTGAGATGCACTCTCGGCCTGGACACATGGGGGAGGGCCTAGGCCCATCCCAGGATGATGTGGTGGACTTTGGGAAGCCCTGGTTGAGGGCCCCACCCTCCCTGGGGAGTGGAGGGTGGATGGGGTGGAGGGCAGGTGAGAGAGGGGGAAGGGATTGATATGTGAAGCAAGCTTGTTCCTAATTTGAACTAATACAAAAATTAAAAAAAGAACTTGATTTGTTTTTGGATCCATGTGTTCAATTGATGCAATCATTTCGTGTAGTATATTAACATAGGAAGAATGTAATATAAAAAAAGATCAAGGTCAAGCATTGAATGCCTGAACTAAGCATGGGACTCATGCTTTTGTATAGACAGCAAACCTATGTGCTCTTAAGTACTTGGTTGATAGGGCCACTGCCTTCTGAGAGCCAGTCCTGTGCAAATATACACAGCCTGGATGCTGTCCGGGCAGTATAAACCCATCTGCCACTGGGATGCTCCCCATCCAAGTATGAAGCTGGCCCAGCCCTGCTTAGCATTGGAGAATAGCAGAGCTTGGGAATGTTCAGGGTGGCACAGCTATAGAGGAAAGCAGCGCTTTAACAGAAGGCTGAATGAAAGAATGTGGGAGAATTAATGATGGGAGGAGGCAGTAGCCCCTGTCTGAGGCTGCACCCTGAAGCCCTGGGGGTTCAAACTCATGGCAAAATGGAAAATACCAAGAGTGTTCTCGAGGCTCACTCTCTGTCTGTGAGACCTGGGGAAGTAGGAATTGCCAGGGTAAATACACTTAACCCAGGTCTTCCTCCAGCCACACGAAATGCATCCAGCTCTGTGGTCCTTCATCTGCTCTCATCAGAGCAAGGAGGAAGTGAAAGCTCCTGTCTGCTGATGCAGAGGTCATCATTCTCAAGGACAGGGTGTTCGATTTGATGATGGAGAAAGTGTGGTTTCTGGATTTGCTTGTTGACCATCTTATCCTGGATCAGGAGGTCTTATCGTGGGAGCAGTGTCTGTGGGTAGATCTTGGCAGGATCCTGGTTCTCACCAGGAGGAAATGTGAATGGGGAAACCAGGCTGATTCTCAGATAACAGACTCTACCCAATTCTCCAAAACGTGCTACTGAGGCTACCTAGCACCTTCTTGGCTGAAATTGGAACCAGGGGCCTAGAGGACTTAGTATAATGGTGAGAGTGGGCACGAAAAGGAGGGCTCACCATAGGCAGTGATATCTATGTGATTGGGAGCCTTGGGGAAGTGTTTCTCTGCCGGCAGGTTTGCAAGGGCAGCAGCGCCAGGCCACAGGAAAATTCTTTTGTCAATGTTTAAGTAATAGGGTGTCTTATCTTGAACAACTCAAGGGTAAATTACTAATTTTATTAATCCCCTGCATGAAAAAGTTTCCTTCTGATATAGACCCAGCTTCCAATCAGATGCTGTAGTTGTCCCTGTCCCACCCCTGTGCTTGAAGTAGCTGATGCAAAGTTATCAGAAGAGAGAGGAGGAGCCTGGAATAATTGAAGATGCAGAGGTATCTGCCCCCAAACTACAGGACATTAGGGTTATGTAGTCACCCCAGTTCTCTGGAAACAGGACCAGGAAAAAAATAATTGTGTGTATCTTATCTTTCCTGATTTTCCCCTGCTGTAATAAAACACTATGACCAAAGCAACTTGTAAAAGAAAGTATTTAATTTGGGACTGATGGTTCCTCAGTGTTAGTCCATGACCAGCATGTTGGGGATCATGGCAGATGGGTAAAGATAGAATTAGATCAGTAGCTGAGAGTTTACATCTTATAATCCCCAGGCATGAGGCAGATTGAGCTATGATTATGCAGTGCACATTTGAAACTCCAATCGTGCCCTGAGTGACACACCTCTTCCAACAAGTCCACAATTCTACCTTACCCAAACAGTTTCACAAATATTCAAATACATAAGCCTATTGAGGCCATTCCCATTCAGATCCATCCATCTTGTTAACAAGCACACAGAACACAGAATTTTAACATGTAATGTTTAAAGGGCCTGACACTAAACACCTAAGAATAGACAGCACCAAACCACAGAATAAAATTAAAGACATCCAAAAACAATAAAGACATGTGGATCGTCCATTTCAACATGGGGGAGTTCTTAATTCTTTTCACATTGACCCAGAGATTCTGATTATGCAAATCAGAATCCCATCATGCTTTGGGGCTGGGATGAGGTGGTTATGTGACAACTCCAAATTCACTTGTAACTGGTCAGGTTGGAGGCTAACTTGATGAGTCATCATTCTCCAGAGAAACAGAACCAAGGGGACATGTGTGCCTGCAGGTGGATTTGTGATAGGAGCTGGCACACATGATGACAGAGCAAGTCCAAACCTGCAGTGGGCAAGCCAGACTCAAGATGGCTGATGGTGAGTGTCCACTGTGAAGGCTGTGCTGCTGAAGGTTCTCTCTGACTCAGGGAGTGTCCCCAATTGCTTTACCCTGATGTCACAAAAAGACTGACCAAAGCCTCATGGTCTAAGAAAGGGCTTACAGGGCACTCTCCATTGCCGAGAGAAGCCATGGTGGAGCTCTAGGCAGGAACCTGGAAGATAGAACTGAAGCAGAGTCTAGCAGGTAAGCTGCTTCCTGGTTTGCTCCTCTTGGTTTGCTCAGCCTGCTCTGGTATACAACCAGGACAACCAGGATATGGGTGTCATAAGCAACAGTCAGCTGGTTTCTGTCACACCAATCCTGGCTTGTGTCAAGTTGATCAAAAAACTAAGCATCTTAGGGGAATTGGTCTTTAAATTTTATTTTTTGTAATAAAATATAACAGTATGTATATGCATGTACATGTGTGCATATGTGCGTGTTTGAATGTGTGTGTGTGTGTATGAGTGTGTGTCAGTGTATGTGTGTTATGTGTGTGTGCTCATGGTATACATGCAGAGGCCAGATGACATCTTTTGGGTCAGGAATTAAGAAAATACACTAAGTATCTTGCCCCTCTACCCTCTTGTAGAGAGGGGAATCCCAGGGTTTTTCTAGCCCAACTCCCCCTCTTTGAGTCCACTGACCAGCAGCTGTCATACCCTAGATCCCACCTACCCCCCAGAGGGATCAGGAGTCAGAGCAAAGCAGCCAGCTTCAATTGCTACCATTCTAGTGTTTCCCCTCCAACCACCGGTAAAGAGTTGAGTCCCAGGGCCACTTCTAGCCAATATTCCTCTTGTCAAAGTCCACTAGGCCCTTCCTGCCACTGAATCTCCCAGAAGGACCTGGAGGCAGTACAAATCAGCCAGCATCATAGGCAGTCATTCTGGTCTTGCCCCTCCACCCTCTTTTAGAGAGGGAGAGTAAGAGGAGAGGATAGAGCGTTGAACCCATACCCACCAGAAGAGGGAGGGACTCTACCTAAAGCCACTGGAAGAAGAGACGGGAAGATGACAGAATAAGAACAAATCCAACAACAGAAAGACTTATGTGACACCACCAGAGTCTAGGGACTCTACACCACAAAGACCTCAACATCCCAACACAGATGAAACAGAAGAGAATGACCTTAAAAACATCTTCATGACAATGATAGAGGCCATCAAAGACAATATGAGAAAAAATCCCTTAAAGAAATGGAAGAAAAAGTAAACCAGAAAATGTAAGAAATCAGAAAATCTCTCAGAGATAAGGAAAGCCAATAAAAATCAATCAAAGAGATGAAGGAAACAAGTCAAACAGTTCAAGACCTGAAAACGGAAATAGAGACAATAAAGAAAACACAAACTGAGAGAATACTGGAAATAGAAAAGCTGAGTAAATGATCAGGAACAATAGATACAAGCATAACAAACAGAATACAAGAGATGGAAGACAGAATCTCAGGCACTGAAGATAAACTAGAGCAAACAGATTCATCAACTAAAGAAAAATCCTAAATCCAACAAATCCTTAATACAAAATATTTAGGAAATATGGGACACCATGAAAAGACTAAACCTTAGAATAATAGGTATACTAGAAGGTGAATAAGCCCAGCTCAAAGGTGCAGAAAAATTATTCAACAAAATCATAGAAGAAGAAAACTTTCCAATATGAAGAAGGGCATGCCTATGGAAGTACAAGAAGCTTACGGAACACAAATAGACTGGACCAAGAAATAAAGTCCCCTTGCCACATAATAATCAAAACACCAAACATACAGACTAAAGAAAGGCTATTAAGAGCATTGAAGGAAAAAGGCCAAGTAACATATGAAGGCAGACCTATCAGAATTACACCTGACTTCTCCATGGAAACTCTGAAAGCCAGAAGGTCCTGGATAGATATTCTACAAACACTAAGAGACCACAGATTCCAGCCCAAACTACTATACCTGTCAAAATTCTCAATCACTATAGATGGAGAAAACAAGATACTTCATGACAAAACCAGATTTATACAATACATATATACAAATCCAGCACTACAGGAAGTTCTGGAAGGAAAACTCTAACCCAAGGAAGTTAACTACACTGACAAAAACATAGGCAATAGATAATCCAACTTTACCAAAAGCCAGACATGGCGGAAAAACTCACACACAATACCATCACCAAAATGAATTGAAAACAAGAATCAACAATCAATCCTCATTATTATCCCTCAATATCAATGGTCTTAACTCACCTATAAAAAGACACAAGCTAACTGAATGGATACAAAGACAGAATCCATCCTTCTGCTGCATACAAGAAACACACCTCACCTTCAAAGACAGATGTTACCTCAGAGTTAAGGGTTGGGAAAAGTTTTTCCAATCTAATGGACCTCAAATGCAAGCGGGTGTAGTTATCCCAATATCTAACAAATTAGACTTCAAACTAAAATCAATCAAAAGAGATGAAGAAGGTAATTTCATATTCAACACAGGAAAAAAATCCATCAGGATGAAGCATCAATTCTGAACATCTATGCCCCAAATACAAAGATACCCAAATTCGTAAAAGAAACATTATTAGAACTCAGATCACACATTAAACCCCACACAGTTAGAGTGGGAGACTTCAAAACCTCACTCTCACCACTGGACAGGACAAGCAGACAGAAACTTAACAAAGAAACAGAGGGGCTTACAGAAGTTATGACCCAATTGGGTTTAACAAACATCTATAGAACATTCTATACAAACATAAAAAGAATATACCTTCTATGCTCCACATGAAACCTTCTCTAAAACTGATTACTTACTTGGCAATAAAGCAAACCTCAACAGATAAAAAAAATTGGAATAATCCCCTGTATCTTATCAGACCACCATGCTTATAATTAGAATTCAACAACACATATTGCAGATACCCCACAATCTCGTGGTAATTGAACAATATTCAATTACATCACTCTTGGGTCAAGGAAGAAATAAAGAAACAAATCAAAGACTTCCTAGTATTCAATTATAATGAAGGCACAGCATTCTGAAAGCAGTTCTAAGAGGAAAGTTCATAGGGCTAAGTGTCCATATGAAGAATCTACAGAATAGCCACACTAGAGAATTAACAGATCACCTGAAAGCTCTAGAACGAAAAGATGGAAACATACCCAGGAGGAGAAGATGACAGAAAATAATCAAATTGAGAGATGAAATAAAAAAAGGAGAAAGAAAGAAAACAAGACCAAGAATTAATGAAACAAAGAGTTGGTTCTTCCAGAAAATCAACAATATAGATAAACCTTTATCCAAACAAACCAAAAGACAGTGAGAGAACATGCAAAATAACAAAACAAAAAATGAAAAGCGGACATAACAACAGATACTGGGGAAATCCAGAGAATCATTGGGTCATACTTTGAAAACCTGACTCCACAAAATTGGAAAATTTAAAGGAAATGGATGATTTTCTGGATAGATATCACTTACAAAAATTAAATCAAGAACAGATGGACAATTTAAATCGACCTATAACCCCTAAGGAAATAAAAGCAGTCATCAAAAATCTCCCAATAAAAAAAATTCAGGGCCAGATGGTTTTATGCAGAATTCTACCAGAAATTCAAAGAACAGCTGATACCAATACTTTCAAAATTGTTCCAAACAATAGAAGCAGAAGGATCATTACCAAACTCTTTTCGTGAGGCTGCCATAACCTTGGTACCCAAACCACACAAACATATACCTAAAATAGAGAACTAAAGACCAATCTTCCTCATGAACATTGATGCAAAAATACTCAATAAAATACTGGCAAGTCAAATCGAAGAACACATTCAGAAAAATCATACACCATGATCAAGTAGGCTTCATCACAGGGATGTTGGGATGGTTCAACATGCGAATATCCATTAATGTAATCCACCATATAAACAATCTGAAAAAGAAAAAACACATGATTATCCCACTAGTTGCTGAAAAAGCTTTTGACAAAATTCAACACCCCTTCATGATAAAGGTTCTGGAGAGAGCAGGGATACCAGGAACATACCTAAACATAATAAAGGCAATATACAGCAAACCAATAGCCAGCATCAAACAAAATGCAGAGAAACTCAAGGAGATTCCTCTAAAATCAGGACCAAGACAAGGCTGTCCACTCTCTCCATATCTCTTTAATATTGTACTTGAAGTTCTTGCTAGGGCAATAAGACAACAAAGGAAATCAAGGGGATGCAAATCAGAAAGGAAGCAGTAAAACTTTCACTATTTGCCGATGACATGATAGTCTACATAAGTGACCTGAAGAATTCAACCAGGGAGCTCCTACAGCCTACAAACACCTTCAGCAAAGTGGCAGGATACAAGACTTTCTCAAAAATATCAGTAGCCCTACCATATATAGAGATTAAATATGCTCAGAATGAAATCAGAGAAACATCACCCTTTACAATAGCCACAAAAAACCATAAAATACCTGGGAGGAACTAACTAAACAGGTGAAAGACCTGTATGACAAGAACTCTGTGTTATTAAAACAAGGTATTAAAGAAGATACAAGAAAATGGAAAGATCTCCCATGCTCTTGGATAGGTAGAATCAACACAGTAAAAATGACAATCTTACCAAAAGCAATCTATGCATTCAATGTGATCCCTATCAAAATCCCTGCACAATTATTCAGAGACCTTGAAAGAACAATTCTCAACTTTATATGGAAAAACAAAAGACCCAGAATACAGGAACCTCGGGAGGCATCACCATCCCTGACTTCAAGCTCTACAATAGTCCTGAAAACAGCTTGGTATTGGCACAAAAATAGACATGTAGACCAATGGAATTGAATTGAAAACCCTGGTATTAGCACACACATCTATGATCACCTGATCATTGATAAAGAAGCTATATCTATACAATTTAAAAAAGAAAGCATCTTCAACAAATGGTGCTGGCATAACTGAATGCTGGCATGTAGAAGACTGCAGATAGATCCATATCTATCACCATGCACAAAACTTATGTCTAAATGGATCAAAGACCTCAATATAAATCCAGCTACAGTGAACCTCTTAGAAGAGAAGGGTAGGTGGTACACTTGAATGAATTGGTACAGGAGGGTGCTTCCTGAAAATAACACCACTAGCACAGACACAGATCAAGAATTAATAAAGGGGACCTCCTGAAACTGAGAAGCTTCTGTAAGGCAAAGACAGTCAACAAGATAAAATGGCAGCCCACAGAATTGGAAAAGATATTCACCAATGCCACATCTGACAGAGGGATGATCTACAAAAATTTATAAAGAACTCAAGAAGTAGTCTCCAAATAATCCAATTTTAAAAATGGGGTACAGAACTAAGTAAAGAATTCTCCACAGAGGAGTCTAAAATGGCTGCTAGACACTTAAGAAAGTGCTCAACATCGTTAGCCATCAGGGAAATGCAAATCAAAACAACTCTGAGATACCATCTTACTCCTATCAGAATGGCTAAAATAAAACCCTTCAATGACAGTTTATGCTGGAGAGGCTGTGGAGAAAGGGGAACACTCCTCCACTGCTGGTGGCAATGCCAACTTATACAGACTCTTGGGAAATCAGTATGGAGGTTCCACAGGAATATGGGAATGAGTCTAACCCAAAGTCCAGCAATTTCACTCTTAGGCATATACCCAAAATTTGCACATTCATATGATAAGGATATTTGTTCAACCATGTTCATAGCAGCATTATTTTTAATACCATAACTTGGAAGCAACCTAGATGCCCCTCAACTGAAGAACAAATGGAGAAAATGTGGTACATTTACACAATGGAATACTACTCAGAGGAAAAAAAAGCAATGGAATCTTGAAATTCAAAGGGAAATGGATGGCACTAGAGGAAACCATCCTGAGTAAGGTAACCCAGTCACAAAAAGACAAACATGGTATGTACTCACTCATATATGGATTTTAGACTTGGAGTCGGGGATTGCCCCTACGAGGATGAAGGGAGGGGAGGATGAGGGAAATGCTGACAGGCACAGGTGTTCCACATGAGCTGGGTGGGATGATGAGAATCTGGTCTGCAGTTCTCAAAAAGGAAAAGGACACACAGAGCCGGTCTTCAGGGCACAGGTGCTGCCATCACAGTGCTTTCTGTGAGTGCCCTGTTGTGGCCTCAGAAAAGAGAGGAGATGGCCTGAGGAGATGGTCCCTTGGGTAGTCATGCTCCAGGGCCCAGGGAAAGGAAATCAGAATCCCCAGCTGACCTTGCTAGACTCAGTCACATTTTACATAATCTTGATTAAAAAAAAACAACATCTGAGGAGGTCAGGATTGTTTTCCAGAAGAAATTTAGCCCCTGAGTGTCTTTCTCAGATAAAGCCAAAGCCTCAGTTCTAAATCTGTGTGCTTTGGCCCTCTTTCTCACATCTATCTCTCAAGGTATTTACATGACATTTCACAACAGTAAGAAAATTACAGTTATGAAGTAGCTACAAAAACAATTTTATGGGTGGGTGTACACTACAATATGAGGGTGGCAGCATTAGGAGGCTGAGGGCCACTGTCCTAGATCTAGGGGTGTCAGCTAGTTTCCTGATGGAAATGTGTTGGAGCGGTGGTGAGGAAAACAATTCCTGAGGATCTGAACAGGGTGCACAGACAGCTGTGTAGAGGGCTAGCCTGAGGATACACAGCACCTGGTGAAGCCGGGCAGCTGTTTCTGGGACGTTGGCTCCTGGTCCAGCTGTAGAAGATCTGGGTTTCTCATGCCTTATTGTTCCAACCCCTGCGCACCCCATGCTTAGTTCTCCACCCTGCCCCTGCAGGCCTGCATTTTAAAGCTTCTGGATTTCCAGGTAAGGGTTTGATATCTCCTGGGTAAAGCTGCAGCAGGTCGGGGGGGGGGGGTCAGATACAAATGCTTTCCCCTTTCAAAACCCCAGGAAGGTCTTTTCCTCTCTTTCATTTATTCTTTGTCCCTCACACCACACATCTCCGTCCCCTTCATTTCCCTGTCCCTCCCTATCCATCCTCTGCATTGCAACCCCTCCCCTAGAATAAAATACAATTTAAGAGAAAAGAAGAAAAGGGGGATAAGGAAAAAAAAAGTCTCATCATGGAAGCTGTAGAGAGAGACCCAGGGAGTCATGCAGTAAACACTCTCATCCATATATGTTTACTTGCAAGGGTTCATTGCAGAGACTCATTGTCTGGTTTGAGGCCTTTGGTTTCTGCTACACTGTCCATGCTGGGCTCTCACTGGAACTCCCCTTGGTTATCCTGCTGGTGCCCTGTGTAGTGGAAATCCTGAGCTGTGAGTCTTCAGTTTTGCTCCCTTCAAGTGCTCCAGCAGACCACAGCTGGTGGGGATGTTTGGTGAGCCAGCTCATAAGCCTGGTTCTGGGCCTGGGTAATGGTAGGGTTGGTCAGCCTGCCAGCTGTCCCTTGTCCTCACCAACAGGCTGAGCTCTCCAGCATTGCCCCGGGGAGTTCACCCCTAGTAGAGTTTTGCAAGGGGTGGGGCCTGTTGTCCTGGTTTAATTTCTCAGGGTCAGTCCTGCCAAGCCTGCATCTAGGGCCAGCTCTACTCTGTTGCCCAGGTGTGGCAGAGGGGGCCACTCTCCTGAGTGCTGCAGTTGATGAGGGGCAGGAACAGCTCTCCTCAGGGAGATTCTTACCTCTCCTTCTTTCAAATCTTTCTTCAAGGTCTCTAACAGGGTCAATTTTGATGGAGGATTTGGAGAGGGTTGTTGTGTGACAAAACTTTTATTGGGGATATGAAACACACTCATCTCCTCACCCCAATAGGGAACCCACAACAGATCAATGTACAGATACCATCAAGTTCAAGTTGGAGAAGCAATCACTTTTACTGGGGTCACTTATAGAAACATGGGTGAGGGTGAGGGATCCCTTTCAGGAGCAGAAATGACTCAGAGAGCTGCATCACCAAAGCCCACCCAGCATGGGTGACAGAAAGTTCACAAAATATGGGACTATGGAACACATGGCCCAGCCTGCAGGCAGCTCAGCAGGTTGGAGAGTGTCCTTCACAGGTGCCTCAGTTGGGCTAAAACCCTTCCAGGCAGTTTGGATGGTTTCTGCTTGGCTGGGTTGTTTCTCTAATATGAGACTCTTTGCTGCTTGGCTCTGCTTCCACAGGCAGGGAGGGGCCTAGTGAATCTGGTCAGTTTGAGAGAGTTCTTGAAGATGTTTTTGTTGGTGACATCTCTACTTCAGGAGGCTATCAACACAACAGATCAGGGTCAGGATGGAGAGGGAGAATGTGTGTGTGCACACGTGTGGGTTCCTGTGCACAATTGGCAGCTGTGGAAATAATGCTTCCCTCTGAATATAGAATCCATACCGCAGATCCCCTTCTGTTCCTTTCTCCTCTGTGTTGCCTCAAGTCTGAATCCTCATTGTCTTAGAGTTGGCTAGAAGTGTGTCACCTAGGATCCTGATGGCTTTTCATGCTCCTGATTGTTGATAACAAAGAATACCTAGTGATGAACGATGAACAAGGTAAGATGCCACCAAAAGGCTTTCTCTCAATATAAAAGGGAGTCCTGGTGGCTCTCTCTGAGTTTTCTCTTTTGGAAACCTGTCCCGCTTCTCCTTTGCATGTAATTGCTGTGAGCTGACCCCACAGTAAGCACAGTGTCACCCTCAGTCCTGGAAACAATTCCCTGTGTCCAGTGCTCCATGTAACATCTAAGCAAACAGACTCTTGGTATTGGAATGCAGGACTCAGGACCACGGAACCCTGGGATAGCAATGATGGGACTACAACCTAGTGACCTTGGCTCTCCAGTTTAATCACACTGAATTGCTATGTGGTAGGGCCCAAGGGAACCTACACTGGGCATCTCCCCCAGCTTGGCAACATCTCTACCTGGCTGTGGACAGCTTGGCCCAGAGGGAGGGCTGGAGCTGGACTGGCTGGGGCACACCCTTTGGATTCAGTATCGATTCTTCAGGGATTCACTAAGCAGTCTCTCTTGGTCCTCTCTTGGTGTTGGTAGCCCATCAGGCCCCTGCCCCTTACATCCTCAGTGAAGATTTTATGCATCTACTTCTCTGCTTCTTCCTCAGGTATCCAGCCCAGCAGTGCCCCCAGCTTGGCTCAGCCCTGAACTTCAAATGATCTGCTTTGAGAGCCTGGCTGTCTGTGTCCTAAGCCTTCTCCCTTCCTAGGTACAGCTTCCCCTTTCTGTCTCCATTTTCCTCTGATGCTGACCTCATAGATCGTCCCTATAAGACACCTATTCCCATTGAACCCCTCTCCTGGGAAGGTTACTCTGATCTGGAGGTTCCTGTGGAGCAGGTATGGATAGGGACTCCATGGTTTGCGGCTCTCTGAGCTACCAATTCTGACTAGAACTGACCTGGAGCTGGGCAGAGGACTCTGTGCTCAGCGGCTTGAAGACACAATGGGATGTGTGCAGGAGCATCTGGTGTACTTCTCCCACATGCTCAGTACTTGGCTCCTAGAAGTGATGCTGACCACAACCCCCACCCCAAACTTGTTTTTAACTAATTAAACTTTACTGCTTTTCCTTAAATTCTGTGCTAACCTGGTCTGTCTTTATCTGAGTTCTCATGCATAAAGTGGAAGTTGAACCCCCAAACATTACAGTTTCACTGTGTGACCTCTTCTGGACATTTCCTCCCTGGGAGGATGGTTCCTGGTCCATTTCAGCAGCAGGGTACCTGGGTAAGGTCTAAAGGGAGGCAGTGTGGGAGCTGGGGAAGCTATGCTGGGAATAGGATAAGCAGGTGTGGCTTAACATGGAGGGAGGGGAGTGGTCAGTGACTGCCAGTGTCAGCACAGGAGGCACCAATTCACTGCAGAGCAGAGGAGAAAGTGTCCTTGCACAGGAAGACACCAGATGTCAAGGGATCAGCACAGAGGGGACAGAGGCCGGGTACTGTGAACATGTCCTTCTTTCAGCTGATTCACAGGAGAGAAAGGCACTGCCTCTGACAAAATTCACAGGAAGATAATATCAGCAGATGGAAGCTGTGAATCTTTCACAGAGTGAATCTTTAAAGAAACTTATAGGGATATCAGCTTAGCGCACTTGGTCACAACTGACTTACCATACACAATGCTCCAATATGATCCCTTAGTATTGCATGATCAGGATTCAAACCAGCTTTGTGAGCACATTCTGGAATCCTAGCATTTGAGATGTGGAGGTCAGAGAGTCTGATTCTTGTGTATATTGTAAGTTCAAAGCTAGCCTGGTACACATGAGACCCCGAGTTTGGTGTGTGTGTGTGTGTGTGTGTGTGTGTGTGTGTGTGTGTGTGTGTTTCAAGACAGGCTTTCTCTGTATAGCCCTGACTCTTCTGTTCTGTCCAGCATTTCGACTTTGAATTCCCAGAGATCTGTCTCTACTTGCTGAGTGCTGAGATTCAAGATAGGAGCCCACTGACCAGCTGAGAGCTTGTGTAAGAATGTATTTGTAGAAAATATAGACAAGTATGTTTGTGATCTTGGGAAGGAAAAGCCCCAAACAGGACAAAAGCAGCAGGCTGTAAACCAGCAGTGGGATACAAGTTCACAAATGACTCTGGGGATGGTCTGAGGACAGAAAAGTGAGAGAGCATCAAATCACACAAGAGGAGAATGGAGCACAGGGAGGAGGAAGGCAGGTATGAGACCTAGACATGTTTTCCAGTGTTCTGGGCAGAAATGCTTAGGAAGTTGAGACAATATAGGGAGATGTTTGGTGACTTCAAGTGCTAGAGGGGGCCCTCTCTGAGCCACTACCTGGAGCAGGGTTCCTGACGTGGGCACCAAGGGCATTTGGATCCGATGCTGCATTGCCTTGGGATGCCCTGAGTGAGCACACAGGCTGAACAGCAGCATCCATCCCTGACATCTGTCCACTGGACCTAAGAGGTCACCAGATACTGCTCTATATCCAGGGTTTGGGAACTGAGATAGCTCCCAGCCAAGAGGTTGTACAGGGATGGTGCTCAGAGTTCTAAGGGTACCATGGAGGAAAGATCAAGCCTGGAAGCCTTATACTGCCCTGTCCTGTGAGATGCTGAGTTGATCTGGAACACTGGTCCCTAGGAAACTCTCCTCTCTTGGGTATCCTAGTAGTCATCTGGAGTAGGTTCAGAATCACTTAGATTGTAATAACATGTAGAGGCATGCTAAGGTGTGTTTTCAAATAGAGCTGAAGAGAAGACCCACACTGACTGTGGGTGGCACCCTCTCAATAAGCTGCAGGTGTGGATGGAATAAAAATAAGGGAAGATTGGGGGTGGGGGTGGTGTCAGTGGGGCATAGAGGATGGGAGGGTGAGGGAATGGGAGAATATATATGTAAATAAGAGTGCTCACAAAATAAAAAATAATAATAATACAAATCGGGGAAGGAGAAAGCCAGCAGATATCCAGCACCCCACTTCTTTGCATTCTGGTTCTCCAGGAAACAATAGATTTCTCTTGCTGCAGGCTGCTATTGCCTGGATGTCCTTTTCAAGTGATGGTGTTACCCAGTCTTGGGGTGTGGTACCACTAAATATTTCTTTGAAACAAAGTAGAGCACTGAGACTCCTGGGGGAGTAGTGCATTCAACCCTGGACTGCAGGGGATGCTGTAGCCATGGCCTGCTTAGGGACTGGCTACAGGTGTGCCTGACCACGCCTGTGAGGGCATGGACAGGGTGATGTAGATTGAGGGACATTCAGTTGGTGGATTCTGGTTTCCTTTTCCCTTTTGGCTTGCTGTGCAGACTGCTGCTGCACTGGCTGGCTAGGTCGCTCTGTAAGTAAGGCTTTTTCCCTATTACAATCCCTTGTGTTTTTTATATGGCTCTGTATTGGTAATTTTCTCATATTACTGGACTTAGAGGAAATAGGATTGACATTGTCTACCACCAAGGGACAAATCTAGGAATATGTTAAAAGAGAATGGCATCTGCTAAAATAAATTAGACCTAGCAATGGCAGCGGTGGGACAGAAGAATTGGATGTCTGCATTAGTTCAGTGCTGTGACCCAAATGCCTGTTGGAAACGACTTACCAAAGAGTAAGAACTTGTTTTGGCTCATGTGGGGTATGTGAGAAGCATTTCAGTTCATAGCCTGGCGGGCCCAGGAGTGGAGAAAGAATGCACTCTTTTCCCACACTTTTATTCAGACGGCATGTCACAGCACATGGGATGGCATACCCACACTGCTGCTCCTCCCAAAAACCTGACATCCTCATAAACACCCCAGAGGTGTGCCTCGTTCTCCCAGTGAGATGAATCCAGTCAAAGAGGAAAACATTTAGAGGATTACAGACAGGCAATCAAGGCCCACTTTATTTGTAGTATGAAATAACAGACCTAGAGACTTATATTGGAGTCAGCTTCAAGGTGAAGATGAGAAAAGCAAAGCAGCTGGCCACTAGCTCTCACTCTACCTCAGACAGAAAGGAGATCCTGGCTCCACCAAACTTCAGACTGCTGCCTCTCCTCAGCCTGGCTGGGGATTCCTGGGACTTCACTGTCTTCCTAACTTCAATGTGGCTGGGGAAGGAATCCTGATACTGGCTACTGAAGACCCTGCTCCTATCTTTTATACCCCTCTAGTGCTGGGGTTAATGGTGTGTGATTCCAGGTGTTAAGATCATCTCTGTGTAAGCTGTTTCCCTTTAGGACTGGATCAATCTTGTAAAGTTCTGGGTGAACATAGACTCACACAGATACTTTGACTTCTTAATCCTCAGCTCTAGGATTAAATGTTGGTAGCATTACCTCCTAGCTCTAAGGCTGCTGGAATTAAATGTGTATATCACACTGCCTGAACTCCCCAGTTTGAGGCTGGTTTTGCTTTCCGAATCCTTAGGCAAGCTTTAATAAATCATAAACAGTATATCACCACATTGTTCCTGATGGTTAGGCTTGAGAGATAATTTTGAGCAAAAATATTGTTTGGTAATTGTACAAAAAACTCTACTACAGAGTGAAGGGTATGTGCTTTATTGTGAGGAAAATAAGCTCCAATTCCACTGAACTTACAAAGGAACCCAGGAATGTAAATGTTCATAATAATTCACAGTGTTCACACCCAAGCTTTCCTTTTATAGGATCAAAAAGAAAGCCAATGGAAAGGCACTTAAAAAGCTCTGTGAAACAGATTTTAAAACACTAGTAAGGGCTCACAAACAAGACTTAATTGGAAAGTCAGGCTGTGTTGCACACTAGTCCTGTGTACTCTGCAGGTCACTGTTATATCTCAGCGTCTTCATATATCAAATGGAGATGGATTATAACAAAGAATCTAGCCCACAGATTTAGTGTACTAGCTTGAAATACTAGTTCAAAACTTTAAGGCAATATGACAAATTATATTCCAAAATAATGTATAAATACAACAAAACAAAAAAAACCCCAGTTCTACCTCCATGATCTGACCAGAAATTAATGTGAGAATTGTGTGTGTGAGAGAGAAAGAGAAAGGGTGAGAGAATTCAGGCTGGGAAGAGCTGGAGGGAGAGGAGAGTTCTGGGACATGATAGAGTTCTTCACTGCAGGCAGTGTCTCAGCCAGAGGCTGCTGCAGGTGTGGGCAGCAAGGCACAGGAGAGGCTGGAACACACAGGGATGGGACTCACAAATGAAAGGTAGGAGAACACTGATTCCAACATGCACCACTTGGGATAAAGATTAGTCTGTGCTAAAGACACTGACAGACAATGAGTACAAGCACCTTCCATATCTTCTTTCTGGCTGAGCCCTACAGGGAAGAGGCTGGCCCTATACCAGAGGTAAGGTAACACTGTTATCCCCAGGGATGTGCGATGCAGGCTCACTATTAAGTTATCACTGAACCAAATATATGACAAGAACAAGGAAAGACTATGTTATTCAGACTCATGGTTTGAGGGAATAAAATCCATCATGGTGTGAAGGCATGTTGGTGCATGGCTGTGTGTTGGCAGGAATGTGAGGTTACTATTCACTTCTTGGTGAGTCAGAAAGCAAACAGAGTGATCAGAGCAGAAGCAGGCTGGGCTCAGACCCCTCTAGGCATTCTGATATCTAGTAAGCACCCTAAGTACTGAGCTTTGCCTCCTAATGGTTGCACAGCCTTGTAAAACTGCACTACAGGCTGAGTGTACTCAGGTGAGTCAGTGAATGGGACTGGGAGGGACATCCTCCCTCCCCCGAGGCAGACCACGGCTGAGAGAAATCTATGCAAGCCTTCATCTTATGAGTCTCCTCTGCACTCAACTGTCCATGCTGAGATACCAGGCTGGTCATATTTCCCCCATGTCCAATTCTGAGTCACACTTAAAATAGTTACCTGTGTTTCTTTAGTTCTCTAATTTCCTAATGGTGGCTCCTGCCTCACTGGAAACTTATATTAAATACACGTGTATGTGTGTATGTTTTTTTCTCATTAATGTATTCTGTGTCAACTGGATTCTGCTGGAGGGCACAAAGTCTTAAGAGGACAGAGATGTTATTTTATTTCTCTCATACAATTGAGGTGCATTTCAAAATGTCAGAAAGGATACATTAAGCAATAAATACTTTGTAGCATCTGGTTAGTTTTTAATCCTACCATTCCAGAGACAGAAAGGGGTGTTTCTCTCTGAAGTTTGAGGCCAGGGCCTGCTCTACATAGTGAGTTCCAGGCCAGCCAAGGCTACCTGCACATTGAGGCTCTGCTTTAAGAAAAAAGAGCAGTAAACAATTGGCTAGTCAGAAACTTACAAAACTTGTCTATGTGGTTACATTACATTTTCATGTGAATTTAACCTAGACGGACTAATGAATTAAATTAAGAAATGCCAATGCATTGTGCAAATTGGAACCCCAAATTACAGAGAAACCCTTTCCAAGAACATTAAACAGAGACCACACACAGCAAGCATGTGGAACCTGTGATTGAGTATATTGATAATGAAAATTTCAGCATAGCAACAAGAAAAGTAACCCAACTAAAATAAAATTCATAAAGCCTTGGAAACAAGGTAGCCATAATAAAGGACAAATGGGAAATGTGGAAAGACCTCAATGGATTTCTCCCCTGAATACAGTGTGCAGATCTCTTCCCAGGCTCCATTGTCACCATTAATTCAAGCCTGAGCCCCAGACACCCCTCTGCAAAACCTGACTTCATGCCACTTCTGAATTACTTACCAGATACGATGGCAAATGGAAGAACCCAGTTTGCCTTATTTTCTATTCTAGGCAGAGTCATAATAAGGAGAGAAAATGACAATTAGGTTTTCATTTTGAATTCTTCACTGTAAGACCCCAAACCACAGTCCCTGTACTTCTCAGTGATTTTGTTTGTTTAAATTTTATAAAGTCTCAGATGGCCGGTTCAGTTTCTCTCTTAGACGCCTCATGCCCATCCCTCAAGCCCTTTGTTAAAAACCAGCAGACTCATTTAGGAGTCTCCTGTAGCCACCCCTGGAGTCCTGAGATTGACTGAATGTATCATCTCCTTGCTCTCCTGATGTCTGAGAAACCCCCACCTCAGTAGCACATAGCAACAAGAGCTGTTGTATCCACACAGCAGCTCACACCACTTCAGGCAGGGCTCTGGTCCATGCCTCAGCCTGCCTCACAGTCTGCTGGTTGTCTGGAAGTCATGACTTCCATACTCTGAATTAGTCTCCTAGGACTCTCCTACTAAGTACCACAGGCCTGTGACAGCAGAGTAGGGACTGGAGATGGAAGCATTAAATCAACATGAAAACAGCCCCTTGGCAAAGGAAGTGGGGAAGCCCCTCCCACCTGGCTTCCCCTCTGGGACAAAGTCTTCCCCCTAGGATTGATCACCCTTGATACACAAACCTGGGAGAATGGGGTGCTATGGAAATGTCTTAAAAGGGCCATGTCACTGGAGACCCAGGGCTTTTGGGATCTCTCTAGGCCTTCCTCCACCCCCAAGAGTATTTTCCATTTCTTAATGAACTATCTTTATTTCTAATCCTGTGTCCCTGGTCCAATCCTCTTCCCTCAAACAGGAACCTGGATAATTTGACAGGTGCCCCAGAACCTCAGGGCTACAGAAGACTTAGCAACAAAAAAATGACTGCCTGAATTTTTATTTTCCTACAGTCCTATAGCAGTCAGAAAGCAGATACCAAGGTGTGGGCAGGACCAGCATCCTGTGAGGACTGTCTCTTTAGTCATAGATGCTGTTTTCTGTGTGTCCTCCCCATGGACATCCCTCTGAGACTATGTCCCAATTCCCTCTTCAACAATGGCACCAACTATAGGCCCAGGCAGTTGACTCATTTGTCCTGACGTGTTCCTGAAGGATCCTCTGTACAAATGCATTTGCCTTCTAAGGGACTTAGACTCAGGACCTCCATGTATGGATGGGAACACACAATTTAGTCCCACTCTCCCTAAGACAACCTTTTGTTTTTACTCTCATAAATATTTTATGGTTCTCTTTCCTCCTCCATTTGGTGAAAATCTTAGCCCAGGAGCAACAGACATACTAGCTCCTATTAAGTGTCTCTCCTGAGATGGCTAATCACATCTGTCTACTTGATGGCATCTATTGTTAACTAAGAGACACATCTCTGGGAGGGCAAGGGTGTTGGGGTATTTACCAGAAGGATTAGCTAACTGGGGAAGACTGTCTCTATAATTGTTGGTACTTTCTGGCGTTGGCTCAGATCTAAGGATTTCTGTGGGGGAAAAGCAGGCATACAGGCACCCATTTAATCCCAGCACTTGGGAAGCAGAGGCAAGAGGATCTCTGTGAGTTCTATGGCAGCCTGGTCTACAGAGGGAGTTCCAGAAAAACTGGGACTATATAGTGAGTCTCTTTCTTGAACCCCAAACCATCAAATAGTCACTTACACAACAGCATTGGCTTTACAGATATTACCATTCCTGGGTATTAGTGTGATGTGCCTGTGACATCTACCACTGTACTGACCCCAAGGGTTGGTTTGTCTAATGTGACTGGGTAGCAGCAAATCCCCGTCATCTCTTAAGAGTCCATGTGGATCCGTCTAGAAGCTTCTTCTGCACTATACATAGAGCAGTTTTTCTCAACCTGTGGGTTGAGTCCCATTCAGGAGGAGTTGATTGACCCTTTCACTGCTACACATTTTAAATATTCTACACAGCAGATTTTTATAATTTATTTCATAATAGTAGTAAATATATGGTTATGATGTAGCAAGGAAACTAATTTTATGGTTGGGGAGTCACCACAACATGAGGGGTGTAGTATTAGGAAGGTTTCGGACCACAAATATAGAAGGAACATGCTTCTGTCAAAGGTGTAGGAGTAGCTGTCATCCCCAGACATAAGCTCTCTAATGTTGGTTCAGGACTGCACATCAGCAGACCACAGCCAACCAACACAGGGAACAAGTTTTTGTTACAAGGGAGAACCAGGAAGCTCAGAAAGTTAAGTATAAGATCAAGGTCAAGCATTAAATGCCTGAACTAAGCACTGGACTCAGGCGTTTGTATAGACAGCAAACCTATATGCTCTTAAGTACTTGGTTGATAGGGCCACTGCCTTCTGAGAGCCAGTTCAGTGCAAATATTCACAGCCTGGGTGCTGTCCGGGCAATAGAAACCCATCAGCCACTGGGATGCTCCCATCCAATTACAAAGCAGGCCCAGCCCTGCTTAGCATTGGAGATGAGCAGAGATTGGGAATGTTCAGGGTGGCACAGCTATAGAGGAAACCAGTGCTTTAACAGAAGGCTGAATGCAAGAATGTGGGAGAGTTAATGATGGGAGGAGGCAGGAGCCCCTGTCTGAGGCTGCACCCTGAAACCCTGGGATTTCTAACTCATGGGAAAATGGAAAATACCATGAGTGTTCTAGAGGCTCACTGTCTGTAAGGCCTAGGGAAGCAGGAATGGCCGGGGTTAGTACACTTAACCCAGGGTCTTCCTCCAGCCACACAAAATGCATCCAGCTCTGTGGTCCTTCATCCCCTCTCACCAGAGCAAGGAGGAAGTGAAAGCTCCTGTCTGCTGATGCAGAGGTCATCCTTCTCAAGGACAGGGTGTTCCATGTGATGATGGAGACAGTGTGGTTTCTGGATTTGCTTGTAGACCATCTTATTCTGGAGCAAGTTGTCTTATTCTGGAAGTCGTGTTTTTTGGGTACATCATGGAAGGATCCTGGTTCTCACCATGAGGAAATGGGAATGGGGAAGCCAGGCTGATCCTGGGCCAATAGACTGTACCCACCACTCCAATCTGTGCTGTGGAGCCTAGGAAGCACCTGCTTGGCTGAAATCCAAATCAGAGACCAAGAGGGTTCAGTATGTTGGGGACAGAGGGCAGGAAATTGAGGACTCGCCATGGACAGTGGGATCTATCTGATTGAGAGGCTCTGGGAAGTGGTGCCTCTGGGCAGGATAGCAAGGGCTCTTGGGCCAGGCCACAGGGAGACTTTTTTGTCCAAGTTTAAGGATCAGGTTGTTTTATCTCGAACAATTTAAGGGGAGAACTCAAATTCTAATAACCCCTTTGCATGAAAAGGTTTCCTTCTGAAATAGACCCAGCTTTAAATATAGCTGCTTGCTGGTCCTGCCCCACCCTGTGCTTGGAGTAGCTGATGCAAAGCTATCAGAAAGAGAGGGTGAGCCTGCAATAATTGAAGATAAAGAGGCATCTGTGCACAAAGAACAGGGCTTAATGGTTAAGTAATCAAACCAGTTCTCTGGATAGAGGACCAGGAGCAAACATTACTGTCTCTTATCTTAGCTGAGTGTCTCCTGCTGTGATAGAACTCCATGACCAAAGCAACTTGTAAAAAAGCATTTCGTGTGGGACTGATGGTTCCTTGGCATTAGTCCGTGACCAGCATGCTGGGGGACACGGCAGATGGGCGTCAACAGAAGTAGATCAGTAGCTCAGAGTTTACTTATAATCCCCAGGCATGAGGCAGAGAGAGCTACTGATTATTCAGGGCATATTTGAAACCAGAATCCTGCCCTGAGTGACAACCTCCTCCAACAAGGCCACACCTCCTCACCCAACCCAAACAGTTTCACCAACTGAGACACAAATATTCAAATACACAAGCCTATTGACACCATTCCCATTCAGATACATCCATCTTGTTAGCAGGCAGACAGAACACCGAATTTTAAAATGTAATATTTAAAGGGCTTGACTCTAAAAATAGGCAGCACCAAACCACAGAATAAAATTAAAGACATCCTAAATCGAAGAAAGACCTGTGGGTTATTGGTTCCAACATGGGGGAGTTCTTAAATCTTTTCACAAGGACCCAGAGATTTTTATTATGCAAATCAAATCCCATCATGCTGTGGGGCTAGAATAAGGTGGTTATGTGATAACTCTAAATGTACTTGGAAATGCTCAGGGTAGAGGCTAACTTGATGAGTCAGCACTTGTGGCTGCTCTTGGCCACTAAGTATTGGGCGAAAGCCTGGAGATTTGGATGAACCACAAGACTCCTGGTCGTTTTCTGAAAGAATGTCTCTTTCCTTTATTGAGGAGCAGCCTTATATACAAACTTACAAAAATCCCAGGTCAAAGGGTTCACAACAGGATATTGATCCCAGTGGGGTGAGGTCAGGAAAACAGGAGGTACCTGTAGTTATGCTGGAAAACAACTCTTAGAGACCCCATGGGGGCTGGGTTCCAACAAGCATTCTCCAGAAAAACAGAACCAAGTGGAATATGTGTGCCTGCAGGTTGATTTGTGATAGGAGCTGGCACACATGATGACAGAGCAAGTCCAAACCTGCAGTGGGCAAGCCAGACTCAAGATGGCTGATGGTGAGTGTCCACTGTGAAGACCGTGCTATTGAAGGTTCTCTCTGGCTCAGGGAGTGTCCCCAATTGTTCTACACTGATGTCACAAAAAACTATCCAAAAGCCTCCTGGGAGAGGGAAGGGATTACAGGGCACACTCCATTGCTGAGAGAAGCCAAGGTGGAGCTCTAGGCAGAAACCTGGAAGCTAGAACTACAACAGAGCCTAGCAAGTAAGCTGTGTCCTGGTTTGCTCCTCTTTGCTTGCTCAGCCTGCTCCCCTCTACACCAAGGACCACCTGCCCAGGTTCGTTATAACCAACAGCTTGTTTCTGTCCTACCATTCCTGGCTTGTGTGACAAAAAACTAAGCATCTCAAGGAAATTGGTCTTTAATTGTTTTATTTTTTATAATAATACATCACAGTGTGTGTGTGCGCGCGCGTGCGCGTGCGCGTGCGCGTGCTGGTGCGCATGCGTGCGTGCGTGCGTGCGTGTATGTGTGTGTGTGTGTGTGTGTGTGTGTGTGTGTGTGTGTGTGTGTGTGATGGTATACATGTGGAGGCCAGATGACAACTTTTGGTCTTCACTATCATGTGGGGCCCAATAATCTAACTTGAGTCTTCATGAGTGGCAAACACCTTTGCTGGCTGAGCCAACTCCTCAGCCTAAGGACAGACTTTTTTGTTCTGGGAAGATCCTTTAACTGATAGGATGAGGCTCACCTACATTAAGGGAGCCTTTCTGCTTTACCCCAAGTTCAGTGACTTAAACATAAACTCTAAGTTACGAGGTAAATCTGGCCTCCACCACAGATGATCTAGAAGAACAAAGAACCTAGGGGAGGCGGATTACACTGGAAGTTATAAGACTGATTTTAAAGCTATAGTTGTTACAGAACTTTCAGCTCAAAAACAGGCACAATAATTGCCTGCAATAGAAATAGATCCCAGAGGCTGACATAGATATGTCCCTCCTTCTGCTTGAATGAGCATATCCTTACCCAGAGAAAGACCACCAGGTCACTGTCTGAGCCTTTGTCATACAATCCTGAGGACACCCATCATTGTGTGCTCTCTAAATACCTTCAGTTCCCTCTCTGCATCTCTATTTGCCGCTTCTTCAGTTCCAAGTCCAACTTGGTGTAGGCTGTCACCTCATGTCTTCCTGTTGTTCTGGTCCAGTACCCTGGAATGTCAGAACAAGGTGTGCCAACAGCACAATGACCTTCTATCTGTCTCCCAAGGCAACCACAGAGTCCCCGGTCTATGGTGTGGAATCACCCCCACCCTAGCTGATGCACCTGTACTCAGATCCCGGGGCTTGGGAAGGGCTCCCTCTGCTGGGAGAGGTCAGCATTGCTGGTCAGAGCTCATGTCTGGGGAAGAGCAGCACCATGGAGAGAAGGCTGCATCTCAAATCTTTCCATGTCAGGTAGCAGAGAGGGGCAAGTTAGCCAGGATACAGTACCACCTGTCAGTCATGATGTAGACAATGACAAGCTAGGAGATAAAAGGACCGCATGAATGCTCATCATTCCTCCCAGGGACACATTCTCAGCCTCTGCCTGTGACCCAGTCATTCTAGGGGCTCAGCTAAGATTGGCAGCAAAGTGTCAGAGACAAAAATAGGTGAGTCACAGGTTCCCACTGCTACCCACCTTAGACCACACCATTGAAGCCTCAGGAATGGGGTCTGTAGTCTAAAGATGCAGTACCTAGTTTCTTAGAATCACTATTTCTGCAAAGAAACACCTTTTCCTGAATCAAGATTTGAGGCACTGTATCCATCACTGAAGAAAATCAGGAATGGAACTCAAGCAGGCCAGGACCTAAGGCAGGACCTGGAGCAGAGGTCATTGAAGGGCGCTGCTTACTGGCTACATCTTCATGCTACAGAACCTAAATCAGCAGCACAGGGCTGGCCACACCTCCACTGGCTGAACTCTCCCTCTCCATCAATCAGCAATTAAGAAAACACACTACAGTATTGCCTAAGGGAGCCAATTTCTTAATTTTGACTCCCTCCTTTCAGATGACTCTATGTCAAGTTGACATAAAACAAGCAGGAAATGCCTGCCATGCGGCTTGCAGTCTCCATGCAGCTTGAGGTCTCAGGGTAGAACGCTGGGCTAGCCTGTGCTAAGCTCTGGCTTGGATCTCTAGCCCCAAGAGAACTGGACATGGTGTTGTAATCCCAGGACTAGAGGAGCTGAGGCAGGGGGACCAGGAATTCAGGGTCATCCTCAACTACAATTGGGTCTGAGGACAACTTGGGCTACATGAGTCCCTTCTGAGAGAAAAAGAAAGGAAGGAAGGATGAAGGGAGGGGAGGAGGAGGGAAATGCTGACAGGCACGGGTGTTCCACATGAGCTGGGTGGGATGAAAAGAATCTGGCCTGTGGTTCTCAAAAAGGAAAAGAACACACAGAGCCGGTCTCCAGGTTACAGGTGCTGCCATCACAGGGCTGCTTTGTGCGTGCCCTGCTGTGACCCCAGAAAAGTGAGGAGATGGGCTGAAGAGGTGACCCCTTGTGTAGTCACACTTCAGGGCCCAGGGAAAGGAAGTTAGAAGCCCCAGCTGCCCTTGCAAGAGTCAGTTACATTTTACATGATCTTGATCACAAACATTTGAGGAGGTCAGGCTTGATTACCAGAAGAAACTTAGCCCTTGTGTGTCTTCCTCAGATAAAGCCAAAGCCTCAGTTCTAAATCTGTGTGCTTTGACCCTCTTTCTCACATCTATCTCTCAAGTATATACATGACATTTCACAACACGAGCAAAATTACAGTTATGAAGTAGCTAGAAATATAATTTTTGGGCGGGGCACACCACAATATGAGGAGCTGTAAAATGGGTCTCAGCATTAGGAGGCTGAGGGCCACTGTAGATCTAGGGGTATCAGCTAGTCTCCTGATGGAAATGTGTTGGAGAGGTGGTGTGGAAAACAATTCCTGAGGGTCTAGGCTGGGTCCACTGAGAGCCCTGGAGAAGGGCTAGCCTGAGGATACAGGGCACCTGCTGAAGCAGTCAGCTGTTTCTAGGGACTCGGGCTCCTGGTCCAGCTTTAGAAGAACTCGGTTTCTCATGCCTTGTTGTCACAGCCCCTGCTGCAACCTGTGGTTAGTTCTCCCCTGCCCCTGCAGGACTGCATTTTAAGGAATCCACCAGCTCCTTGGTCTCCTCACTATGGCTGGTTACTTGCTACCACGCACTCTTACCAGGAAAATGCCTGGTTCTTACAAGGATGAGAACGAGAGATTCTGGATGGTTGTAGGCCTGGAATTTATTTTCCGTGCAACAACAGATAACACGGTGAGTTTTGAGGCTATAGGAAGTCTGCATGTTGACCTCATGGGTATTATTGGTGTGCTAGGTAGTTTGTGTTGGTGAAAATTGCTCTAGGCAGTGGCTGTAGACTACAATGGATCCCATGATTCTATACTACTCTGTCATGCTGCAGGAAAAGCATTTGTAGATTTCAAAACTGCTCACCTAGTACCAGGGATGTCACTTGAAGGCAAAGCCCTAGTGTAGCTAAAGCAGGTAGCAACTGTCCTCTGCCAGGTACCTGCCTGAGGGGCGGTTTGTCTGACACCTGTGAATAATGTCTGAGGTGCCCTTTAACATATCAAAGTTGGCTATGGCCAACGGGTTCTCCCAGCAACCCTCATTCTCTACAGGTTTCAGAGTATGGCAGGTTTACCTTTGCTCTACCCTAACCTGTCCACCACAAAGAGTGAGCCTCCCAACTTTCCCACCCAACACCACCTCCTGTGACCCTACCCTTTAAAAGTCAGCCATGTTGGCTATGCCAGTTTCTTGGCAAAGGTCACCCCACTTGGTCGGAATCTCCTCTCCTCACATGGCCAGGCTCACAGTCATGCTCACTTTAAACTCACCCAGATGTCTCCATTTCTGGCTGTGCTTTCCCTTTTATACAATAACCCTTCTCCTCCTCCAAACCTAGGAGAGGTCATGTCCTTCATTTTAAATTCCTTTTGTTGCCCTTCATCTGGGTCCAACTTTGATATGTTATAGAACCTCAGTTTGTGCTACATTGGAAACCAACAAGGAGATAATTTATGTATAGCACCAAAAATTAAATTCTTCATGTAGATATGTGTTTTTCTCTAAACCTACACCAAATAAAATACGGAAAGTTTTAGCACCAAATATTTTCAGTTAAAAAGCAAGCAAACAAACAAACAAACAAACAAACAAACTCAGAAAGGAATTCTATTAGTGTGGATGTAAATGAGACAGCTTCCATGAGAAAGTTTGTGAGCTCAATAAATTCAAATAGAGTCACATGTCTCCCAGCATCCGCTTCTGGGGCAGCCTTGGGTTAAAGTATCTATTGGATCCAAGTGTGCCTGGAGGGGCAGGTGCAGCATCCAGAAGAGCTTCTGGGGCAATTGAGATTAAAGGAGGTGAGGAGAATCTGATGGCTCCTGTAAAAGAATCAACCTGAGGCTCCTAGGCAAAGCTGTTGCTAAGGGACACAACCAATAGAGTGCTCCATGGAGTGACATTTGAACTGGCTTTGTAGGCTAGGAGGGAGTAAGACTGTGTTCTTCCTTCCACTGCCTCTTGAGTCATTTGGGATTCCAGGTTGCAACAACAGGCCCAGCATCATTGTTCCCCTCTATCTTTTTCCTCATTTCCTTCTTCCTGAATTCCCTCCTTTCTCTCTCTCTCTCTCTCTCTCTCTCTCTCTCTCTCTCTCTCTCTCTCTCTCGGGCTCACACATTCTCAAGTTCTCACATGCACATACTCTCAGAACTCTCAAACTCACAACTAACTCTCTCACAGATTCTCACAAGTCACTCTCTCACACTGTAGGAGAGAGTGTGTGTGAGAGAAAATGTGTTCGTGTGTGTGAGAATGTGTGGATGAGAGTGAGTGTGAGTAAGTGTGCGTGTGTGATTGTGTGTGTGTGATTGTGTGTGTGTGATTGTGTGTGTGTGATTGTGTGTGTGTGATTGTGTGTGTGTGATTGTGTGTGTGATTGTGTGTGTGTGATTGTGTGTGTGTGATTGTGTGTGTGTGATTGTGTGTGTGTGATTGTGTGTGTGATTGTGTGTGTGATTGTGTGTATGATTGTGTGTATGATTGTGTGTGTGTTGTGTATGAGTGTGTTTGAAGATTGTGTGTATGTGAGCGTGGATCTGTGTAACTAAGTGTGTGATTTTCGTCACACAGCTTCAGCCTGGGACAGGACCTTCTCAGTGTGATCTTAGCAAGGATCAGGAGGTTTTTTTCAATCAGAGACCTCAGAGGGAAGCTTTTCATTTTGCAGGCTTTGAGAACTTGGGAACATTCTCTGGTCCACCATGGTGCAAAGCATCCAGATAGAATGGGAGTTTCAAGTAAAAGGTCATTTATTACAAAAGCAGGTGGCTTGTCAATGTGGATCCCTGACCCTTCTTTGCTATCCCCCTTCCCTCCCAACCTAAAGTGAGAATACCCACAGGGGGACAGACTCTCAAAAATTATTAGGACAACAACCAGGAAAGTGACCTGCCACAGTGTGACAGGTGAAAAGAAATTTCACAGGTGAAAAGGCATTTCACAGGAAGACAGGAAGACACTGGGAGGGAGTCTGTGGCCTGCTTTCTGCACTGTGGTCTAACTTTCCTTGGTTTTTCAAGACAGTGTTTCTCTGTGTAGCTGTCTGGCTTGTCCTGGAACTCCTTATGTAGACAAGGGTTATCTTGAACTCAGATCCGTCTGCCTCTGTCTCTTGAGTGATGGGATTAAAGGCAGGCACTATCATGCCTGGCTATGGCTTCTTTTTCATGTTGTAGGTTTCTGTGCTGGCGAAGGTTTCTGTTTTGCACTTATTAAATACAAATGAAGCTCACCATCAACACTACATTGCATTTCTTTGGTTAAAGTCATTGCCCCTGGTCCTGGTGTGTGTGTGTGTGTGTGTGTGTGTGTGTGTGTGTGTGTGTGTGTATGTGCATACAAGTGTGTTGGGCTTGTTGAATGTTCAGGGGACCTGCCCTGTCACTCTCAACCTTATGCCCCGAGACAGAATCTTTCACCAAATCTGGAGCTAGACTGGCAGTCAGGAAACCCCAGTGATCTCCCATCTCAGCTGTCCACAGCCCTGGCCCATGATGACTGTGGCTTTCACATGGGAGTTGGAGAGTCACACTTAGGTCCTCATGTCTGTGCAGCTAGTACACTTAACCTATGGAGCCATCTCAGCAGCTGTCTCCGCTTTCAAAGGAGAATTTTTAAAACTGTGGAAATGGCTGAGACAGAGCCCCAGGGTACAATCCAGCATCATTGAAAGGAGCTGTGTGTGTGGAGCCTGTGGCTACAGTGTGGGAGAAGCTGGGGATGACAGGGATGGGCAGAGGGAGGACAGGGTCAGACCAGGCAGAAGAGCACCAGACATCCCAGGTCCTGGGGAATCAAAGGTGCTGGAGACAAGGCTGTGGTGAGGGCTGTTGGAATCTCTCTTCTTGACCTTTGCAGCAAAACAGCTAGGCCAGCACCCAGGCCTGACTAACGGTATCTGTTCCTAATGTACCTCTCTCTTTCTACTCCCTTCAGCCTCTAATGTCTATCACTGTCACGTTGTGGAATGTGGGCAGATGCTGCAATGAACCTTTTACCCGTTTCTTCCCAAGTGCGATGTGTCTCCCTGGTATGTGGCAGAGACATTCTCCGTTTTCATACAGTGAAGTTGACTCAAACTTCTGGACCGTAATAGAGCATTCCCAGGTAAAAGTCCTGGTGCCTCCCGGTGAAAGCTGCCGCAGCTGGGGTCAGATGCAAACGCTTTTCCTCCTCTCCCACCCCAGGAAGGTTTTTTCCTCTCCTTCATTTATTCTTTGTCCCTCACATCATACATCTCCATCCCCTACTTTCCCCCATCCCTTCCTAACCATCCTCCGCATTGCCACCATCCCACTAAATAAAATAAAATAGAATTTAAGAGGAAAAAGAAGAAAAGGGGGATAGGGAAAATGAGTCTCATCATGGAAGCTGTAGAGAGATCAGGGAGTCATGCAGTAAACACTCTCATCCATATATGTTTACTTGCAAGGGTTCATTGCAGAGTCATTGTCTGGCTCAAGATCTTTGGTTTCTGCTACACTGTCCATGCTGGGCTCTCACTGGAACTCCTCTTGGTTATCCTGCTGGTGCCCTGTGTAGTGGAAATCCTGAGCTGCGAGTCTTCAGTTTCCTGCCTTCAAGTGCTCCAGCAGACCACAGCTGGTGGGGATGTTGGGTGAATCAGCTCAAAACTATGGTTCTGGGCCTGGGTAACGGTAGTTTTGGTCAGTCTGCCAGTTGTCCCTTGTCCTCACCCACAGGCTGAGCTCTCCAGCATTGCCCTGCCAGAGTTTATCCCTTGCAGAGATGAACAATGGGTGGGGCCTGTTGTCCTGGTTTAATTTCTCAGGGTCAGTTCTGCCAAGGCTGCACCTATGGCCAGCTCTACTGTGTTCCCCAGGTGTGGCAGAGGGGTCACTCTCCTGAGTGCTGCAGTTGATGAGGGGCAGGAACAGCTCTCCTCAGGGAGATTCTCACCTCTCTTTCATTCAATCTTCCTTCAAGAGCTCTAAACGGTCTATTTTGGTGGAGGATTTGGAGAGGGTTCCTGTGTGACAAAAGTTTTCCTGGTGAGATGAAACACACTCATCTCTTCACCCCAGATGGGGAAGCCATTACACCAAAGTAGAGATATCACCAAGTTCATCTTGGTGAAGCAATGAGTTTTATTGGGGTCACTTATAGGAACATGGATGAGGGTGAGGGATCCCTTCCAGGAGCAGAAATGACTCAAAGGCAGCTGCATCACTAAAGCACACCTAGCATGGGTGACAGAAGACTCACAAAAGTTGGGACCCTGGAGCACACTGCACAGCCTTCTGGCAGCTCAGAAGGTTGCAGAGTGTTTTGTAGGTGCCTCACTTGGGCTAAACCTTTTCCAGACAGTTTGGCTTGCCTGGGTTGTTTCTCTTGTGTGTGAGTCCTTGCTGCTTGGCTCTGCTTTGTGTGGCAGGGAGGGGCCTAGTGTATCTGATCAGTTTCAGGGAGTTCTTGAAGAGATTTTTGTTGTTGACCTCTCTACTTCAGGAGGCTATCAATACAACAGATCAGGGTCAGGATGGAGAGGGAGAATGTGTGTGTGCGCACGTGTGGGTTCCTGTGCACAATGGGGCACGTGTGAAAGGAATACTTCCTTCTAAATATAGAATTCACACCCCGAATTCCCCTCTGCTCCTTTCCCTTTTGTGCTCCCTCGAGTCTGAATGGTCATTGTCTTAGAGTTGGCTAGATGTGTGTCACCAAGGATACTGATGGCTGTTCCCTCTCCTACAGATTAGTGACAGAGAACATCTGGTCCTGAACCTGGAGTACGCCTATGGTAAGATGGGTACCATAAAACTTTCCCTCTTTTTAGGAAGGCAGTGCTGGTGGCTCTCCCTGAGCTTTCCTTGTGTGGTCACTTGTCACCCTTCTCCTTTGGATATAAGTGCTGTGAGCTGACTCCATAGTAAGCACAGTGTCACCCCCAGTCCTAGAAACAATTCCCTGTGTCCAGTGCTCCATGCCACAGCTAAGCAAACAGACTCTGGGTATTGGAATGTCAGTCCTGAGATCACAGAACTCTGGGTAGCAGTGATGGAACTAGAACCTAGTGACCTTGGCTCTCCACTTTAATAACACTGGATTGCTGTGTGGTAATGGCTCAAGATGACCAATTGGTAGCAGCTCAACCTGGCTGAAGACAGCTTGATCCAGGAGCATGCCCGGAACTGGACAGGCTAGAGCCCAGCCTTTGGGTCCAGCATCTAATTCTGCAGGGATTCACAAAGCAGTCTATCCTTGGTCTTTTCTAGGTGTTTGTAAGCATGTAGGGCCCTGCCACTTGTACCCTGAGTGAGGATTTTATGCATCTAATTCCCTGCTTGATCCCCAGATCCTGCGAATGGCTGTGGCTGCTTCTCAGAGCATCCCTGAATTTATGATGATCTGCTTCTGTGAGCCTGGCTGTCTGTGTCCTGAACCTTCTCCCTTCCTGGGTACAGCTTCCCTTTTCTTGACTTCATTTTCCTGAGATGCTGACCTCACAGCTTGTCCTTATATGACACCTCTTCCCTTTGAACCCCTCTCCTGGGATCCCAGTGCAGCATGGCTCTCAGGTGACTGTGATCTGGAGGAACCTGTGGAGCAGGTATGGATGGGGACTCCATGCCCTGTGGATCTCTGAGCTACCAATGCTGACTAGAATTGACCTCGAGCTGGATAGAGGACTCTGTGCTCAATGGCTTGAAGACACAATGGGATGTGTGCAGGAGCATCTGGTGTACTTCTCCTATATGCTCAGTACTTGGCTCCTATATGTGATGCTGACCAAAACCCCACCCCAAACTTGTTTTAACCAATTAAAATTTACTGCTTTTACTTAAATTCTGTGCTACCCTGGTCTGTTTTTATCTGGGTTATAAGCATGAAGTGGAAGTTGACCCCCAAGCATTACAGTTTCACTGTGTGACATCTTCTGGACATTTCCTCCCTGGGAGGATGGTTACTGGTCCATTTCAGCAGGCAGTGTGGGAGCTGGGGAAGCTGTGCTGGGAATAGGATAAGCAGGTGTGGCTTAACATGGAGGGAGGGGAGTGGTCAGTGACTGCCAGTGTCAGCACAGGAGGCACCAATTCACTGCAGAGCAGAGGGAGAAAGTGTCCTTGCACAGGAAGACACCAGATGTCAAGAGATCAGCACAGAAGGGACAGAGGCTGGGTGCTGTGAACATGTCCTTTTTTTAAGCTTTTCCACAGGAAAGAAAGGCACTGCCTCTGACAAATTCAGAGGAAGAAACTATAATGTCAGAGTGAATCTATAAAGACCCTTATAGGCCTGGTCCCTTAGCTCAGTTGGTCACAAGCTGACTTACCATACACAGTGCTCTACGTTGATCCCTCAGTATTGCATGATCTGGTTTCAAACCAGCTGTGTGAGCACATGCTGGAATCCTAGTACGTGAGATGTGGAGATCAGAGAATCACAAGTTGAGCTGACCCTTGTGTATGTCCTGAGTTCAAAGCCAGCCTGGGATACATGAGACCTTGAGTTTGGTGTGTATGTGTGTGTGTGGGGGGGTGTTTCAAGGCAGGGTTTTTCTGTGTAGCCCCGTTCTGTTCTGTTCTTTTCTGTACTTAGTTTTACCTTGAGCTCACATAGATCTATCTGCCTGTCCCTTCTTCCTGAGTGCTGAGGTTCAAGATAGGAGCCAGCTGCCACCTGAGAGCTCTTTTTTAAACAGAGCATTTGTAGAAAATATAGACAAATATGTTTATGATCTTGGGAAGGAAAAGCCCCAAACAGGACAAAAGTAGCAGGCTGTGAGCCGGCAGTGGGATACAAGTTCACAAATGACTCTGGGGATTCTCTGAGGACAGAAAAGTGAGAGAGCAGCAACTCACACAAGAGGAGAATGGAGCAGAGGGGGGAGGAAGGCAGGTATGAGACCTAGACATGTTTACCCGGGTTCTGGGCAGAAATGCCTGAGGCATTGAGACAATATACAGAGATGTATGGTGGACTCAACTGCTGGCCAAGGCCCTCTCTGAGCCTCTATCTGGAGCTGGCTCCCTGAAGTGGGCCCCAAGGGCATTTGGGTCAGATCCTGCATTGCTTTGTAATGTCCTGAGTGAGCACACAGGGTGAACAGCAGCATCCATCCCTGACATCTGCCCACTGGACCTAAGATGTCACCAGACACTGCCCCATATCTAGGGTTTGGGATTAAGGATTGCTTGCATGTATCAGTTCAATACAATAAAGTGCTCAGAGTCCTAAGGGTACTATGCAGAAGAGATCAAGCCCTGAAACTTGATACTGCCCTGTTTTGTGAGAAGCTGATTTGATATAAGACGCTGGTCCCTAGGAAACTCTCCTCACCAGGGTTGTCAACTTGAGTAGGTTCAGAATCACTTAGATTGCTATTGAGACATGCTAAGGTGTATCTTGAGTGTGTTTTCAAAGAGAATGAAGGGGAGACCCACAGTGACTGTGGGTGGCACCATCACTATAAGCTGCAGGTGTGGATGGAATAAAAATAGGGGAAGGAGAAAGCCAGCTGATACCCAGCAGCCCCCATTTTTGCTTTCTGTTCCTCCATAAATGAACAGATTTCCCTTGCTGCAGGCTCCTACTTCCTGGAAGTCTGTACAAGTGATGGTACCCCGTCATGGGGGGGGTCTACCACTAAATACCCCCTTAGAAAGCAACTGGGACACTGACCCTGCTTGGAGAGTAGTGCATTCAAGACCAGAGTTGGAGAAAATAGGGTTGACACTGCCTATCTTACAGGGACAAATCTAGGAATATGTGAAGGAGAATGGCACCTGCTATAATCAATATGACACTGGAAAGGCAGTGGTGGGACAGAAGAATTGGATGTCTGCATTAGTTCACTGCTGTGACCAAAATGCCTGGTGAAATGACTTAGAAAAGAGTAAGACCTTGTTTTGGCTTGTTTGGGCCCTGTGAGAAGCATTTTAGTTCATAACCTGGTTGGCCTGGTAGTGGAGAAAGAATGCACACCTGTTTGCTATCCCCAACTTTTATTCGGACTGGATCTCACCGTCCATGGGATGGCATACCTACATTCAGGTTGTGTGTCCCGAAATAACTTAAACCCTCATAACCCACCTGAAGTGATCCTCATTCTGCCAAGTTGCCGCAACTGCCTCGACCAGCAAGGAAGACGCAATGCTGAGATGAGACTCTTCCTTAAGCAGTTTACTCAAGAAACTTAAACAATCTTCTGACCCCGGGGAAAGCCAGCCCTCAACTTAAATGGCTCTTGGGTACCCAACCCCAGCAAGCCACAGGGCAAATGCCCACAGGTACACACACACACACACACACACACACACACACACACACACACACACACACACGGAAGCAAAGCCAAGTCTTAGGCTAACAGAAAGCGGAATCCTTTTACCACAGAGAGCAAGCTTGTCATGCAGCTCTCTACAGTTCCCCCTTTTGTTTTTGCTTAAAAATGCGACCGGCAAGAGTAGAGGTCTGATCTCTGTAATTGGAAAGAGGAGACAATGTACTGAGTTTCGACCAGGAATATGCTTCCCAGTGATCCCCAGACCAGTCCAGTGCCCTTTTTTACAGAGGCGGGGATTTTGGGGTACAACCCACGCGCAATCAGACTTGCTCTCCTCAGGGTCGAACAGAGTACCCCCTGAGTGCAGTGCTTCGCCTCGCATCCGGTGCAAAATGCCTCTCTCTCTGTAGGAGAGAAAGCCAGGCTTGGGGGGACTGTCCGGCTTCAATGGCCGTGAAGGCTTGAGTAATCATGACCGCATCCCGTTTTTGTGTTTTCCTGATTTGGCAAAGGCACCACAGGCAAACGAGGGAGGCCAGCACCATGAGACCTGCCAAAGCCCCCAAGCCCACCCATTCCTTTAATGGTCCATGGCAGAGTTCAATCAGGAAGTCAGGCCGCTCGAAAGGGATAGGCCTATTTGGGTGGAATTCACATGCATGATAGCTATCCTGAGTTCTCTCATGGTGTCTTCAAACTCGGATGACCAATTCTGTAATAGAAACTGAGACAATCTTTTAAACTTCGATTGGTGGTAAAAAGGCGTGGGAAAACCCCTGCATTTTACATCACCGGCATAGGTCTTGGGAACACTGACAGTATCCCCCATCTCTGCTCCGCCATCCCCAGTTGACTCATCATGGGAAGGAGCAGAAGCATTACCACGTTGACACTCATGCTGTTCCTCATGTTGGATTTTCCTGATCAATCGTTCTGGCACCCACACCGGATCCTGTTGGTCCTGTGGAAAAACACAAACAGAACCTCGTGCCCATGTCAGCACAGGATCAGGCCCGCGCCAGAGGCCTGTCAGAATATCCTTCCATTTAACTATCCCTTTAGCAGGGCCAAGAGGATCCTGATGTCTATCAGCTGCAGAATGGCCTTGAGCTTCCAAATTTAAGAAATTAATAGTAAATAGGGCAAGAGATAGCCTCTCCTTAGGAGTACGGCCATGGCCTATTCCTCCTTTTTGTTTTTGTAGACATTCCTTTAAAGTGCAATGGGCACATTCAACAATGCCTTGGCCTTGAGGATTATACAGCAATCCATGGAGAAGTTGCACCTCCATGCGCTGACAGAATGAAGCAAAAGTCTGAGCCGTATAAGCTGGCCCATTATCAGTTTTTAACTGTTGGGGTTTACCCCAAGCAGCCCAAGCTTCCAGGCAATGAGTGACAACATTGCGTGCCTTTTCTCCTGTTAGAGGCGTGGCATGCACGATGCCTGAACAGGTGTCCACAGACACATGTACATATTTTTGACTTCCAAATTCAGATATATGTGTCACATCCATTTGCCACACTCTCAAAGGGAGTAGACCTCTTGGATTCACTCCTACATTGAGTGGATGTTGAAAAATTACACATTTAGGGCAATCTAGAACCACTTGCCGAGCATCAGCTCGAGAGAGATGAAATTTCTGTTGTAGTGCCCAAGCGTATACATGAAAGGTCCTATGAAAATCTCTTGCCTTTTCCAAGGTGGAGCTCAAAAATATACATTCCATTCTGGTCCACTGATCGACCTTATCATTACCTTCACTTAATGGTCCTGGCAGACCTGTATGAGCTATTACATGTTGCACAAAGAAACAAGCTTTCCTTTGCCAAATTAAATTTTGAAGTTGTTGAAATAAAAGGCAAACTGGACTGGCACTCTTTATAGGCCCAGCCACTTCCAATGTCTTAACAGCATTAACAACATAAGCTGAATCTGAGAGTAAATTAAAGGCAAAAGGACAGGCCTTAAAAACTTCTAATAGTATTTTTAATTCCACAATCTGAGGGGATCCAGGTTGAAATTGGTGTAACACAGGCTTATGCCCCTTAATCATATAGGCTCCACAACCTGTCTTAGAACCATCAGTAAACACATTTGGGGCTTCCACAATTGGTTGAGATGAGGTTATCCTTGGAAATATCATGGGATGTTCCCTAAAAGACCCCAATAATGGATGTTTAGGATAATGATTGTCTATATCTCCATCAAATCCACACTGCAGGATGGCCCAATCATCAATTGTGGCGCAAAGAATATTAACTTGATGACTGGAATAAGGCACCACAATCATATTGGGGGCTATGCCAAAATATTGTAAGCATTGCTGGATCCCGTTTAAGGCCAATTTTGCCACCGTAGTGGGATAATACTCAATGGATTTAGCAGGAGATATTTTAGGGTATATCCATAGCAGCCACCCCTCTTGCCAAAGCAAGCCTGTAGGTTGATAATATGTAGGAAGAATACACATGGTGATGGCTTGTCCTTCTTTACACCTCTGTAGAAAGGCACTTTGTAATCTTTCCTTTACCTTCTGTAGGGCATTTCTTGCTTCGGAAGTCAATTGTCTAGGGGAATCTAGAGCCGAGTCCCCATTCAACACGTTATACAAAGGTTTCAACTCATAATTCTGTAGCTTCAAATAACACCTAATCCAATTTATATCTCCTAATAATTTTTGAAAATCATTTAGGGTCTTCAAATAGTCCTTTCTCAATTCTACCTTTTGTGGAATAATACGGTTCTCACTAATCTTTGTTCCCAAATAGTTTACAATTTTTTCTTTCTGAACTTTTTCAGGGGCAATAAATAGCCTTTTTCTTTCAAGCAACTTTACTAATTTTACATAGGCCTTCTCTAACATTTTTTCTTCCTTAGCAGCCAATAATATGTCATCCATATAGTGTAGAAAATTCCTTTCTCAGTGGTCCAATAGCCTCCCCAACATAAAGTTGACACATAGTGGGGCTATTAGCCATTCCTTGTGGCAACACCACCCATTCAAATCTCTTCATGATTATAAGATGGAATGGTGAAGGCAAATCTTTCACTATCCCTGCCACAAAGGGGAATAGAGAAAAAGCAATCTTTTATATCAATCACAATAATATGCCAGGAATGCTGGCAAAGCAGACAATAATGGCAATCCCCATTGTACTGGGCCTATAATCTGCATCTGATTGTTAATGGCTCTTAGGTCATGTAGCAGGTGCCATTTTCCAGACCTTTTTTTAATCACAAAAACAGGGGTGTTCCATGGAGACACTGATGGCTTAATGTGTCCCAATGACAGTTGTTCAGCCACAAGGTCTTTGGCTGCGCTCAGCTTTTCAGAGGACAGTGGCCACTGAGGAACCCACACTGGCTCCTCCGTCTTTCAAGTAATGGGAATTCCTTCCTCAGCGGCCCCTAGGAAAAATCCAAACCTTGCCTAGGATTTCTTTGTTGCCTTTGAAGGAGATCCTTTCTTCCTTGTAAATATTTCCCTATTCCATAATTGGGATGGTATCCCATGTTCTTTATAATTTTTTGAGAAGTAGGGGAATATTCATTGCTCAACTTAAAACCCATGTCTTTTAGAAGATCTCTTCCCCATAGGGAAACAGGAAGTTCCAAAACATAAGGCTGCATAACTCCAGAATGACCTTCCTCATCTTTCCACTGTAACTGTCTTGCACTCATGTCTGGAACCTTTGCATAACCTAGTCCTTGTAGGGTTTGAGAAGAGACTTGTATGGGTCAGCCTGTAGGCCAGTCTTTCTTGGCAATAATGCTTCTATCTGCCCCCATATCTAATAGGCCTAGGATCCTTTTTCCATCTATATTAAGTTCCAAAACTGGTCTTTGGTCCAAATCTAGGGACAGAAAAGTCAAATCTGTTCCTGTGGAACCGAAGCCGCTTTTCCCTCTTTCTTTGTCTTGTGCAGCAAAACGCTCATGCAGGCTAGGCAAAAGTATCAACTGAGCTATCCTATCTCCAGAGGAGATGGCTGTAATGCCTCTAGGGGACTCTACCATGATCTTCACCACTCCTGTGTAATCTGAATCAATCACCCCTGGGTGGACTCTAAGGCCTCTCAAAGCTGTAGAAGATCTCCCTAGAAGGAGCCCAACTGTGCCTGGTTCTAAGGGTCCCTGAAAGTCTGACTCTATCAATTGGACCCCCATCTGGGGAGTTAATACGACTCTGGTGGTGGAATGGAGGTCCAATCCTGCTGAACCCGCAGTGGCTCTCCTTGGTCCCTTGGTGGCCGAAGGGACGGCCACTGAGTTTTGGTCCCACTGCTCTGATCCTCCATAGCCCCATATATTCGAGGGCCCTGGGAACAGGGGCCCCGTTGGCCGTTTTTTGGCCTGGCACCAATGAATCCCGCATCAAGCGGCTGGCCGTTGATATCTTTGACTGATCCGCATTCATCGGCCCAGTGCTTCCCCTTTTTACACTTAGGATATAGGCCAGGTTGCCTGCGGCCGAGGCCTTCTTCTGAATTTCCCCCATTTCCCCTTTCTGGGCATTGTTTCTTCATTATGTCCTGTCTTGCCACATCTAAAGCAAGCACCAGGACTTCCCCTTTTGTTCCAGGTCAGCTGAACTACAGCGGCTGCAAGGCCAGCGTTAGTCAGCAGTCCGCCGAGTTCCCTGCAGACCTTCATCCATGTCTCTATCCCTTTGTTTTTATAAGGGGTGATGGCAGTTTTACACTCTTTGGTACACTGTTCATATACCAGCTGCTTTATCAGCGGCATGGCAGCGTCGGAATTCCCAAACACCCTCCCAGCAGCCTCAACCATGCGAGCAACAAAATCAGCGAAAGTCTCCACGGGTCCTTGTATTATTTTTTGTAAGGTTGCCTGAGACCTCACCCTTATTAGGTATAGATTTCCAGGCTCTAATGGCAATCTGATTAATCTGATCATACAACTAAATCGGGTATCCTGTTTGTTGATTAACAAAACGCCCTTGGCCGAGCAGCATATCTTTGTCCCAGGTTGCCACTGGACCCCCAGCAACCCAGTTTGCTGCCCCTTGCTCATCTGCAAACTCACTAAGGAACGCCTTCCATTCCAGGTCCTGTCCTGGGCTGAGACAGGCGTGGACTAAGTTGGTCCAGTCGGTGGGCGTTATACAAAGCCTGGCAAGGGACACAACCAGGGCCACAGTGAAGGATGCAGTAATGCCATAAGTCCTCACCGACTCTGCTAGGGCCTTGATAGTTTTAAAGTCTAAAGGCTCGTGATACCTCTGCCCCTGTGAGTCTAAGAATGCCGGGCAAGCGAGGCGCAACTCTGAGCGAACTTCCCGACAGACCTGAGGGCAGTGTGAGGCTCCTTCGCCACCGCCTCCACCATCTCCTTCCATCATATTGTAAGGAGGCAGCGAGGGGTTTTGGCTGGGGTTTTCCTTTCATTTTCAAGCACGAGGGACTTTTTGAACTCGGGCCTCTCCCATTTCCCTTTTATCCTTTTTACTTTGGTTCTCTCTAGCTGCTTTATCAGTGCTTGGAGTTCCTCTTCATCCTCTGTGTCCCCCTCGGAACTGGAGGACTCTGTCTCCTCCAATTCCTTAAGACTTGGGTAGATTTTCTCACCTTTAGCTTTCTCAGATTGCTCCTCCTGAAGGGAGTCAAGAGCGACCTGTACCTGTTCAATTGCCTCACTGCATCTCTTGTCCTTCAGGCAGCCTCTCACTAATCTCCAGATAGAACGGACACCCGGCTTCAGCGTCCCCTGTTCCCAAGCAAAATCTAGGTCCCTCCCCAATTTTTCCCATGAAGGGACTGTAAGCTGTCCAGTGTTTGCAAACCAGGGTGCTATTATGTCCACCTGCTCTAAAAAATTATCTAGGGTGCTTCATTTTAGTTTTAAGCCCTTGGAGCGAAGCAACTCATTTAGTGCCACAAAAATTGGGTGCAAGATCGATGCGCCCATATTTAGCACAGCACAAAATCCCCCCCCTTTTCTCTTTATCTACGGAGAAAGGAAAACTTTATCACCGCTCTAGTTGCGGTCCATAGATTTCCGCCCTTTTCACCGGCCCTTAATTTTATCCCTCTTATCTGGGACTTACCAGTGCACTGCCCTGGCTGCAGAAGGTTCTGAGTCTCTTCAGAGGAGGAATTCCCCGTATGGGCCACCACTTGTCACGACCGCCTCGACCAGCAAGGAAGACGCAATGCTGAGACTCTTCCTTAAGCAGTTTACTCAGGAAACTTAAACAATCTTCTGACCCCAGGGAAAGCCCACCCTCAACTTAAATGGCTCTTGGGTAGCCAACCCCAGCAAGCCACAGGGCGAATGCCCACAGGTACACACCCACGGAAGCGAAGCCAAGTCTTGGGCTAGCAGAAAGCAGAAGCCGGCGCCATCCTTTTACCACAGAGAGCAAGCTTGTCACGCAGCTCTCTACACCAAGTGAGGTGAATCCTACCTACTTTCTGCCCACGAGGAAACCATCAGAGGATTAGAGAGAAGCAACCAAGGGCGACTTCATTTGCAGCATGAAAAAAATCCAAGATATATATTGTTGTTCTAGATTTAAGGTGAAGATCAGAACAGCAATGCAGCTTGGCACTAACTCTCACTCTACCTCAGGATGAAAGAAGAACCTGTATCCACCAAACCTCACACTGCTGTCTCTACTCAGCCTGGCTGGAGAATCCTGAGATATCAGTGTGTTTATATCCTCAGTGTGGCTGGAGAAGGAATCCTGATACTGACTACTGAAGACCCAGCTCCTATCTTCTATACCATTCTAGTGCTGGGGTTAAAGGTGTGTGATCCCAGGTGCTGAGATCATCTCTGTAAAAGCTGATTCTCTTTAGGACTGCAGCCATCTTATGTAGAAGTGAGTGGCCTGGGACTCATGGACATCCTCCTAACTCTTAATCCTGAGTCCTAGGATTAAAGGTGGATAGCATCACCTCCTAGCTCTATGGCTGATGGGATTAAAGGTGTGTATCACTACTGCCTGATCTCCATAGTTTGAGGCTGGCTTTGCTTTCTGTATCCTCACGAAAGCTTTAAAGATCTTCAATAACATCACCACGTTGTTCCTGATGGTTAGGCTTGAGAGATATTTTGAGCAAAAATATGGTTTGGTAATTGTACAAAAATTTCTACTACACAGTGAAGGCCACATGCTATATTGTGAGGAAAATAAACTCTAATGCCATTGAGCTTACAAGGGAACCCAGGAAGGTAAATGTTCATAATACTTCAAGGTGTTAACAACCAAGCTTTGCTTGTATAGAATCAAATGAAAGCCAATGGAAAGTCACTTAAAATGCTCTGTGAAAAAGATTTTAAAACACTATTAAGTTCTGATAAACAAGCTTTAATCAGAAAGACAGGCTGTGTTGCACATCAGTCCTGTGAACTCTGCAGGTCACTGATATACCTGTTATGGCCTGGCATGTCTCAGTCCCAAACCACAGAAGGCACGAGGTTTGGCCTGATTGGGGGATTGTGGACTTGGAAATTCCTAGCAACCTAACAGCGATAAAGACCAGACACAGGCATCTTGTCACCTTTCGAGAGCTCTCAGTTCCATGCTGCAAAACTGGAGTCTCTCCTTTATTCCAGCATCTCCTTGGCTGCTTTCTCACTGTTCTTCGGCGATAGCAGAGACTATTCTACTGAAGCTCTCTGCCTAAGCCCTCTCAGCAGATACCTCCTCCCTGTATGTTCTCCCTCCTCATGGAGACCTTGCTCTTGCTACCTGGTGCAGGCCTATTCAAATGCTTAGTTCTGTAGGGATGCAAAACTAGGCGACATCCCCCACTGAGGCTATGCCACTCAACAGTAAACAAGCTGGCATCTGCAATCCGATGCAGACTGGAGCTCCTGGAAAATGGAACCTGGAACAGGAGGTTTGGACCCCAAGAAATTCTCTAATGGAATTGTTCTCTGCTCCTGACATATACCTCAGGTTCTTGATATATCAAAGAGATATGTATTATAATAAAGAAGCTAGCCCACAGATTTAGTTTACTAGCTTGAGATACTAGTTCAAAACTTTAAGGTAATAAAGGAATTATTTTCCAAAGTAATGTATAAACACAACAAAACGAAACCAGTTCTACCTCCATGATCTGACCCAGAAATTAATGTGAGAATTGTGTATGTGTGAGTAAAGGTGAGAGAATTCTGGGTGGGAAGAGCTGGAGGGAGAGGAGAGTTCTGGGACATGATAGGGTTATTCCCAGCAGGGAGTGCCTCATCCAGAGCCTGCTGCAGGTGTGGGCAGCAAGGCACAGGAGAGGCTGGAACACACAGGGATGGGACTCACAAATGAAGGGTAGGAGAACATAGAGTCCAACATGCTTCTTTTGGGCACAAAGATTAGTCTATGCTACAGTCACTGACAGACAATGAGTACAAGCACCTTCCATATCTTCTTTCTTGGTGCACCCTACAGGGAAGACACTGGCCCTATACCAGAGGTAAGGCAACACTGTTATCCCCAGGGATGTGCGATGCAGGCTCACTATTAAGTTATCACTGAACCAAATATATGACAAGAAATGGGAAAGACTAAGTTATGCAGTCTCATGGTTTGAGGGAATAAAATCCATCATGGTGTGAAGGCATGGTGGTGCATGGGGGTGTGGTGGCAGGAATGTGAGGTTATTGTTCACTTCTTGGTAGATCAGGAATCAAACAGAGAGATCAGAGCAGAAGCAGGCTGGGCTCTGACCCCTCAAGGCATTCTGAAATCTAGTTAGCCCCTTGTGTACTGGGCTTTGCCTCCTAATGGTTGCACAGCCTTGTAAAACTGCACTACAGGCTGAGTGTGCTCAGGTGAGTCAGTGAATGACATTTCACACCCGAAGCAGACCACAGGCTGAGAGAAATGTATGCAAGTCTCCATCTTATGCGTCTCCTCTGCAGTCAAATGTCCCTGCACAGACACCTGGTTGGTCCCATTTCCCCCATGTCAAATTCTGAGTCACACTTAAAGAAGTTACCTGTGTTTCTTTGGTTCTCCATTTCCTAATGGTGACTCCTGCCTCATTAGAGACTTATGTTAAATCCAAGTGTATGCTTTTGTCTCATTAATGTATTCTGTGTCAACTGAGTTCTCCTGGAGGTCACAAAGCCTTAAGAGAGTAGAGCTGATATTTTATTTCTCTCATACAATTGAGGTGCATTTCAAAGTGTCAGTGAAGGATACATTAAGCAATATGTACTTTGTAGCATCTGGCTAGTTTTTAATCCTACTAAAGCCGAATGCAAAGTGGAGTCAGAACTAGATTGATAACAGATAGTTTATTAAGAAAGTACTCATGCAAGGTAGCCAGCGACCTGGTTTGCACAAGATGTCCCCTGGTCCCCTCTGCCAGGCTGGAGTGAGAAAAGAGAGCAGCCTGCATGACTCACTGCCTCTTAAACCCTTGGTACATCACTCTGTCCATGACCAAGCCGGCGTGGTCAGCAGCACCTCTGGCCAGCTTCAAGCAGGCATGGTCAGCAGTACCTCTAGACAGGATTTCTTCCTACACCCTACAATTACAGAGACAGAAAGTGGTGTTTCTCTCTGAAGTTTGAGGCCAGCAATTGAACATAGTGACTTCAGGGCCGGCCAAGGCTACCGGCACATTGAGATCCAGCTTTAAGAAAAAAGAGCAGTAAACAATTGGCTAGCCACAAACTTACAAAACTTGTCTATGTGGTTACATTACTACATTTTCATGTGAATTTAACCTAAATGGACTAATGAGTTAAATCAAGAAATGCCAATGCATTGTGCAAACTGGAAATCCAAATTACAGAGAAACCTTTCCAAGAACATTAAGCATAGACCACACACAGCAAGCTTGTAGAACCTGTGATTGAGCATATTGAAAAATGAAAATTTCAGCATAGCATCAAGAAAAAAAACAACAAAAATAAAATTTATAAAGCCCTGGAAACAAGGTTGCCATAATAAAGGACAATGGGAAATGTGGACAGACCTTCCATGGATTTCTCCCCTGAATACCTTGTGCAGCTCTATTCCCAGGTTTCAATGTCACCATCCCTTCAAGACCTGAGCCACTGAAACCCTTCTGCAAACACAGACTTCATACCCTTTCTGAATTACTTACCAGATTCCATGACAAATGGAAGAACCCAGTTTGCCTCATTTTCTAGTCTAGGCAGAGTCATAATAAGGAGAGAAAATGACAATTAGGTTTTCATTTTGAATTCTTCACTGTAAGACTCCGAAGTCACAGTCCCTGTAATTTTCAGTGGTTTTGTTATTATATTTAATTATTATAAAGTCTCAGCTGGACCCTTCACTTCCTCTTTTAAATGCCTCATGCCCATCCCTTAAGCCCTTTGTTAAAAACCAACAGACTCAAATGGTGGTCTGGAATCTTGAGAATGACTGAATGTATCATGTCCTTGCTCCCTTGATGTCTGAGAAACCCCCACCTCAGTAGCACATAGCAACAAGAGCTGTTGTATCCACACAGCAGCTCACACCACTTCAGGCAGGGCTCTGGTCCATGCCTCAGCCTGCCTCACTGTCTGCTGGTTGTCTGGAAGTCATGACTTCCATACTCTGAATTAGTCTCCTAGGACTCTCCTACTAAGTACCACAGGCCTGTGACAGCAGAGTAGGGACTGGAGATGGAGGCATCAAATCAACAGGAAAACAGCCCCTTGGCAAAGGAAGTGGGGAAGCCCCTCCCACCTGGCTTCCCCTCTGGGACAAAGTCTTCCCCCTAGGATTGATCACCCTTGATACACAAACCTGGGAGAATGGGGTGCTATGGAAATGTCCTAAAAGTGCCATGCCACTGGAGACTCTGGGCTTTTGGGAGCTCTCTAGGCCTTCCTCCACCCCCAAGAGTGCTTTCCATTTCTTAATGAACTGTCTTTGTTTCTAATCGTGTGTCCCTGGAAACAGCAGGCATGGAGCATTGCATATCATGCCAGCACTTGGGAGTCACAGGCAGGAAGTTCTCTGAGTTTGAGGCCAGCCTGGTCTACACAGAGAGAGAGTGTGTTCCAGGACAACTGGGACTATATAGTGAGACTTTGTCTTGAACCCCCTCCACAAAATATTCACTTATGCAACAGGGCTGGCTTTACAGATATTACCATTCCTGTGCACTAGTGTGATCTGGCTGTGACATCTACCACTCTACTGACCCCAGGGGTTGGTTTTTCTAATATGATTGGGTAGCAGCATATCCCCTTCATCTCTTAAAAGTCCATGTGGATCCTTCTAGAAGCTCCTTTCTCAGTATATATAGAACAGTGGTCCTCAATCTGTGGGTTGCGTCCCATTCAGGAGGAGTTTATTAACCCTTTCACTGCATTCCATTTTAGATATTCTACATAGCAGATTTTAATAATTTGATTCCTAATGGTAGGAAATACATGGTTATGAAGTAGCAAGGAAAATAATTTTATTGGTGGGGAGTCACCACAACATGAGGGGTGCAGTATTAGGAAGGTTAGAAACACTGATATAGAGAGAACATGCTTTAATAAAGGGTATTGGAGTAGCTATCATTCCCAGACATAAGCTCTCTGATGTTGGTTCAGGACTGTACATCAGCAGACCACAGCCAACCAACACAGGGAACAAGTTTTTGTTTCAAAGGAAAAGCAGGAAGCTCAGAAAGTCACGTATAAGATCAAGATCTTGCAACAAATGCCTGAACTAAGCATGGGACTCAAGATTTTGTATGGACAGCAAACCTACATGCTCTTCAGTACATGGTTGATAGGGCCACTGCCTTCTTAAAGTCAGTGCAGTGCAAATATACACAGCCTGGATGCTGTCCGGGCAATAGAAGCCATTCTGCCTTTGGGATGATCCCCTTTCAAGAATGAAGCAGGCCCAGGCCTGCTTAGCATTGGAGATGAGCAGAGCTTGGGAATGTTCAGGGTGGCACAGCTATAGAGGAAACCAGCGCTTTAACAGAAGGCTGAATGCAAGAATGTGGGAGAGTTAATGATAGGAGGAGGCAGGAGCCCCTGTCTGAGGCTGCACCCTGAAGTCCTGGGATTTCTAACGCATGGGAAAATGGAAAATACCAAGAGTGTTCTAGAGGCTCACTCTCTGTGTGTAAGGCCTAAGGAAGTAGGAATGACCGGGGTTAGTACACTTAACCCAGGGTCTTCCTCCAGCCACACGAAATGCATCCAGCTCTGTGGTCCTTCATCCCCTCTCACCAGAGCAAGGAGGAAGTGAAAGCTCCTGTCTGCTGATGCAGAGGTCATCCTTCTCAAGGACAGGGTGTGTGCTGTGATGATGGAGAAAGTGTGGTTTCTGGGTTTACTTGTTGACCATCTTATCCCGGAGCAGGAGGTCTTATCCTGAGAACAGTGGGTAGATCTTGGCAGGATCCTGATTCCTACCATGAGGATATGTGAAAAGGGGAAGCCAGGCTAATCCTAGCACAGCAGACTGTAACCACTACTGCAAACTGTGCTGCTAAGGCTAGCCAGCACCTACTTGGCTGAAATACAAACCAGGGGCCAAGAGGACACAGTCTACTGGGGCAGATGGCAAGAAAAGGAGTGCTCACTATCAGAAGTGATATCTTTATGATTGGGCGCCTCGGGGAAGTGGTGATCTGGGAAGGCAGGCAAGGGAGCAGGGCCAGGCCACACGGAGATTCTTTTGTCAGTGTTAAAGCAATAGGGTGTCTTATCTTGAGCAAGGAAAACACTAATTTTATTAATCCCCTGCATGAAAAAGTTTCCTTCTGATATAGACCCAGCTTCCAATCAGATGCTGTAGTTGTCCCTGTCCCACCCATATGCTTGAAGTAGCTGATGCAAAGCTATCAGAAGAGAGAGGAGGAACCTGGAATAATTGAAGATGCAGAGGTATCTGCCCCCAAACTACAGGACATTAGGGTTATGTAGTCACCCCAGTTCTCTGGAAACAGGACCAGGAAAAAAATAATTGTGTGTATCTTATCTTTCTTGATTTTCTCTTGCTCTGATAAAACACCATAACCAAAGCAACTTGTAAAAGAAAGCATTTCATTTGGGACTGGCGGTTCCTGAGGGTTAGTCCATGACCAGCATGGTGGGGATCATGGCAGATGGGCTGGCATAGAGATAGACCCGTAGCTGAGAACTTACAAATTATAATCCCCAGGCATGAGTCAGAGAGAGCTACTGATTATGCAGTGGATATTTGAAACCCCAATAGTGCCCTGAGTGACAACTGCTGCAACAAGGCCAGGCCTCCTAACCCTACCCAAACAGTTTCACCAACTGAGACACAAATACTCAAATATTCAAGAGTATTGAGGCCATTCTCATTCAGACACATCCACCTTGTTAGCAAACACACAGAACACAGAATTTTAAAATGTAGTATTTGAAGGGCTTGACTCTAATAACCTAAAATTAGGCAGTACCAAACCACAGAATAAAATTAAAGACATCCAAAAACAATAAAGACATGTGGATCGTCCATTTAAAATGGGGGAGTTCTTAATTCTTTTTACATTGACTCAGAGATTCTGATCATGCAAATCAGAATCCCATCATGCTTTGGGGCTGGGATGAGGTGGTTATGTGACAACTCTAAATTTACTTGGAACTGCTCAGGGTAGAGGCTAACTTGATGAGTCAGCATTCTCCAGAGAAACAGGAACAAGGGGACATGTGTGCCTGCAGGTGGATTTGTGATAGGAGCTGGCACACATGATGACAGAGCAAGTCCAAACCTGCAGTGGGCAAGCCAGACTCAAGATGGCTGATGGTGAGTGTCCACTGTGAAGGCTGTGCTGCTGAAGGTTCTCTCTGACTCAGGAAGTGTCCCCAATTGCTTTACACTGATGTCACAAAAAGAATGACCAAAGCCTCCTGGGCTAAGAAAGGGCTTACAGGGTACTCTCCATTGCTGAGAGAAGCCATGGTGGAGCTCTAGGCAGGAACCTGGAAGATAGAACTGAAGCAGAGTCTAGCAGGTAAGCTGCTTCCTGGCTTGCTCCTCTTGGTTTGCTCAGCCTGCTCTGGTATACAACCAGGACCACAAGGATATGGGTGTCACAAGCAATAGTCAGCTGGTTTCTGTCACACTAATCTTGGATTGTGTCAAGTTGATCAAAAACTAAGCAGCTCAGGGGAATTGGTCTTTAAATTTTTTATAATAAAATATCATAGTATGTAGGTGCCTGTGTGACGTGTGTGTGTGTGTGTGTGTGTGTGTGTGTGTGTGTGTGTGTGTGTCTGTGTGTGTGTGTGTGTGTGTGTGTGTGTGTCTGAGTGTGTGTGTGTGTGTATGTGTGCTCATGGTATACATGTGGAGGCCAGATGACACCCTTTGGGAGTTTGTTTTCACTATCATATGGGGTCCAGGAATCTAACTTGAGTCTTCATGATGAGTGGCAAACACCACTGCTGGCTGAGCCAACTCCCCAGCCTGAGGATGGCCTATTGTTCTGGGGAGATCCTGTGAGGCTCACCCACATTAAGGGAGCCATTCTGCTTTACCCCAAGTTCAGTGACTTAGACAGAAACTCTAATGGTAAGAGGTATTTCTGGCCTCCACCACAGATGATCTAGAAGAACAAAGAACCTTGGGGAGGCAGATTAACCTGTAAGTTATGAGACTTATTGCAAGTCTCTAGTTGTTACAGAACTTTCAGAGCAAAAACAGGCACAATAATTGCCAGCAATAGAAATAGAGTCCAGAGGCAGATATGAGTATGCCCCTCCTGCATGAATGAGCATATCCTTACGCAGAGAAAGACAATCCAGGTTACTGTCTGAATCTTTGTTCTAGCAGCCTGAGGACACCCATCATTGTGTGGTCTCTAAATACCTTGAGTTCCATCTCTGCATCTCTGTTTGTAGGTTCCTCAGTCCCAGGTCCAACATGGTGTAGGCTGTCTGCCACATGTCTTCTTGTTGTTAAGGCCCAGTACCCTGGACTGTCAGGACAAGGTGTGCCAGCAGGACAGTGCCCTTCCTTCTGTCTCCCAAGGCCAGTACAGCGCCCCTGCTTATGGTCTGGATTCACCCTCATCACAGCTGATGAACCTGTACTCAGCCCTGAGGCTTGGCAAGGGCTCCCTCTGCTGGGAGAGGTCAGCATTGCTGGTCAGAGCTCATGTCTGGGTAAGAGCAGCACCATGGAGAGAAGGCTGCATCTCATAATCTTTCCATGCCAGGTAGCAGAGAGAAGCAAGTTGGCCAGGATACAGTACCACCTGTCAGCCATGATGTGGACAATGACAAGCTAGGGGACAAAAAGACAGCCTTACAAGTTCATCATTCCTCCCAGGGACACATTCTCTTCCTTTGTTTGTGACCCAGTCATTCTAGGGGCTCAGCTAAGATTGACAGCAAAGTGTCAGAGCCAAAATTAGGTGAGTCACAGGTTCCCACTGCCACCCACGTCAGTCAGGCCACACCATTCATGCCTCAGTTTCCTCATCTGTGAAATGGGTCTGAAGTCTCTAGTCTACAGATGCTGTATCTACTGATTTAGGGTCACTATTGCTGCAAAGAAACACCTTGACCAGAAGCAAGATGGGGAGTTTTCCTTGTCTTACACTTCCACACTGTATCCATCACTGAAGAAAATCAGGAATGGAACTCAAGCAGGGCCAGGACCTGAAGGCAGGACCTGGAGCAGAGGTGGTTGAAGGGCGCTGCTTACTGGCTACATCTTCAAGCTACAGAACCTAGATCAGCAGCACAGGGCTGGCCACACCTCCACTGGCTGAACTCTCCCTCTCCATCAATCAGCAATTAAGAAACACACTATAGTCTTGCCTAAACCTAACTAAGGGAGTCAATTTCTTAATTTTGGTTCCCTACTTTAGATGGCTCTATGCTCTGTCAAGTTGACATAAAACTGGTAGGAAATGCCTGTCATGGGGCTAGGGGGTCTCTATGCAGCTATGGGTCTCAGATGGTAGAATACTGGGCTAGCCTTGCTAATCTCTTGCTAAGATCCAACCTCTGCCCCAAGAGAACTGGGCATGGTGATGTAATCCCAGTACCAGAGGAGCAGAGTTAGGAGGACCAGGAATTCAGGATCATCCTCAACAACAAAGGGGCTCTGAGGACAACTTTGGCTACATGAGACCCTTCTGAGAGAAAAAGAAAGGAAGGAAGGATGAAGGGAGGGGAGGAGGAGGGAAATGCCGACGGGCACAGGTGTTCCACATGAGCTGGGTGGGATGAAAAGAATGTGGCCTGCAGTTCTCAAAAAGGAAAAGCACACACAGAGCCTGTCATCGGGACAGAGGGTACTTCCATCACAGTGCTTTCTGTGAGTGCCCTGCTGTGGCCTCAGATAAGTGAGGGGATGGACTGAGGAGATAGTCCCTTGGGTAGTCGTACTCCAGGGCCCAGGAAAGGTTATCCACAAGCCCCAGATGCCCTTGCCAGAGTCAGTCACATTTTACATGATCTTGATCACAAACATCTGTGGACGTCAGGCTTGTTTTCCAGAAGAAACTTAGCCCATGTGTGTCCTCTTCTGGTAACACAAAAGCCTCAGTTGCAAATCTGTGTGTTTTGACACTCTTGCTAACATCTATCTCCCTAAGTTTTTACATGACATTTTACAACAGTAGCAAAATTACAGTTATGAAGTAGCTACAAATATAATTTTATGGTTTGGTTTACACCAAAATATGAGGAACTGTATTAAAGGGTAGTAGCATTAGGTAGGCTGAGGACCATTGTCTAGTTGCAGGGGTGCCAGCTAGTTTCCTGGTGGAAATGTGTTTCAGAGGTGTTGAGGAAAACAATTCCTGAGGGTCTCAGCAGGGTCCACAGAGAGCCCTGTAGAAGGCTAGCCTGAGATTACAGGGCACCTGTTGAAGCAGGCCAGCTATATCTAGGGCGTTGGGTTCCTGGCCAACCTGGGGAAGAAAAGAGTTTCTCACGCCTTATTGTCCTGGCTCCTGCTGCAACCTGTGGTTAGTACTTCCTCAGCCCGTGCAGGACTGCATTTTAAGGAATCCACCAGCTCCTTGGTCTCCTCACTATGGCTGCTTTTACCCTGGTACCACCAGTCACTCTTACCAGGGGACTGCCTGGTTACTACAAGGATGAGATCCAGAGAATCTGGATGGTTACAGGCATGGAAATTACTCTCTATGAACCAACTGATAACATGGTGAGTTTTCAGGCTCTAGGAAGTCTGCATGTTGACCTTGTGGGTAGTGTTGGTGTGCTAGGGAGTGTGTGTTCGTGTAGATATCACCCTGAAAACTGCTCTAGGCTGTGATTTTAGACTACAGTGGGTCATGTGAATCTATACTACTTTGTGATACTGCAGGAAAAGCATTTGTAGATTTCAAAACTGCTCCCCAATTACCAAGGATGCCACTTGAAGTCAAAGCACTGGTGTAAGCAGAGCAGATAGCAAGTGTCCTCTGCCAGGAACCTGCCTGAAGGGTGGTTTGTCTTACACCTGGGACTAATGGCTGAGGTGCCCATTAATATATCAAAGTGGCCTCTGACCACCAGGTTCTCCCAGCATTCTTCATTCTCTAGTCTCAGGATATGGCAGGCTTCCCTTGCCTCTACCCTGACCTGTCCACCCCATGGCCTGAGCCTCCCACATTCCAAACACATCCCTCCTCCTCTGGCCCTAACTTTTAAAAGACAGCCATGTTGTCTATGCCATTTTTTTTTTTTGGCAAAGGCCACCCCACCTTGGTCAGCATTTCCTCCCTCTCTCTTCTCCTCTCCTCACATGGCCTGACTCACAGTGATGCTCACTCCAAACTCACCCAGATGTCTCCGTCTCTGGCTGTGCTCTCTCTCCCTTTCATACAATAACCCTTCTCCTCCTCCAAACCCAGGAGCACTCATGTCCTTCCTTTTTCATTCTTTTGTTCCCTTCATCTGGGGCCAACTTTGACATGTTATTTAACCTCAGTTTGTCCTACCATTGGAAGCCAACAGGGGGTAATTTATCAATAGCACCAAAAATTTAATCTTTATGTAGATACGTGTTTTTTGTTAAACCGGCACCAAATAAAATAGGGAAGCTTTAGCACCAAATATTTTTAGTTAAAAAAAAATAAAACTCAGACAGGAATTCTGTTAGTGTGGATGTAAATGAGACAGCTTCTATGAGAAAATTTGAGCAGTCACTAAATTCAAATAGAGTCACATGTCTCCCAGCATCCTCTTCTGGGGCCAGCCTTGGATTAAAGTATCTATTGGATCCAAGTGTGCCTGGAGGGGTAGGTGCAGCATCCAGAAGAGCTTCTGGGGCAATTGAGTTTAAAGGGTGTGAGGAGAATAATGGCTCCTTCGAAAGAATCAACCTGAGGCTCCCAGGCAAAGGTGTTGCTAAGGGATACAACCACTAGGGTGCTCCATGGAGTGACATTTGAACTGGCTTTGTAGTCTGGGAGGGAGTGAGACTGTGTTCCTCCTTCCACTGCTTCTTGAGACATTTGGGATTCCAGGTTGCAACAACAGGCCCAGCATTGCTCCTCTCTATCTTTTTACTCATTTCCTTCTTCAAGAATTCCTTCCTTCTATTTGAGGTCTCTCTTTGTCTCTTGGTGAGTATACCAAGGAATAGTCTGCATTGTTACATTTAATCACACACACACACACACACTAGAAGCAGGCAGATCTCTAAGTCCAAGGCCACACTGGCCCAGTTACTTAGTTCTAGGCAAGCCAGTTGTACACAGAGATCCTGCCCCAAATAAGTTACAAGTACAAAAGCAAATAAATGAACATTAAAAACAAACAAAAACCTGTGAGCCGGAGTGAAAATCCCTGGAGCCACATAAAAAACCCCATGTGGCTCTGGTGTCCATAATTTTAGTGCTGTGGGGGCGTGGTCAGAGTCCCTACTTCAAAGATATAAGGAAGAAAGTGATGGAGCAGACACCTGAGTCCTCCTTGTCCTTTTCAGACTGTCACATACATGCATCTCTCTCTCTCTCTCTCTCTCTCTCTCTCTCTCTCTCTCTCTCTCACACACACACACACACACACACACACACACACACACACACACACAAACTCTCTCCATCCACACTCACTCTCACTCTAACTGGCACACACATTCTCATGCTCTCACACTCAAATTCTCATAACGCTCAAACTCACAACTAACTCTCTCACACATTCTCACAAGCCACTCTCTCACACTGTAAGAGAGTGTTTGTGTGTGAGAGAGAATGTGTGTGTTAGTGTGTGTAAGAATGTGTGGGTGAGAGTGAGTGTGAATAAGTGTGTCTTGTGTGATTGTCGGTGTGATGCGTATCAGTGTGTGTGAAGATTGTGTGTGTGTGTGTGTGTGTGTGTGTGTGTCTGTGTGTGTGTGTGTGTGTGTGTGTCTGTGTGTCTGTGTGTCTGTGTGTGTGTGTGTGTGTGTGTGTGTGTGTGGTCAAGGGTGTGTGTGTGTGTGTGTGTGGTCAAGTCTGTGTTGGGCTTGTTGAAAATTCAGGGGACCTGCTCTGTCACTCTCTACCTTATGACCTGAGACAGCATCTTTCACCAAATCTGGAGCTAGACTGGCAGTCAGGAAATCCCAGTGATCTCCCATCTCAGCTTTGCACAGCCCTGGCCCATGGATGACTGTGGCTTTCACATGGGAGTTGGAGAATCACACTTAGGTCCTCATGTCTGTGCAGCTAGTACACTAAACCTATGGAGCCACCTCCCAGAATCACTGACAATCTTCCATTGTCAGTGAAAGGAGCTGTGTGTGTGGAGCCTGTGGCTACAGTGTGGGAGAAGCTGGGGATGACAGGGATGGGCAGAGGGAGGACAGGGATCAGACCAGGCAGAAGAGCACCAGACATCCCAGGTCCTGGGAAGACAGAGGTGCTGGAGTCAAGGCTGTGTTTATGGCTGTTGACCTCTCATCTGGACCTTTGCAAAAACAGCTAGGCCAGCACCCAGGCCTGACTAATGGTGTCTGTCCCTAATCTCTCTCCCCTTTATTCCCTTCAGCCTCGAGACTCTTTGACTGTCAGTTTGTGGCAGATGGACAGCTGCTGCAATGAACCCTTTGCCTGCTTCTTCCCAGGTGTGATCTGTCTCCCCGGTATGTGGCAGACACAGTCTGAGGTTTCATACACAGGGACAGACTCAAAATCCTGGATAATAGAGGATTTTTACAAGGTAAGGGTTTGATACCTCCCAGTGAAAGCTGCAGCAGGTGGGGGTCAGATGCAAATGCTTTTCCTCCTCTCTCAACCCCAGGGAGAATTTTTTCTTCTCCTTCATTTATTCTTTGTCCCTCACATCAAACATCTCCTTCCCCTTCATTTCCCTGTCCCTCCCTATCCATCCTCTGCATTGCAACCCCTCCCCCAACATAAAATACACTTTGAGAGAAAAGAAGAAAAGGGAGTTAAGGAAAAATCAGCCTCATCATGAAAGCTGTAGAGAGACCCAGGGAGTCATGCAGCAGAGAACATTGTCTGGTTTGAGGTCTTTGGTTTCTGCTACACTGTCCATGCTGGGCTCTCACTGGAACTCCTCTTGGTTATCCTGCTGGTGCCCTGTGTAGTGGAAATCCTGAGCTGTGAGTCTTCAGTTTCCTGCCTCCAAGTGCTCCAGCAGACCACAGCTGGTGGGGATGTTGGGTGAACCAGCTCATAACTGTGGTTCTGGGCCTGGGTAATGGTAGGGTTGGTCAGCCTGTCAGCTGTCCCTTGTCCTCACCCACTGGCTGAGCTCTCCAGTATTGCCCTGGGGAGTTCACCACTAGTAGAGTTTTGCAAGGGGTGGGGCCTGTTGTCCTGGTTTAATTTCTCAGGGTCACGTTTGCCAAGGCTGCACCTAGGGCCATCTCTACTGTGTTCCCCAGGTGTGGCCCTGAGCACTGCAGTTGAAGAGGGGCAGGAACAGCTCTCCTCAGGGAGATTCTTACCTCTTCTTCATTCAATCTTCCTTCAAGAGCTCTAACACAGTCAATTTGGTAGAGGATTTGGAGAGGGTTCCTGTGTGACAAAACTTTTCCTGGTGAGATGAAACACACTCATCTCCTCACCCCAGATAGGGAACCAAAATCAGACCAAAGTAGAGATATCACCAAGTTCATCTTGGTGAAGCAATGAGTTTTATTGGGGTCACTTATAGGAACATGGATGAGGGTGAGGGATCACTTCCAGGAGCAGAAATGACTCAAAGACAGCTGCATCACCAAAGTACACCTAGCATGGGTGACAGAAGACTCACAAAAGTTGGGACCCTGGAGCACACTGCACAGCCTGCTGGCAGCCAAGCAGGTTAGTTGCAGAGTGTCTTTTGTAGGTGACTCAGTTAGGCTAAACCCCTTCCATGCAGTTTGGCTGGCTTGTTTCTCATGTGTGAGTCTTGCTGCTTGGCTCTGCTTTCTCTGGCAGGGAGGGGCCTAGAGAATCTGGTCAGTTTGAGGGAGTTCTTGGAGAGATTTTTGGTGTTGACCTCTGTACTTCCGGATGCTATCAATATAGCAGATCACTGTTGTCATGGAGAGGGAGAATGTATGTGTGCACACATGTGGGTACCTGTGTACAATACTTCAGGTGTGTAAATACTGCTTCCCCCTTAACATAGAATCCATACTCACATCCCCTTATGACCCTATCCTCTCTGAGCTGCCTCTAGTCTGAGTGGTCATTTTCTTAGAGTTGGATACATGTATGTCATCAAGTATCCTATAGCTGTTCCTTACTCCTGCAGATTGGTACCAGAGAACACCTGATCCTGAAGCTGGAGCTCAGGGATGGTAAGATGGGTACCATAAGGCTCTCCCTCTTCATCAGATGGCAGTGCTGGTGGCTCTCCCTGAGCTTTCCTTGTGTGGTCACCTGTCACCCTTCTCCTTTGGATATAACTGCTGTGAGCTGACCCCACAGTAAGCACAGAGTCACCCTCAGTCCTGGAAACAATTCCCTATGTCCAGGGCTCCATGTCACAGCTAAGAAAACAGACCTTTTGTATTGTAATGCAGGTCCTGAGACCACAGAACCCTGGGATAGGGATGGGACTAGAACCTAATGACCTTGGCTTTCCAATGTAATCACACTGTATTGTTTTGTGGTATTGGCCCAAGAGAACCTTCATTGGGCATATCCCCTGGCCTGGCAGCATCTCTACCTGGCTGAGGACAGCTTTTTCCAGGGGCAGGCCTGGAGCTGGACAGGGCGGAGAACAGCCTTTGTGTCCAGCATCCAGTTCTGCAGGGATGCACTAAGCAGTCTCTCCTTGGTCCTCTCTAGGTGTTGGTAACCCTTTACGGCCCTGCCCCTTGCACCCTCAGTGAAGATTTTATGCATCTAATTCTCTGCTTGTTCCCCAGGTGTCCAGTCTAGTGGTGCCTCCTCCTCGGCTCAGCCCTGAACTTCAGATGATCTGCTTCTGTGAGCCTGGCTGTCAGTGTCCGAGCCTTCCCCCTTTCTGAGTATAGCTTTACCATTTTTGTCTCCATTTTCCTGTGATGCTGGCCTCACAGATCGTTCTTATAAGAGACCTACTCACTTTGAACCCCTATCTTGGGCTTCTAGAGCAGCATGAGCCCCAGGTGACTCTCTATCAGGGGGTGCCTGTGGAGCAGATCCTTGCCATTAAATCTCTGAGCTACCCATGCTGGATAGAAGTTGCCCTAGTGCTGGGCAGAGGACTTTGTGCTCAGTGGCTTGAAGACACAATGGGATGTGTGCAGGAGCATCTGGTGTACTTCTCCCACATGCTCAGTACTTGGCTCCTAGAAGTGATGCTGACCCCAACCCCCACCCCAAACTTGTTTTTAACTAATTAAATGAACTGCCCTTAATTAAATTCTGTACTGGCCTGTTTTATCTTTATGTGGGTTCTGAAGCATAAAGTGGAAGTTAACCCCAAACATTATAGGAACACTGTGTGACATCTTCTGGACATTTCCTCCCTGGGAGGATGGTTCCTGGTCCATTTCAGCAGCAGGGTTCCTGGGGAAGGTCTAAAGGGAGGCAGTGTGGGAGCTGGGGAAGCTGTGCTGGGAATAGGATAAGCAGGTGTGGCTTAACATGGAGGGAGGGGAGTGGTCAGTGACTGCCAGTGTCAGCACAGGAGGCACCAATTCACTGCAGAGCAGAGGGAGAAAGTGTCCTTGCACAGGAAGACACCAGATGTCAAGGGATCAGCACAGAGGGGACAGAGGCCGGGTGCTGTGAACATGTCCTTCCTTCAGCTGATCCACAGGAGAGAAAGGCACTCCCTCTGACACAATTCCCAGGAAGAAACTGTCAGCAGATGGAAGCTGTAACTTTACAGAATGAATCTCTAAAGACCCTTATATGGCTGTGGCCTTAGCTCAGTTGGTAACAGGCTAACTTACCATGCACAATGCTCTAAGTTGATCCCTCTGTATTGCATAATCAGGTTTCAAACCAGTTCTGTGAGCATGTGCTGGAATCCTAGCACTTAAGATGTGGAGGTCAGAGAATCACAAGTTTAAGGGTTTCCTTCTGTATATTGTGAGTTCAAAGCCAGCCTGGGATACATGAGACCTTGAGTTTGATGTGTGTGTGTGTGTGTGTGTGTGTGTGTGTGTGTGTGTGTGTGTGTGTGTGTGTTTCAAGACAGGCTTTCTCTGTGTAGCCCTGACTGTTTTGTTCTGTAGAACAGTTTTACCTTGAATTCACATAGATCTGTCTGCCCCTGCTTACTGAGTCTGAGATTCAAAATAGGAGCCAACTGCCACCTGAGAGCTTGCTTTTTAAAGACAGAATTTGTTCAAAATATAGACAAACATGTTTGTGATCTTGGGAAGGAAAAGCCCCCAAACAAGACAAAAGCAGCAGACTGTAAGACCAGCAGTGGGATGCAAGTTCACAAATGACTCTGGGGATTCTCTGAGGACAGAAAAGTGAGAGAGCAGCAACTCACACAAGCGGAGAATGGAGCACAGGGAGGAGGAAGGCAGGCATGAGACCTAGACAGGTTTATGCGTGTTCTGGGCAGGAACACTTGAGGCATTGATACAATATATGGAGATGTATGGTGGCCTCAACTGCTAGGCAGTGCCTTCTCTGAGCCTCTATCTGGAGCTGGCTCCCTGAAGTGGGCCCCAAGGGAATTTGGGTCAGATCCTGCATTGCTTTGTAATGTCCTGAGTGAGCACGCAGGGTGAACAGCAGCATCCATCCCTGACATCTACCCACTGGACCTAAGATATCACCAAACACTGCCCCATATCTGGGGTTTGGGAATTGAGATTGCTTCCAAGCATGAAGTCAGTACAGGATGATGCTCAGAGTCCTAAGAGTACCATGGAGGAGAGTGTAAGCCCTGAAGCCTGATACTGCCCTGGCTTGTGAAAAGCTGATTTGATCTGTGACACTGGTCCTTAGGAAACTCTCCTCACCAAGGTAGCGTAGTTGTCAACTTGAGTAGGTTCAGAATCACTTAGATTGCTATTGAGACATGCTAAGGTGTATTTTGAGGGTGTTTTCAAAGAGAATGAAGGGGAGACCCACAGTGACTGTGGGTGGCACCATCGCCATAAGCTGCAGGTGTGGATGGAATAAAAATAGGGGAAGGAGAAAGCCAGCTGATACCCAGCAGCCCCCATATTTGCTTTCTGTTCCTCCATAAATGAACAGATTTCCCTTGCTGCAGGCTCCTACTTCCTGGATGTCCTGTACAAGTGATGGTGTTACCCCATCATGGGGGGGTTCTACCACTAAATACCCCCTTAGAAAGCAACTGGGACACTGACCCTGCTTGGAGAGTAGTGCATTCAAGACTGGACTTGGAGAAAATAGGGTTGACACTGTCTATCTTACAGGGACAAATCTAGGAATAAGTGAAGGAGATTGGACCCTACTACAATCAGTAAGACATAGCAATGGCAGCGGTGGGACAGAAGAATTGGATGCCTGCATTAGTTCACTGCTGTGACCAAAATGCCTGGTGAAATGACTTACGAAAGAGTGAGACCTTGTTTTGGCTTGTTTGGGCTGTGTGAAAAGCATTTCAATTCATAGCCTGGTTGGCCTGGTAGTGGAGAAAGAATGCACACCTGTTTGCTATCCCCAGCTTTTATTCAGACTGGATCTCACAGCCCATGGGATGGCTTACCTATACTCAGGTTGTGTGTCCCGAAATAACTTAAACCCTCATAAACCCCAGAAGTGAGCCTCATTCTGTCATGTGAGGTGAATACTACCTAAGAGGAAACCATCAGAGGATTAGAGAGAAGCAACCAAGGCCCGTTTCATTTGCAGCTTAAAAAACAAAAAATCCAAGACTTATATTGGTGTACTAGATTCAAGGTGAAGATCAGAACAGCAAAGCAGGTGGGCCCTGGCTCTCACTCTCCCTCAGACTGAAAGGAAATCCTGTATCCAACAAACCCCATACTGCTGCCTCTCCCCATCCTGGCTGGAGATCCTGAGACTTCAGTGTGTTTTTATCCTCTATGTGTCTGGAGAAGGAATCCTGATACTGCCTAATGAAGACCCTGTTCCTATCTTTTATACCATTCTAGTGCTGGGGTTAAAGGTGTGTGATCCCAGGTGCTGAGATAATCTTTGTGTAAGCTTTGTCTCTTTAGAACTGGAGCAATCTTGTGTAGATCTGGGTGCCCCTGGGACTCACCGACATCTTTCTACCTCTTAATCCTGAGTCCTAGGATTAAGGTGGGTATCATCACCTCCTGGCTGTATGGCTGCTGGGATTAAAGCTGTGTATCACTACTGCCTGTTCTTCATAGTCTGAGGCTGGCTTTGCTTTCTGAGTCCTCAGGCAAGGTTTAAAAACTTCAATAATATATCATGTTGTTCCTGATGGTTATGCTTGAGAGATATTTTGAGCAAAAATATGGTTTGGTAATTGTACAAAAATCTCTACTACATAGTTAAGGCCATGTGCTTTATTGTGAGGAAAATAAACTGTAATTCCATTGAACTTTCAAGGGAACCCAGGAAGGTAAATGTTTATAATACTTCAAAGTGTTAACAACCAAGTTTTCCTTGTATAGAGTAAAAAAGAAAGCCAATGGAAAGTCACTTAAAATGCTCTGTGAAAAAGATTTTAAAACACTATTAAGTGCTGATAAATAAGCCTTAATCAGAAATACAGGCTGTGTTGCACATCAGTCCTGTGAACTCTGCAGGTCACTGATATACCTTAGCTTCTTCATATATCAAATACAGATGTATTATAATAAAGAATATAGCCTACAGTGTTAGTGTACTAGCTTGAGATACTAGTTCAAAACATTTAGGTAATATAAGGAATTATATTCCAAAGTAATGTGTAAATATAACAAAACAAAAAACAAAACCAGTTGTACCTCCGTGATCTGACCCAGAAATTAATGTGAGAATTGTGTGTGTGTGTGTGAAAGTGTGAGAGAATTCTGGGTCAGGAGAACTGGATGGAGAGGAGAGTTCTGGGACATGATAGAGTTCCTCACTGCAGGCAGTGTCTCAGCCAGAGACTGCTACAGGTGTGGACGGCAAGGCACAGGATAGGCTGGAACACACAGGGATGGGACTCACAAAAGAAGGGTAGGAGAACACCGAGTCCAACATGCACTGCTTGGGATAAAGATTAGTCTATGCTACAGACACTGACAGACAATGAGTACAAGCACCTTCCATATCTTCTTTCTGGCTGAACCCTACAGGGAAGATGATGGCCCTGTACCAGAGGTAAGGTAACACTGTTATCTTGAGGGATGTGACATCCAGGCTCACTATTAAGTTATCACTGAACCAAATATATGACAAAAAACAGGAAACCTTACGTTATTCAGACTCATGGTTTGAGGGAATAAAATCCATCATGGTGTGAAGGCATAGTGGTGCATGGCTGTGTGGTGGTAGCAAACAGAGTGAGATCATAGCAGATGGAGGCTGAGCTCTGACCCCTCAAGGCATTCTGATATCTAGCAAATCCCCTGTGTACTGGGCTTTGCCTCCTAATGGTTGCATGGCCTTGTAAAACTGCACTACAGCCTGAATGTGCTCAGGTGAGTTAGTGAATGACATTTCACACTCGAGGCAGACCACAGGCTGAGAGAAATCTATGCAAGTCTCCATCTTATGCGTCTCCTCTGCAGTCAACTGTCCATGCTGAGATACCTGGCTGGTCGCATTTCCCCCATGTCCAATTCTCAGTCACACTTAAGAAGTTAGCTGAGTTTCTTTGGTTCTCCATTTCCTAATGGTGGCTCCTGCCTCACTGGAGATCTTATACTAAATGCACGTGTATGGTTTTGTCTCATTAATGTATTCTGTGTCAACCGAGTTCTCCTGGAGGTCACAAAGACCTTAAGAGAGTAGAGCTGATATTTTATTTCTTTCATACAATTGAGGTGCATTTCAAAGTGTCAGTGAAGGATACATTAAGCAATATGTACTTTGTAGCATCTGGCTAGTTTTTAATCCTACTAAGGCAATGTGGAGTCAGAGCTAGATTGATAACAGATAATTTATTAAGAAAGTACTCATGCAAGGTAGCCAGTGACCTGGTTTGCACAAGATGTCTCCTGGTCCCCTCTGCCAGGCTGGAGTGAGAAAAGAGAGCAGCCTGCATGACTCACTGCCTCTTAAACCCTTGGTACATCACTCTGTCCATGACCAAGCCGGCGTGGTCAGCAGCACCTCTGGCCAGCTTCAAGCAGGCATGGTCAGCAGTACCTCTAGACAGGATTTCTTCCTACACCCTACAATTACAGAGACAGAAAGTGGTGTTTCTCTCTGAAGTTTGAGGCCAGCACATGGTGTACATTGTGAATTCGGGGCTGGCCAAGGATACCTGGACATTGAGATCCTGCTTTAAGAAAAAAAAAAAAAAAACAGCAATAAACAATTGGCTAGCCACAAACTTACAAAACTTGTCTATGTGGTTACATTACTACTTTTCATGTGAATTTAACCCAGATGCACTAATGAGTTAAATCAAGAAATGCCAATGCATTGTGCAAACTGGAACCCCAAATTAAGAAAAACCCTTTCCAAGAACATTAAACATAGACCACACACATCAAGCATGTGGAACCCGTGATTGAGCATATTGAAAAATGAAAATTTCAGCATAGCATCAAGAAAAAAAGCAGACTCTGAGAAATCCTGCCCGGGGTGTGCAGGCAGACTGAATAGGTCCCTGAGGACCCAGGGACCCTGACTCTGCTGAGATCGCTGGGCTATTCTGGCCCCCACAGAGTGCAGAGGTGAGCTGTTTTGGCCCCTGTCTTGGGCCCAACTTCAGTCTGCCTACTCTGCAAAATCCCGCCATGGGGTCTGCAGGCAGACTGAATCGGTCCCTGAGGACCAAGGGACCCTGACTCTGCTGAGATCACTGGGCTATTCCAACCCCAGGCAGTGCAGAGTGCAGAGTGCAGAGTGCAGAGAGTGCAGAGGTGAGCTGGTTTGGCCACTGCCTTGGGCCCAAATTTCACTTGTCTACTCTGGGAACTCTTGCCCCAGGGGTCTACAGGCAGATTGAATTGGCCCCTGAGATCCAAGTGACTCCAACTCTGCTGAGATCACTGGACTATTCTGGCCACCACACAGTGAAGAGGCAGATTGAATCTGCCCCCGAGGACCAAGCAACCCAGAGTCTGCTGACATCTGTTCCCTAGTCCCACTAGACATAGTGCCCTAGTCTCCCACCTGGAGAACCAGTGCCTCAGACCTGCCTGCACCCACTGTTAGATGCATCAGTGTATCAGAACCAATTGCATCCAGTAGAAGAGAACCTTGGATCTGTACACACCAGGAAAGGAAGAGACACCACATGCACCCACTGGAAAAAGAGATGGGAAGACGACAATATAAGAACACATCCAACAACAAGAAAACCAATATGACACCACCAGAGTCTAGGGACTCTACAACAGCAAGACATGAACATCCCAACACAGAAGAAGCAGAAGAGAGCAACCTTAAAACAACTTCATGCAGATGATAGAGACCCTAAGAGAGGAAATCAGAAAATCCTTCAGAGAAATCGAACAAAAGATGAACCAAAAGATGCAAGAAATCAAGGAAAGCCAAGGAAATATAATTAAACAGGTGAAGGAAACAGTTCAGGACCTGAAAACTGAAATAGAGACAATAAAGAAAACACAAACTGAGGGAATGCTGGAAGTGGAAAATCTGAGTAAACAATCAGGAACCACAGATGCAAGCATAACCAACAGAATACAAGAGGTGGAAGACAGAATCTCAGACACTGAAGATAAACTAGAGGAAACAGATTCATCAATCAAAGAAAATCTTAAGTCTAACAAATCCTTAACACAAAATATACAGGAGATATAGGACACTGTGAAAAGACCAAACTAAGGATAATAGGTATAGAAGATGGTGAAGAAACCCCACTCAAAGGTGCAGAAAACATATTAAACAAAATCATAGAAGAAAACATTCCCTACCTAAAGAAAGACATGCCAATGAAAGTACAAGAAGCCTACAGAACGCCAAATAGAGTGGACCACAAAAGAAAGTCCCCTCATCACATAATAATTAAAACACTAAACCTAAAGAATAAAAAAAGAATATGAAGAGCAGCAAAGGAAAAAACCAAGTAACATATAAAGGCAAACCTATCAGAATTACGCCAGACTTCTCCATGGAAACACTGAAAGCCAGAAGGACCTGGATAGATATTTTACCAACTCTAAGAGAGCATGGATGCCAGCCCAGACTACTATACCCAGCAAAGCTTTCAATCACTATAAATGGAGAAAACAAGATATTCCACGACAAAACCAGATGTAAAAAAAAAAAAATGTAACCACTAATTCAGCCCTACAGTAAGTACTGGAAGGAAAACTCCAACCTAAGGAAATTAACTACACTCATAAAAACATAGGCAATAGTTAATTCCACTTTACCACTCACCCCCCAAAAAGCAGGGTAAATCCACATACAATACCACTACCAACAACAAATCAAAAACAAACAAGAATAAGCACTCAATGGTCCTTAATTTCACTCAATATTAATGGTTTTAACTCTCCTATAAAAACACACAGGCTAACAGAGAGGATACGAGGATAGAATCCATCCTTCTGCTGCATACAAGAAACACACCTCGAATTCAAAGACAGAGATTAACTTGAGTAAAGTGTTGGGATAAGACATTCCAATTAAATGGACTCAAGAAACAAGTTGGGGTAGAGTTTATATATTATCCTTCTATGAAGGAGTTGAAGACAGATAGTTATGGTTATAGTTTTCTTCAGTTATTATAAAAGATAAGTTATCCTTCTTTTTGTTTAGACAGAAAAGAGGAGATGATGGGGGAAGTGCTTCTGTGTATGTGTTTGTATTATTGGATGATAAATAAAGTACTGTTTGGCCAATGAAGCAGCAAGTTAGGCAGGACTAGGAGTCAAGGAGGATTCTGGGAAATGTAGTAAAGAAGTGGTGATCTGCAGGAAGTGACATGGCAGGGAGACTCATATATAAACAAGGGCAATAAGGAAGTGGGCCCCTTCTCTCTTCCTCCTGGTCTCTGCTCTGGAGTTGCCATATGGTCCACCGGCAAGAGTGGCATCATATAAATAAGTCTTATAAATTATATAGATTTATGATAATTAAGACTGAGCTAACAAATGGGAAATCCTAGTCTTTGGCCAAGCAGCATTTGTACCTAATATAAGTCTCTGTGTATTATTTTGGCCATCAATGTGGCAGGCAGAACTCAAGCAGGTGGCAGGAAGATTTATGGTAACAGGTTGTAATAAGATTTTCCAATCAAATGGACCCAAGAAAGGACTGGGGTAGCTATCCTAGCATCTAACAAATTAGACTTCAAACTAAAATCAATCAAAAGAGATAAAGAAGGTCATTTCATATTCATCACAGGAAAAAAATCCATTAGGATGAAGCCTCAATTCTAAACATTTATGCCCCAAATACAAAGGCACCAACATTCATAAAAGAAACATTATTAAAACTCAAATCACAAATAGGACAGTTATAGTGGGAGACTTCAACACCCCACTCTCACCACTGGACAGCACCACCAGACAGAAACGTAACAAAGAAACAAAGGAACTAACAGAAGTTATGACCCTGTTGGGATTAACAGACATCTATAGAACTTTCCATCCAAACACAAAAGAATATACCTTCTTTTCAGCATCACATAGAACCTTCTCTAAAATAGACCAAACATAGAAAACCTCAACAGGTACAAAAAATTGGAATAATCCCCTGTGTCTTATCAGACCACCATGGCTTAAAGTTAGAACTCAAAACCAACACAAATTGCAGAAAACTTACCAACTCATGGAAATTGAACAACATGCAATTGCACCAATACTGGGCCAAGGAAGAAATAAAGAAAGAAATGAATGACTTCCTAGAATTCAATGAAAATGCAGACACAACATACCCAAACTTATAAGACACTTTGAAAGCAGTACTAAGAGGAAAGTTCATAGCTCTAAGTGCTCACATGAAGAAACTAGAGAATAGTCACACCAGAGACTTGACATCACAGCTGAAAGCTCTAGAACAAATGGAAGCAAATTGACCCTGGAGGAGTAGCCACCAGGAAATAATCAAACTGAGGGCAGAAATCAATAAAGTCGAAACAAAGAAAACTATTCAAAGAATCAATGTAACAAAGAGTTGGTTCTTTGAGAAAATCAACAAGATAGACAAACCTTTATCCAAACTAACCAAAAGGCAGAGAGAAAACAAGCAAATTAACAAAATCAGAAATGAAAAGGAGGATATAATAACTGGCACTGAGAAAATCCAGAGAATCATCAGGTCATAGTTTGAAAACCTGTACTCCACAAAATTTGAAAATTTAAAGGGAATGGACAATTTTCTGGACAGATATCATTTACCAAAATTGAATCAAGAACAGATAAGCAACTTAAACAGACCTATAAATAACCTCTAAGGAAAGAGAAGCAATCATTGAAAGTCTCCCAACCAAAATAAAAGCCCAGGGCCAGATGGCTTCAGTGCAGAATTCTACTAGAAATTAAAAGAAGAGCTAATACCAACACTCCTCAAATTGTTCCACACAATAGAAGCATAAGGTTCACTGCCAAACTCTTTTTATGAGGCTTTAATAATCTTAATACCCAAGCCATACAAAGACCCAAATAAGAAAGAGAACTACAGACCAATACTCCCCATGACATTGATGCAGTAATATTCAATAAAATCCTGGAAAACCGAATCAAAGAACATATCAGAAAAATCATCCACCATAATCAAATAGGCTTCATCCCCAGGATGCAGGGTTGGCTCAACATTCGAAAATCTATCAATGTAACACACCATATAAACCAACTGAAGAAGAAAAACCACATGATCATCTCACTAGATGCTGAAAAAGCCTTTGACAAAACCCAATACCCCTTCATGGTAAAGGTCCTGGAGAGATCAGGAATAATAGGAACATACCTGAATATAACAAAAACAATATACAGTAAGCCAACAGCCAACATCAAACTGAATGGAGAGAAACTCTAGGTTATTCCTCTAAAATCAGGAAAAGACAAGGCTGTCCACTCTCTCCATATCTCTTCAGTATTGTCCTTGAAGTCCTAGCTAGAGCAATAAGACAACAAACGAAGATCAAGAGGATACAAATTGGAAAAGAAGTCAAGCTTTCATAAGTGAACTGAAAAACTCTACCAGGGAACTCCTACAGCTGATAAACACCTTCATCAAAGTAGCAGGATACAAGATTAACTTAAAATACTCAGTAGCCCTACTATATATGTATGATAAATGTGCTGCAAGAAATCAGAGAAACATCACCCCTTACAATTGCCACAAACAATACCTTGGGGTAATGCTAAACCAAAAAAGTGAAAGACTTGTACCATAAGAATTTTGAGTCTTTAAAGAAAGAAATTAAAGAAGATACCAGAAAATGGAAGGATCTCCCATGCTCTTGGATAGGTAGGATCAACATAGTAAAAATGGCAATCATGCCAAAAGCAATCTACAGATTCAAGGCAATCCACATCAAAATCCCAGCACAATTCTCCACAGACTTTGAAACAACAATTCTCAACTTTATATGGAAAAACAAATGACCCAGGATAGCCAAAACAACCCTGTAAAATAACAGAACTTCCGGAGGCATCACCATCCCTGATTTCAATTTCTATTATAGAGCTATAGTCCTGAAAACAGCTTGGTATAGGCACAAAAATAGACAGGCAGACCAACAGAATCTAGTAAAAAACCCTGATATTAACCAGTACACTTATGGACACCTAGGTTTTGACAAAGAAGCTAAAGCTATACAATGGAATAAAGAAAGCATCTTCAAGAAATGGTGCTTGCATAACTGGATGCTGGCATGTAGATGACTGCAGATAGATCCATGTCTATCGCCATGCACAAAATTTAAGCCCAAATGGATCAAAGACCTCAACATAAACCCAGCCACATTGAACTTATTAGAAGAGAAATTAGGAAAGACCCTTGAATGAATTGGTATAGGAGACTGCTTTCTGAACATAACACGAATAGCACAGACACTGAGATCCACAATTAATAAATGGGACCTCCTGAAACTAGGAAGCTTCTGTAAGGCAAAGGACAAAGTCAGCAAACCAAATAACAGCCCCAGGATTGGGAAAAGATAATCACCAACCCCACATCTGACAGAGGGCTGATCTCCAAAATTTACAAGAAACACAAGAAGTTAGTCTCCAAAACACCAAATAATCCAATAAAAAATGGGGTACAGAACTAAATAGACAATTCTCAATAGAAGAATCTAAAATAGCTGAAAGACACAAGAAAGCACTCAAAAATCCTTAGCCATCAGGAAAATGCAAATCAAATCAACTCTGAGATACCACCTCACACCTGTCTGAATGGCTAAAATCAAAAACACCAATGACAGTTTATGCTGGAGAGGATGTGGAGAAAGGGGCACACTTCTCCACTGCTGGTGGGAGTGCCAACTCGTGCAGCCACTTTGGAAATCAGTATGGAGATCCCACAGGAAAATGGGAATCAGTCTACCACAAGATCCAGCAATTCCACTCCTAGGAATACACCCAAAAGAAGCACATTCGTACAACAAGGACATCTGTTCAACGATGTTCATAGCAGCATTATTTGTAATAGCCAGAACCTGGAAGCAACCTAGATGCCCTGGTGGTACATTTACACAATGGAGTATTACACAGCGGGGAAAAAAACGCAATGGAATCTTGAAATTTTCAGGCAAATAGAAGAAGCAATTCAGAGCGAGGTAACCCAGTCACGAAAAGACAAACATGGTATGTACTCACTCATATTTGGATTTTAGACTTGCAGTAAAGGATTACCAGCCTACAATCCACACTGCCAGAGAAGCCAGTAACAAGGAGGACCCTAAGAGAGACATACATGGTCCCCTGGAGAAGCAGAAAGGGACAAGATCTCCTGAGACAATTGATTGTATTGGGTGAGGGGAGAGGGAACTATGAGAATGAGAAGGGGAGAAGAGGAGGGGTGAGGAGGACCTGAGGGGACAGGGAGTTTGAGTTGGGGGAAGAACAGAAGAGAGCAAGATAAGAGATAATATAATAGAGGGAGACATTATCTTAGGTTTAAAGAGAAATCAGGAAATAGGGAAATGTCTGAAGAGCTACAAAGATGACACCAGCTAACAATCTAAGCAACAGAGGAGAAGCTACCTTAAATGCCCTCTCCTGATAGTGAGATTGATAACTAATTCATATGTCATGGTATAGCCTTCATACAACAGCTGGTGGGAGTAGAAGCAGACACCCACAGCTAAACCTTGAACTGAACAGGAACCCAGTTGCAGAGAAGGAGGACTGATGAGCAAAGGGGTCCACACCAGGCTGGTGAAACTCAGAGAAACAGCTGACCTGAACAAGGGAGAGCTCTTGGTCCCCAGACTGGTACCTGGGAAACCAGCATGGGACTGATCCAGATCCCCTGAATGTGGGTGTCAGTGAGGAGACCTTGGAAATCTATGGGGCCTCTTGTAGTGGATCAGTACTTATCCCTAGCGTTGGATTGGACTTTGGGAGCCCATCCCACATGGAGGGATACTCCCTGAGCCTAGACACAAGGGGGTTGGCCTAGGCCCTATCCCAAAGAATAAGACAGACTTTGAAGACCCCCTATGGAAGGCCTCGCCCTCCCTGGGGAGCAGAAAGGGTAAGGGATGGGTAGGTTAGTTGGTGGGGCAGTGGAGGTAGGGAGGGAAAGGGAATTGGGATTCACATGTAAAATAATTTTCTTTCTAATTAAAATAAATTAAAAAATAGAATGACTTGGACCTGTTGATAGGGGGAAAGAGAGAAAGGGGACCAGTCCTCCACTGCTGGTGGGAGTGCCAACTTGTACAGCCACTTTGGAAATCAGTATGGAGGTTCCACAGGAAAATGGGAATCAGTCTACCACAAGATCCAGGTGAACATTCATGCCACAAGGACATCTATCTGTTCAACTATGTTCATAGCAGCAATATTTGTAATAGCGAGAAACTGGAAGCAGCCTAGATGCCCCTCAACTGAAGAATGGATGGAGAAAATGAGGTACATTTACACAATGGAGTACTACTCAGAGGAAAAAACAACGGAATCTTGAAATTCGAAGACAGATGGATGGCACTAAGAGAAAACATCCTGATTGAGGTAACCTAGTCACAAAAAGACAAACGTGGTATGTGCTCACTCATATATGGATTTTAGACTTGGAGCAGGGGATTGTCAGCCTATAATCCCTGGCCAGAGAGTTTGGAAAACAGTGAGGACACTATGAGAGACATGCATGGTGCCCCTGGAGAGGGGACTGGGATAGGGTAGCTTGAGCAGATTGTGCCTATCAGGGGATGGGAGCGGGAACTAGGAGAAAGAGAGAGGGAGAAGAGGAGGGGAGAGGAGAGCACGAGGGACCAGGGAGATTGAGTCCGGGGACGAATACAGGAGAGCATGGTCAGAGATACCATAATAGAGGGAGCCATTATAGGTTTGAGGTGAGATCTGGCCCTAGTGAGATTTCCAGAGATCTACAAAGATGACACCAACTGGCAATCTAAGCAATAGTGAAGAGGCTACCTGAAATGCCCTCCCCAGATAATGAGATTGATGACTAACTTATATTCGATATAAACCCTCAACTGAAATCCTGGAACCCAGTTGCAGTGACGGGGGAGTGATGAGCAAAGGGGTCAGGACAAGGCTGGTGAAACCCACAGAAACAGCTGACCTGAACAAGCAGGAGCTCATGGACCTCAGACTGATGGCTGAAAGGCCAGCATGGGACTGATATAGACCCTCTGAACATGGGTGTCAGTGAGCAGGCTTTGGCAATCTATGGGGCTTCAGGTAGTAGATCAGTATTTATCCCTGGCAGACAAATGGACTTTGGGAGCCCATTCCACATGGATGGATGCTCTCTCAGCCTGGACACAAGGCCGGGGGTGGGGAGCGGGGGCTAGGCCCTGCCCTGGATGATATGACAGATATTTGAGATTCCCCCATAGAGGAACTCAACCTATCTGGGGAGCAGAGGTGAATGGGGTAGAGAGTTGGCAGGGTTGGTGAGGGGCAGGGCAGCAGGGGATGGACAGGGAGCTGGGATTGACATGTGAAGCAAGCTTGTTTCTAATTTAAATAAAAAATGGAAAAAAAAGAGGAACATACACTGCAATCTTGACTAAACCCAAACTGAAGGAGTCACTTTCTTGGGCTGTCAAGTTGACATGAAACAAGCAAGAAATGCCTGCCATGGGACTAGGGATCTCCACGCACCTAGGGGTGTCAGGTGGTACAATGCTGGATTGCGAGCCTGTGCTAATCTCTCAGCTGGATCTCTAGCCCCACAGAGAACTGGGCACGGCAATGTAATCCCAGCACTAGAGGAGCTGAGGCAGGGGGACCAGGAATTCAGGTCATTATCAACTACAATTGGGTCTGAGGACAACCTGGGCTACATGAGACCCTTCTGAAAGAATAAGAAAGGAAGGAAGGATGAAGGGAGGGGAGGAGAAGGGAAATGCTGACAGGCACATGAGCTGGGTGGGATGATGAGAATCTGGCCTGAGGTTCTCAAAAAGGAAAAGGACACACAGAGCCGCTCTTCAGGTTACAGGTGCTGCCATCAAAGGGCTGCTTTTGACTGCCCTTCTCTGCCCTTAGAAAAGTGAGAAGATGGGCTTACGTGATGGTCCCTTGGGTAGTCACACTCCAGGCCAAGGGAAAGGCTAGCCAGAAGCCCCAACTGTCCTTGCCAGAGTCTCTCACATTTTACATGATCTTGATCACAAACCCCTCAGGAAGTAGGACTTGTTTTCCAGAAGAAAATTAGCCCCTGTGTGTCTTCCTCAGATAAAGCCAAAGCCTCAGTTCTAAATCTATGCTTTTAACTCTCTTGCTAACATATATCTCTGAAAGTGTTTACATGACATTTCACAACAGTAACAAAATTACAGTTATGAAGTAGCTACAAAAATAATTTTATGGGTGGGGGTACACTTCAGTATGAGGAGCTGTGAAAGGTTCTGGGCGCCAAAATGTTATTGTTTTGTTTAAAAAGAAGAAAAGAGAAATTGCTGAGACAGACATATTGACTATAAGTTTATTATAAGGGCCGGTAGAATGGGGAGACTAAGAAGAGGAACAGGGTAATGGCTGACCGTCATGGCCGGTCGCCATAGAGAGACAGAGCGGGGAACAGAGAGACAGGGGAGCACACACACACACACACACACACACAGAGAGAGAGAGAGAGAGAGAGAGAGAGAGAGAGAGAGAGAGAGAGAGAGGGGGGGGAGAGAGAGACAGACAGAGAGAGAAAGAGGAGTAAAGGGGCAGGAGCCTATCTTTTAAAGGGGTCCTCTGCACCTGCGTGCAGACTTCTTTCCCATGGAACCTTGGGCTGACCAGGGTATTGCCTGAGTGGATTCCACCAGGTAACAGGGGCAGGCCAGCATAATGCCTGAACCTTTCAAGCTGTATTAAAATGTTGCAGCATTAGAAGGCTGAGGGCCACTGTTCTAGATCTAGGGGTGTCAGTTAGTTTCCTGATGGAAATGTGTTGGAGAAGTTGTGAGGAAAACAATTCCTGAGAGTCTGGGCAGGGTCCACAGACAGCCCTGTAGAGGGCGAGTCTGAGGATACAGGGCACCTGGTGAAGCTGGCAGCTGTTTCTAGGGTATTGATCTCCTGGCCCAGCTGTAGAGAAACAGGGGTTTTCAGGCCTTACTGTCCCAGCCCCTGCTGCCAACTGTGGTTAGTTCCCCATCCTGCCCCTTCAGGACGACATTTTAAAGAATCCACCAGCTCCTTGGCCTCCTCACTATGGCTGCCAGTCATTGGCGACCCCCAATCATTCTTGACAGTGAATTGCCTGGATACTACAGGGATGAGAAGGAGAGACTCTGGAAGGTTGTAAGCCTGGAATATAGTCTACACCACCCCCCTGATAATGGGGTGAGTTTTGGGGTTCCAGGGAGGCTCCATCTTGACATTGTGGGTTGTCTTGCTATGCTAGTAAGTGTGTTTTGGTGTAGCTATCGCCGTGAAAACTGCTCTAGGCTTTGGCTTTAGACTACAATGGATCCCATGAGTCTATACTACTCTGTGATGCTGCAGGAAAAGCATTTCTAGATTTCAAAACTGCTCCCCAAGGACCAAGGATGAAGGCAAAGCCCTAGTGTAGGTGTGGCAGACACAGAGTGTCCTGCACCAGGTCCCTGCCTCAAGGGTGTTTGGTCTGACACCTGGGACTAATGGCTGAGGTGCCCTTTAACATGTTAAAGTGGCCTCTGGCCACCATGTGCTCCCAGCACCCCTCATTCTCTACCTGTTTCAGGGTATGGCAGGCTTCCCTTGCCTCTACCCTGAACTGTCCACCCCATGTCCTGAGCCTTTCAACATTCCAACCACACCCCACCTCCTCTGGCCCTTTGCTTTAAAACTCAGCCATTATGGCTTTGCCAGCTTCTTGGCTCAGGCAACCCCACTTGGTCGGCATCTCCTCTCCTCTCCTCTCCTCTCCTCTCCTCTCCTCTCCTCTCCTCTCCTCTCCTCTCCTCTCCTCTCCTCACATAACCAGGCTCACAGTGATGTTCACTCCAAACTCACACAGATGTCTCCGTCTCTGGCTGTGCTCTCCCTTTCATACAATAACCCTTCTCCTCCTCCAAACCTAGGAGCACTCATGTCCTTCCTTTTTCATTCCTTTTGTTCCCTTTCATCTGAGGCCAACTTTGTTATGTTATTGGACCTCAGTTTGTCCTACCATTGGAAGCCAACAGGGGGGTAATTTATCAATAGCACCAAAAATTTAATCTTTATGTAGATACGTGTTTTTTGTTAAACCGGCACCAAATAAAATAAGGAAGCTTTAGCACCAAATATTTTCAGTTTACAAAAAAATAAAACTCAGACAGGAATTCTGTTAGTGTGGATGTAAATGAGACAGCTTCCATGAGAAAATTTGAGCAGTCACTAAATTCAAATAGAGTCCCATGTCTCCCAGCATCCTCTTCTGGGGCCAGCCTTGGGTTAAAGTAGCTATTGGATCCAAGTATGCCTTGAGGGGCAGGTGCAGCATCCAGAAGAGCTTCTGGGGCAATTGATTTTAAAGGGTGTGAGGAGAATAATGGCTCCTTCGAAAGAATCAACCTGAGGCTCCCAGGCAAAGTTGTTGCTAAGGGATACAACCACTAGGGTGCTCCATGGAGTGACATTTGAACTGGCTTTGTAGTCTGGGAGGGAGTGAGACTGTGTTCCTCCTTCCACTGCCTCTTGAGTCATTTGGGATTCCAGGTTGCAACAACAGACCCAGCATTGTCTTTTTCCTCATCCGCCCCCTCCCCGTCTCTCTGTGTCTTTCTCTCTGTCTCCTTCGTGTGTGTGTGTGTGTGTGTGTGTGTGTGTGTGTGTGTGTGTGTGTGTGGTTGTCTCTCTCTTGGTTAGTGTACCAAGGAATAGTCTACATTGTTACATTTACACAAACAAACACACACACACACACACACACACACACACACACACACACACACACACACACCAGAAGCAGGCAGATCTCTAAGTTCTAGGCCACCTTGGACCATCTAGTCAGTTCCAAGCAAGCTAGGTCTACAATGAGATCCTCCCTCAAAATAGTTACAAATACAAAAGGAAATAAATAAATCTTAAAAACAAAAACATGTGAGTCTGAGTTATGATCCCAGCAGCCACATAAAAGGCCCCATGTGGATCTCTTGCCTATAAGCACAGGGCTGTGGTGGCGTGGTCAGAGTCCCTGCTTCAAAGACATAAGGGAGAAAGTGATGGACCAGACACCTGAGTCCTCCTTTTCCTTCTCAGATTGGCACATATATGCATATATATATATATATCTCCCTCTCTCTCCCTCTCTCTCTCTCTCTCTCTCTCTCTCTCTCTCTCTCTCACACACACACACACACTTTTTCCATCACAATACACTATCACAATTTCACTCTAACTGGCACACACATTCTCATTCTCTCACACACTCACATACTTTCAGAACTCTCAAACTCAATACTAACTCTCAGGCATTCTCACAAGTCACTCTCTCACACTGTTGGAGTGTGTGTGTGTGTGTGTGTGTGTGTGTGTGTGAGAGAGAGAGAGAGAGAGAGAGAGAGAGAGAGAGAGAGACAGAGAGAGAGACAGAGACAGAGACAGAGACAGAGACACAGAGAGACAGAGAGAGAGAATGTGTTAGTGTGTGTGAGAATGTGTCAGTGAGAGCCAGTATGAGTGTGATTGTGTGTGTGTTGTGTATGAGTGTGTGAAGATTGTGTTGAGTTTGTTTGAGTATGTGAGTGTGAGAATGTGAGTGTGACTACCTGTGTAAATCCTGTGATATAGTTGCAGACTGGGACAGGACCTTCTCAGTGTTTTCTCAGCAAGGATCAGGAGGGTTTATTCAATCAGAGGCTGCAGAAAGAATGTGGTCATTTTGCAGGCACTGAGGACTTGGGAAGGAGTCTGTTCATTTAGTAAGCTCTAAGGACTTGGGAATACTTCCTGGTCCACCCTGGTGCAAAGCATCCAGAGACAATGGGAGTTTTAAGTAAAACATCATCTATTATAAAAGCAGGGGACACAACAATGTGGGTCCCTGTCCCTTTTTCGCTATCCCCCTTCCCTCCCACCCTAAAGTCAGAATACCCACAGGAGGACAGACTCTGAAAAATAGACCAAAAACCAGGAATGCGACCTGCCACAGTGTGACAGGTGAAAAGAAATGCAGGCATCTCACAGGAAGACAGGAGGACACGGGGGGGGGGAGTCTGTGACCTGCTTTCTGCACTGTGGTCTAACTTTCCTTGGTTTTTTAAAATAGGGTTTGTCTGTGCAACACTCCTGGCTGTCTTGGAACTCAATGAAGACAAGGGTGAACTCGAACTCAGATCATCCTGCCTCTATCTCCTGAGGGATGGGATTAAAGGCAGGCACCATCATGCCTGGCTATGGCTAATTTTTCACTTTGTAGGTTTCTGTGATGGCTACTGTTTCTGTTTTGTTGGGTCCCAGCCCCCACAGTGTCTTTGAGTTGCTTGTCAGCCAATAACCACAGGTGCATCCTGTTATTTTGTCCTGGCTTACAGCCCTGGCCTTGCCCACTGGCATCAACCTCTAGTTATGACACCTGGGAAAACAGGGACTCTTAAACATGGAGTTCCTGCACTGTGCTGTAAGTGTATATAAGGCTGCTCTCTGCCTGGAATAAAAGTGAAAGATGCACATAGCTCAAAAGACCGAATGGCCTTGGGTTTTAAGTAAAACTCCAGGGTTTTTCGTGGTACAGATGTCAAGTGGAAGTTCCATTAGACTTAGTTCAGGTGCAGATATCACACAGTTTTGCATTTATTAAAGACAAAGGAAGCTCACCATCAACACTACATTGCAGTTCTTTGGTTAAAACCATTGGCCCTGGCCCTGGTGTGTGTGTGTGTGTGTGTGTGTGTGTGTGTGTGCGCGCGCATGTGTATGTATGTGTGTGTGTGTGCGCGCGCGCGTGTGTATGTGTGTGTGTGTGTGTGCATGTGTGTGAGTGTATGTGTGTGTGTGTGTGTGTGTTGGGCTTGTTGAATGTTCAGGGGTCCTGCTCTGTCACTCTCTCCCTTATGCCCCACGACAGCATCTTGCCCCAAATCTGGAGCTAGACTGGCAGTCAGACACCCCAGTGATTTCCCATCTCAGCTGTCCACAGCCCTGGCCCATGGATGACTGTGGCTTTCACATGGGAGTTGGAGAGTCACACTTAGGTCCTCATGTCTGTGCAGCTAGTACACTAAACCTATGGAGCCATCTCCCAGAATCTCAGTTCTCAAAGGAGAATTTTTAAACTCAGGATATGGCTGAGACAGAGCCCCAGGGTACAATCCAGCATCAGTGAAAGGAGCTGTGTGTGTGGAGCCTGTGGCTACAGTGTGGGAGAAGCTGGGGATGAGCAGGGATGGGCAGAGGGAGAACAGGGTCAGACCAGGCAGAAGAGCACCAGACATCCCAGGTCCTGGGAAGACAGGTGTTAGTGACAAGGCTGTGTTTATGGCTGTTGGAACCTCTCATCTTGACCTTTCCAAAAAACAGCCAGTCCAGCACCCAGGCCTGACTAATGGTATCTGTTCCTAATGTACCACCTCTCTGCTTGATTCCCTTCAGCATGGAGTCCTTGTCAAAGTCACATTGTGGCAGGTGGGAGAATACAACTTGGAGACCCCTTACATTATCATGCCAACTTTGACATGGATCCCCAGTACGTGGAGGAAAGAGTGTGAGTTGACATACACAGGGATAGACTACACCTTCTGGGCAATATCGGAACATTCCCAGGTAAGGGTTTGATGCCTCCCAGTGAAAGCTGCAGCAGGAGGGGGTCAGATGCAAATGCTTTTTCTCCCCTCTCACCCCCCAAGATGGTTTTTTCCTCCCCTTCATTTATTCTTTGTCCCTCACATCATACATCTCCATCCCCTTCATTTCCCTGTCCCTCCCTGTCCATCCTCTGCATTGCAACCCCTCCCCCAGAATAAAATACAATACATTTGAAGAGAAAAGGAGAAAAGGGGGATAAGGAAAAATGAGTCTCATCATGGAAGCTGTAGAGAGATCAGGGAGTCATGCAGTAAACACTCTCATCCATATATGTTTACTTGCAAGGGTTCATTGCAGAGACTCATTGTCTGGCTCAAGGCCTTTGGTTTCTACTACACTGCCCATGCTGGGCTCTCACTAGAACTCCTCTTGGTTATCATGCTGGTGCCCTGTGTAGTGGAAATCCTGAGCTGCGAGTCTTCAGTTGTGCTCCCTTCAAGTGCTCCAGCAGATCACAGCTGGTGGGGATGCTGGGTGAACCAGCTCATAATCCTAGTATTGGGTATGCGTAATGGTAGGGTTGATCACCCTGCCAGCTGTCCCTTGTCCTCACCCATAGGCTGAGCTCTCCAGCATTGTTCTGGCAAGTTCACCCCTTGCAGAGATACACAAGGGGTGGGGACATTTATACTGCTTTAATTTCAGGGTCAGATCTCCCGAGGCTGCACCTAGGGTCAGCTATACTGTGTCTCCCAGGTGTGGCAGAGGGGTCACTCTCCTGAGTGCTGCAGTTGATGAGGGGCAGGAACAGCTCTCCCCAGGGAGATTCTCACCTCTCCTTCATTCAATTTTTTCTTCAAGGGCTCTAAAGGGTCAATTTTGGTGGAGGATTTGGAGAGGGTTGTTGTGTGTCAAAACTTTTTTGGTGACATGAAACATACTCATCTCCTCATCCCAGATGGGGAAGCCATTACACCAAAGTACAGACATCACCAAGTTCAAGTTGGTGAAGCAATGAGTTTTATTGGGGTCACTTATAGAAAAAAGAGTGAGGAAGCAAAAATGACTCAAAGACAGCTGCATCACAAAGGTCCACCCAGCATGAGTGACAGAAGGCTCACAAAAGTTGAGACCCTGGAGCACACTGCCCAGCCTGCTGGCAGCTCTGCAGGTAGTGTCCTTTCCAGGTGCCTCAGTTGGGCTAAAGTACTTCCAGGCAGTTTTGCTGATTTCTGCTTGGTTGTGTTGCTTCTCTTGTGTGAAAGACTTTGCTGCTTACATCTGGTTCTTCAGGCAGGGAGGGGCCTAGTCAATCTGGTCAGTTTGAGGGAGTTTGTGAAGAGATTTTTGTTGTTGACCTCTCTACTTTAGGAGGCTATCAACACAACAGATTAGGGTCAGGATGGAGAAGGAGAATGTGTGTGTGCGCACGTGTGGGTTCCTGTGCACAATGGGCAGCTGTGGAAGTAATTCTTCCCTCTGAATATGGAATCCACACCCCAGATACCTTTCTGCTCCTTTCCCCTCTGTGCTGCCTCAAGTCTGATTGGTCATTGTCTTAGAGTTGACTAGATGTTTCTCACCCAGTATTCTATGACTGTTCCCTCTCCTGCAGACTGACGGCAGAGAATACCTGGTCCTAGCAATATGGAAACCCATTGGTAAGATGTCACCAGAAGACTTTTTTCTCTGTATTAGGAGAGAGTCCTGGTGGCTCTCCCTCGGCTTTCATTGTGTGGCCACCTGTCACCCTTCTCCTTTGCATATAACTACCGTGAGCTGACCCCATACTAAGCACAGTGTCACCATCAGTCCTGGAAAGAATTCCCTGTGTCCACTGCTCCATGTCATAGCTAAGCAAACAGACTCTGGGTATTGGAATGCAGGTCCCGAGACCACAGAACCCTGGGATAGCAGTGATGGGATAGAACCCAGTGACATTGGCTCTCCAGTTTAATCACACTGGATTGAGGTGTGGTATTGTCCCAAGAGAACCTACACTGGGCCTCTCCCCTAGCTTGGTAACATCTCTACCTGCCTGAGGACACCTTGGAACAAGGGCAGGGCTAGAGATGGACAGTCTGGCGCACAGCCTTTGGGTCCAGCACCCAGTTCTGCAGGGATGCACTAAGCAGTCTCTCCTTGGTCCTCTCTTGTTGTTGGCAGCCCTTCAGGGCCCTGCACCTTGCACCCTCAGTGAAGATTTTATGCATCTGCTTCTTCCTCAGGTGTCCAGTCTAGAAGTGTCTCCTGGAAAGCTCAGCCCTGAACTTCAGATGATCTGCTACTGTGAGCCTGGCTGTCTGTGTCCTGAGCCTTCTCCCTTCCTGGGTACAGCTTCCCCTTTCTTGTCTCCATTTTCCTCTGATGCTGACTTCACAGATCATCCTTAGAAGACACCTATTCCCTTTGAACCCCTCTCCTGGGCTCTCAGTGCAGCATGTCCCTCAGGCGACTCTGATCTGGAGGTTCCTGTGTAGCAGGTATGGATGGGGTCTCCATGCCCTGTGGATCTCTGATCTACCAATGCTGGCTAGAAGTTGACCTGGAGCTGGGCAGAGGACTCTGTGCTCAGTGGCTTGAAGACACCATGGGATGTGTGCAGGAGCATCTGGTGTACTTCTCCCACATGCTCAGTACTTGGCTCCTAGAAGTGATGCTGACCCTAATCCCCACCCCAAACTTGTTTTTAACTAATTAAACTTTACTGCTTTAACTTAAATTTTGTGCTACCCTGGTCTGTCTTATCTCTGATAAAGCATAAAGTGGAAGTAAACCCCCAAATATTACAAGAACACTGTGTGACACCTTCAGGACATTTCCTCCCTGGGAGGATGGTTCCTGGTCCATTTCAGCAGCAGGGTTCCTGGGGAAGGTCTAAAGGGAGGCAGTGTGGGAGCTGGGGAAGCTGTGCTGGGAATAGGATAAGCAGGTGTGGCTTAACATGGAGGGAGGGGAGTGGTCAGTGACTGCCAGTGTCAGCACAGGAGGCACCAATTCACTGCAGAGCAGAGGGAGACAGTGTCCTTGCACAGGAAGACACCAGATGTCAAGGGATCAGCACAGAGGGGACAGAGGCCGGGTGCTGTGAACATGTCCTTCCTTCAGCTGATCCACAGGAGAGAAAGGCACTCCCTCTGACAGAATTCCCAGGAAGAAACTGTCAGCAGATGGAAGCTGTAACTTTACAGGGTGAATCTATTAAAGCCTTTATAGGGCTGCGGCCTTAGCTCAGTTGGTTACAAACATAATTACTGTATACAATTCTCAAAATCCATCACTCATCATAGCATAATCAGGGTTCAAACCAGCTCTGTGAGCAAACGCTGGAATCCTAATACCTGAGATGTGGAGTTCAGAGAATCACAAGCTTAGGGTGATCCTTGTGTATGTCATGAGTTGAAAGCCAGCCTGGGATACATGAGACTTTGAGTTCTGTGTGTGTGTGTGTGTGTGTGTGTGTGTGTGTGTGTGTGTGTGTGTGTGTGTGTGTATTTCAAGGTAGGCTTTCTCTGTGTAGTCCTGGTTGTTCTGTCCTTGAACTCACATAGATCTGCCTGCCCCTACTTCCTGTGTGCTGAGATTCAAGATAGGAGCCCCACTGCCCATCTGAGACATTTTTTTTTAAAGAAAGTATTTGTACAAAATATAAACAAATATGTCTGTGATCTTGGGAAGGAAAATCCCCAAACAGTACAAAAGCATCAGGCTGTAAACTGGCAGTGGGATGCAAGTTCACAAATGACTCTGGGGATTCTCTTGAGGACAGAAAAGTGAGAGAGCAGCAACTCACACAAGAGGAGAATGGAGCACAGGGAGGAGGAAGGCAGGTATGAGACCTAGACACGTTTACCTCATTCCTGGGCAGAAATTCTTGGGGAGCTGAGACCATATAGGGAGATGTTTGGTGACTTCAAGTGCTAGGCAGGCCTTCTATGGGCCACTGCCTTGAGGAGGCTTCCTGCAGTGTTCACCAAGAACATTTGGGTCAGATCCTGCATTGTCTTGGAATTTCCTAGTGAGCACACAGTGTGAACAGCAGCATCTATCCCTGACATCTGTCCCCTGGACCTCAAATGTCTCCATACACAGCACCAAATCTGGGGTTTGGGAATTGAGATTGCTTCCAGCATGAGGTCAGCACAGGGAAGTTGCTCAGAGTCCTAAGGATACCATGCAGGAGAGATCAAGCCCTGAACCCTGATACTGCCCTGTCATGTGAGATGCTGAGTTGATCTGGGGCACTGGTCCTTAGGAAACTCTCCACTTTTGCGTGTCCCAGTGTCAACTTGTGTAGGTTCAGAATCATTTAGATTGTTATTGAGGCATACTAACGTTTATCTTGAGTGTGTTTTCAAATAGAGCTGAAGAGAAGACCCACACTGACTGGGGTGGCACCCTCTCCATAAGCTGCAGGTGTGGATGGAATAAAAATAGGGCAAGGATGGGGGTGGGTTTGGGTATCATTAGAGGCATGTGAGGATGGAAGGGTGAGGGAATGGGGGATATACATGTAAATAACAATGCTTCTAAAATAAAAAAATAATACTAATAGTGTAATGAGAAAGCCAGCAGATATCCAGCACCCCAGATCTTTGCATTCTGGTCCTCCATGAAACAACAGATTTCACTTGCTTGAGGCTCCTATTGCCTGGATGTCCTGTTTAAGTGATGGTGTTACCCAGCCTTGGGGTATGGTCCTACTAAATAGTTGTGAAACAAACTTTGAACACTGAGACACGTGTGTTAGTAGTGAATTCAACCTGGACTTGGAAAAATAGGATTGACACTGTCTATGAAAAAGGGACAAATCTAGGAATATGTTAAAGGAGAATGGCATCTGCTACAATAAATGGGACCCAGCAATGGCAGCGGTGGGACAGAAGAATTGGATGTCTGCATTAGTTCACTGCTGTGACCCAAATGCCTGGTGGAAATGACTTACAAAAGAGTAAGAACTTGTTTTGGCTCATGTGGGGTATGTGAGAAGCATTTCAGTTCACAGCCTGCTGGGCCCGGGAGCGGAGAAAGAATGCACACCTGTTCTCTTTTCCCACTCTTTTTTTCAGACGGCATGTCACAGCACATGGGATGTCATACCCACACTGGTGCTCCTCCCAAAAACCTGACATCCTCATAAACACCCCAGAGGTGTGCCTCGTTCTCCCAGTGAGATGAATCCAGTCAAAGAGAAAACATTCAGAGAATTACTAATAGACAACCAAGGCCCACTTTCTTTGTAGCACGAAAAATAACAGACCCAGAGACTTATATTGGTGGAGGCTTCAATTTGAAGATAAGAAAAGCAAAGCAGCTGTGCAGTAGCTCTCACTGAACCTCTGACTGTAAGGTGATCCTGGCTCCACCAAACCTCAGATTGCTGCCTAACTCAGCCTGGCAGGAGAATCCTGAGACTTCTGTGTCTTTCTATCCTCAATGTGGCTGGAGAAGGAATCCTGCTACTGACTACTGAAGACCCTGTTCCTATCTTTTATACCTCTCTAGTGCTGGGGTTAAAGGTGTGTGATCCAAGATTCTGAGATCATCTCTTTGTAAGTTGTTTCTCTTTAGGACTGGATCAATCTTGTGAAGTTCTGGCTGAACTTGGACTCACACAGATTCTTAATCATCATGAGTCCTAATATTAAACGTGGGTAGCATCACCTCCTAGCTCTATCGCTGCTGGGATTATAAGTGTGTATCACCACTGATTGTTCTCTGCAGTTTGTGGCTCATTTTGCTTTCTGAATCCTTAGGCAAGGTTTAATAAATCATAAGCAATATATCACCACATTATTCCTGATGGTTAGAATGAGAGATATTTTGAGCAAAAATATGGTTTGGTAATTGTCCAAAAATCTCTACTACAGAGTGAAGGCCATGTGCTGTATTGTGAGGAAAGTAACCTCTAATACCACTGAACTTAAGAGGGAACACAGCAACGTAAATGTTCATAATACTTCAAGGTCTTAATACCCAAGCTCTTTTTGTATAGAATCAAAAAGAAAGCCAATGAAAAGTCACTTAAAATGTTCTGTGAAGCAGATTTCGTAACACTAGTAAGGGCTCACAAACAAGCCTTAAATGGAAAGTCAGGCTGTGTTGCACACTGTGAAATCTGCAGGACACTGTTATAACTCAGGTTCTTAATATATCAAATCGAGATGGTTTATAACAAAGAATCTAGCCCACAGATTTGGTGTACTAGCTTGAGATACTAGTTCAAAATTTTAAGGTAATATGACTAATTATATTCCAAAGTAATGTATAAATACAACAAAACAAAACAAAATTAGTTCTACCTCCATGATCTGACCCAGAAATTAATGTGAGAATTGTGTGTGTGAGAAAGGGTGGGAGAATTCTGGGTGGGAAGAGCTGGAGGGAGAGGAGAGTTCTGGGACATGATAGAGTTCCTCACTGCAGGCAGTGCCTCAGCCAGAGGCTGCTGCAGGTGTGGGCAGCAAGGCACAGGAGAGGCTGGAACACAGAGGGATGGGACTCACAAATGAAGGGTAGGAGAACACTGAGTCCAACATGCTTCTCTTGGCCATAAAGATTAGTCTATGCTAAAGATACTGACAATGAGTACAAGCACCTTCCATATCTTCTTTCTTGCTGAACCCTACAGGGAAGATAGATGTTTGCCCTGTGCCACAGGTAAGGTAACACTGTTATCCCCAGGGATGGGAGATCCAGGCTCACAATTAAACTATTACTGAACCAAATATATGACAAGAAACAGGAAAGACTATGTTATTCAGACTCATGGTGTGAGGGAATAAAATCCATCATGGTGTGAAGGCATGGTGGTGCATTGCTGTGTGGTGGCAGGAATTCGAGGTTGCTGTTTAATTATTGCTGGATCAGGAAGCAAACAGAGAGATCATAGCAGAAGCAGGCTGAGCTCTGACACCTCAAGGCATTCTGACATCTCACAAACCCCTTGTATCCTGAGCTTTGCCTCCTAATGGTTGCACAGCCTGGTAAAACTGCAGTACAGGCTGAGTGTGTTCACATGAGCCAGTGAAGGACATTTCACCCTTAAGGCAGACTTTGAACTCAGAGAAATCTATTCAAGTCTCCATCTTATGAGTCTCCTCGGCAATCAAATGTCTGCACAGACATCTGGCTGGTCACATTTCCACTATGTCGAATTCTCAGTCCCATGTTAGGTAGTCACCTGGATTTACTTTGCTCTCTATTTCCTTATGGTGGCTCCTGCCTCACTGGAGATTTATATTAAATACATGTGTATGCTTTTGTCTTATTGGTTTGTATTCTTTGTCAACTGAATTCTCCTAGCCAGCCTAAATCCTAAGATCATAGAGGTGATATTTTGTTTCCCTCAAACAATTGAGGTGGCATTTCAAAGTGTCAGTAATAAAGGATACATTATATAATATATACTTTGTAGCAACTGGCTAGGTAAAAATTCCAGAGACAAAGGAACTGTTTCTCTCTGATGTTTGAGGCCAGAACCTGTTCTTCATAGTGAGTTCCAGGCCGGCTATGTCTACCTACATATTGAGATCCTGTTTTTAGGGAAACAGCAGTAAACAATTGGCTAGTCACAATTTTATAAATCTTGTCTATGTATTTATATTACGACATTTCCATATTAATTTTTTCAGAATTTTTATTTGAATCAGAAAAAAGATTGTTTTACATGACAATCCCAGTTCCCTTCTCCCTCCAATCCTCCCGTACCACCCCCTCCAACTAAAACCCTACCTATCACATATCCTTTCTGCTCCCCCTGGATGGTGATGCCTTCCATAGGGTGTCATCAGTGTCTATCGTATCCTTTGGGATAGGGCCTAGGCCCACCCCTGTGTGTCTTGGCTCAGGGAGTATCCCTCTATGTGGAATGGGCTCCCAAAGTCCACACCTATGCTAGGGATAAGTACTGAACTACTACAGGAGGTCCCGTAGATTTCTGAGGTTTCCTCACTGAGACCCATGTTCCTGAGGTCTGGATCAGTCCCATGTTGGTATCCCAGATAATTGTCTGGGGACCAAGAGCTCCCCTGGCCCGCGCAATCGCCTCGCCAGCAAGAACGACACAGGACATTCAGATCCTTTTGCAGTAAAGCTTTTAATGCGTCTTGAGAGGAGAGCATAAGCTTACCAGAGCGGAGACCCCGAGCCAAGAATCCCGTCCCCTAATAAAGGCTGGCAGCCGCCGCCTGGGACGTGTCACCCTATGATTGGCTGCAGCTCATAAGGCCATATGACGCCACGGAATAGGCAGAGATCAAGGAATGGAAAATTACCCAGCGCCTGCGCAATAATCTTGTTTACATTCAGTGCCTGCAGGCGCCATCATTGTAATGGAGAATGCAGGGACGGCTCCCTACACTCCCCGATGTTGAGGTCAGCTGTTTCTGTGGGTTTCACCAGCCTGGTCTGGACCCCTTTGCTCTTCACTTGTCCTCTGCATCCAGTTCAGTTCAGTGATTAGTTGTGTGTGTCTGCTTCTACTTCCACCAGCTGATGGATGAGGGCTATCGGGTAGCATATAAGTCAGTCATCAATCTCATTATCAGGGGAGGGCATTTAAGGTAGTCTCTCCTCTGTTGCTTGGATTGTTAGTTGGTGTCATCTTTGTAGATCTCCAGACATTTCCCTAGTGCCTGATTTCTCTGTAAACCTAAAATGTCTCCCTCTATTATGGTATCTCCATTCTTGTTATCTTCTATTCTATCCCTGACTCAACGTTTCTGCTCCCTCATGACCTCTGCATCCCTCCTCTTCTTCCTTTCTCATTCTCGTAGCTCCCTTCCCTCTCTTCCTGTGCCCCAAATTAGCTCAGGAGATCTTGTCCCTGTCCCCTTCTCCAGGGAACATGTATGTCTCTCTTAGGGTCCTCCTTGTTTCCTAGCTTCTCTGGCAATGTGGATTGTAGGCTGGTAATCCTTTACTCTATGTCTAAAATCCACATATGAGTGAGTACATACCATGTTTGTATTTTTGTGATTGGGTTACCTCTCTCAGAATGGTTTCTTCTAGTTATATCTATTTCCTGCAAATTTCAAGACTCCATTGTTTTTTTCTGCTGAGTAGTACTCCATTGTGTAAATGTATCACATTTTCTCTATCCATTCTTTGGTTGAGGGGCATCTAGGCTGCTCCCAGTTTCTGGCTATTACAGATAGTGCTGCTATGAACATCGTTGAACAGATGTCCTTGTTGTATGAATGTGCTTCTTTTGGGTGTATGCCTAAGAGTGGAATTGCTAGATCTTATGGTAGACTCATTCCCATTTTCTTGAGGAGTCACCATACTGATTTCCAAAATGGCTGTACAAGTTGGCACTCCCACCAGCAGTGGAGGAGTGTTCCCCTTTCTCCAGATCCTCTCCTGCATAAACTGTCATTGGTGATTTCATTTTGGCCATTCTGAGAGGCCTAAGGTGGTTGTTTTGATTTACATTTCCCTGATAGCTAAGGATGTGGAACACTTTCTTATGTGTCTTTCAGCCATTTTAGATTCCTCTATTGAGAATTGTCTAGTTAGTTCTGTACCCCCACTTTTTTAATTACTTTGTTTGGTGTTTTGGAGACTAGATTCTTGAGTTCTTTGTATATTTTGGAGATCAGCCCTTTGTCAGATGTGGAGTTGCTGAATATCTTTTCCTAGTCTGTGGATAGACCCAAGCATATCGCCTTGCACAAAACTTAAGTCAAAATGGATCAAAGACCTCAATATAAATCCAGTTACACTGAATCTATTAGAAGACAAAGTGGGAAATACCCTTGAATTAATTGGTAGAGGAGACCGATTCCTGAAACAGTAGCATAGACACTGAGATCAATAATTGATAAATGGGGCCTCCTGAAACTGAGAAGCTTCTTGTAAGGCAAAGGACACAGTCAGCAAGACAAAACGGCATCCCACATACTGGGAAAAGATATTCACCAACCCCACATCAGACACAGGGCTGATCTCCAAAATATACAAAGAACTCAAGAAGCTGGATTCCAAAACACCAAACAATCCAATCAAAAATGGGGTACAGAACTAAATAGACAATTCTCAATAGAGGAATCTAAAATGGCTGAAGGACACATAAGAAATTGTTCAACATCCTTAGCCATCAGGGAAATCTCAAAACACTTTGAGATTCATCTTACTCCTGTCAGAATGGCTAAAATAAAAAATACCAATGACAGTTCATGCTGGAGAGGATGTGGAGAAAGGGGCAAACTTCTCCACTGCTGGTTGAATGCCAACTTATACAGCCACTTTGGAAATCAGTCTGGAGATCCCACAGGTTAATGGGAATCAGATTATCACAAGATCCAGCAATTCCACTCTTAGGCATATACCCAAAGGTGAACATACATGCAATAAGGACATCTGTTCAAAGATGTTCATAGCAGCAATATTTGTAATAGCCAGAACCTGGACGCAACCTAGAGAGACCTCAACTGAAGAATGGATGGAGAAAACGAGGTACATTTACACAATGGATTACTACTCAGAGGAAAAAAAACAACGGAATTTTGAAATTCAAAAGCAAATGGATGGCTCTAGGAGAAACCTTCCTGATTCAGGTAACCCAGTCACAAAATGACAAACATGGTGTGTTCTCACACGTATGTGGATTTTAGACATGGAGCAGGGGATTGCCAGCCTACAAACCCTGGCCAGAGAGCTTGGGAAACAGGGGAGACACTATGAGAGACATGCATGGTACTTCTGGGAATGGCAATGGGATAAGATCTCCTGAGCAGATTGGGAGTATGGAAGGAGGGTGAGGGAGCTAGGAGAAAGAGAGAGGGAGAAGAGGAGGGGAGAGGAGAACATGAGGGACCAGGAAGATTGAGTCCAGAGAAGAATACAGGAGAGCATGGTCAGAGATACCATAATAGAGGGAGCCATATAGGTTTCAGTGAGTTCTGGCCCTAGTAAGATTTCCAGAGATCTACAAAGATGACACCAACTGGCAATCTAAGCAATAGTGGAGAGGCTACCTGAAGTGCCCTTCCCAGATAATGAGATAGATTACTATCTTATATTCGATATAAACCCTGAACTGAAATCCTGGAACCCAGTTGCATTGAGGGAGGAGTGATGAGCAAAGGGGTTAAGACACTGCTGGTGAAACCCACAGAAACAGCTGACCTGAACAAGGGGGAATCAATGGACCTCAGACTGATGGCTGAAAGGCCATCATGTGACTGATACCGACCCTACATGGGGATTAAGAGGAGGCCTTGGCAATCTATGAGGCCTCAGTATTTATCCCTGGCTGACAAATGGACATTGGGAGCCCATTCCACGTGGAGGGAGCCTCTCTCAGCCTGCATAGATGAGGGAGGGCCTAGGCCTTGCCCTGGATGATATGGCAGACATTGGAAATTCCCTATAGAGGAACTCAATCTCCCTGGGAAGCAGAGGGGTGTGGGATGGGTAATTGACAGGGTTAGTGAGAGGCAGGAGAGGAGGGGAGGGAGAGGGAGATGGGATTGACATGTAAAGCAAGCCTGTTTCTAATATAAATAAAAAAATGGGGAAAAAAAGGAACATACACTACAATATTGCCTAAACCCAAACTAAGGTTGTCACTTTGTTAATTTTGGTTCCCTCCTTTCAGATGAAACTGGGCTTTGTCAAGTTGACTTAAAAAAAAAAAAGCAGGAAATGCCAACTATGGCTAGGGGTCTCCATGCAGCTAGGAGTCTCAGGTGGTAGAATGCTGGGCTATCTGGAGCTAAGCTCTGGCTTGGTTCTCTCGCCCCACAGAGAACTGGCCATGGTGATGTAATCCCAGCACTAGAGGAGCCGTGGCAGGAGCACCAGGAATTCAGGGTCATCCTCAACTACAATCGGGTCTGAGGACAACTTGGGCTACATGAGACCCTTCTGAGAGAAAAAGAAAGGAAGGAAGGATGAAGGGAGAGGGAGGAGGAGGGAAATGCTGACAGGCACAGGTGTTCCACATGATTTGGTTGGGATGAAAGGATTCTGGCCTGTGGTTCTCAAAAAGGAAAAGGACACACAGAGCCGGTCTTCAGGTTACAGGTGCTGCCATCACAGGGCTGCTTTGTTTCTTCCTGGTCTGGCCTCAGAAAAGTGAGGAGATGGTCCATTGGGTAGTCACACTACAGGGCTCAGGGAATGGATAGCCAAAAGCCCCAGATATCCTTGCCACAGTCAGTCACATTTTACAGTATCTTGATCACAAACATTTAAGTAGGTTGGGCTTGTTTTCCAGCAGAAATTTAGCCCAGGTGTGGCTTCCTCTGATAAAGCCAAGGCTTCAGTTCTAAATCTGTGTGCTTTGACCCTCTTTCTCACATCTATCTCTCAAGGTATTTACATGACATTTCACAACACTAGAAAAACCACAGTTATGAAGTAGATACAAAATAATTTTATGGTTGGGGGTTCACCACAATATGAGGAACTGTATTAAAGGGTCTCAGCATTAGGAGGCTCAAGGCCTCCATCCTAGATTTAAGGGTGTCCACTCTTTTCCTGATGGAAATGTGTTGGAGAGGTGGTGAGGGAAACAATTCCTGAGAGTCTGGGCAGGGTCCACTGAGAGCCCTGTAGAGGGCTACCCTGAGGATACAGGGCACCTGCTAAAGCTGGCAGCTGTTTCTAGGGACTTTGGCTCCTGGCCCAGCTGTAGAGAAACTGGGGTTTTCATGCCTTATTGTCCCAGGCCCTGCTGCAAACTGTGGTTAGTTCTCCACCCTCCCTCTGCAGGACTGCATTTTAAAGAATCCACCAGCTCCTTGGTCTCCTCACTATGGCTGCTAGTTGTCAGCTAGCCCCAGTCCTTCTTGACAGGGAGACACCTGGTTTCTACAGGGATGAGAATCAGAAACTCTGGATGGTTGTAGGCCTGGACTTCACTCTTGACCACCTTCCCAACAATAAGGTGAGTTTTGGGGCTACAAGGAGGCTGCATTTTGACAATGTGGATATTTTTGCTATGCTAGGGAGTGTGTTTTGGGGTAGATATCACCCTGAAAACTGCTCTAGGCTGTGGGTTTAGATTACAATGAATCCACACGTCTACACTACTCTGTGATGCTGCAGAAAAAGCATTACTAGATTTGAAAACTGCTCCCCAAGTACCAGGGATGTCACTTGAGGGAAAGCCCTAGTGTAGGTGTAGCAGATACCAAGTGTCCTCTGCCAGGTCCCTGCTGAGGGGTGGTTTGTCTTACACCTGGGACTAATGGCTGAGGTGTCCTTTAACATATCAAAGTGGCCTCTTCACCAGTTTCTCCCAGCATCCCTCATTCTCTACAGTCTCAGGGTATGGCAGGCTTCCCTTGCCTCTACCCTGAACTGTGCACCCCAAGGCCTGAGCCTCCCAACATTACAACCACACCCACCTCCTCTGGTCCTTCCCTTTAAAAGTCAGCCAATATGGCTCTGCCAGTGTCCTGGCCCAGGCCACCCTACTTGGTCATCCTCTCCCTCTGCCTCCTCCTCCTCCTCCCCTTTCCCTCTTCCTCCTCCTCCCCTCCCTCTCTTCAGCCCCCTCCTCTCCTCTCCTCACATAACCAGGCTCACAGTGATGTTCCCTCCAAACTCACCCAGATGTCTCCGTCTCTGGCTGTTTTCTCCCTTTTAGACCATAATCCTTCTCTTCCTCCATACCTAGGAGCAATCATGTCCTTAGTTTTCCATTCCTTTTGTTCCCCTTAATCTAGGGACAACTTTGACATGTTATTTAACCTCAGTTTGTCACAGGTTGGAAAACAAAAAGGGGGTAATTTATCTATAGCACCAAAAATTAATGTCTTCATGTAGATGTGTTTTTTAAAACTGACACTAAATAAAATACAGAAAGTTTTAGCACCAAATATTTTCAGTTAAGAAAATATTTGTATCATAAAACTCATTAAGGAATTCTGTTAGTGTGGTTTAGTTAGTGTCTCATTTACATGAGACAGCTTCCATGAGAAAGTTTGTGCAGTCAATAAATTCAAATAGAGTCCCATGTCTCCCAGCATCCTCTTCTGGGGCAGCCTTGGGTTAAAGTATCTGTTGGATCCAAGTGTGACTACAGGAGCAGATGCAGCATCCAGCACTGCTTCTGAGACAATTGTGGTTAAAGGGGGTGAGGAGAATCTGAGGGCTCCTGTAAAAGAATCAACCTGAGGCTCCCAGGCAAAGCTGTTGCTAAGGGACACATTCACTAGAGTGTTCCATACAGTGACATTTGACTTGAATTATAGTCCTGGAGGGAGTGAGACTGTGTTCCTCCTTCCACTGCCTTCTGAGTCATTTGGGATTCCAGGTTGCAACAACAGGCCCAGCATTGTTCCTCTCTATCTTTTCCCTCATTGCCTTCTTCCTGAATTCCCTCCTTCTCTCTCTTTCTCTCTCTCTCTCTCTCTCTCTCTCTCTCTCTCTCTCTGTCTCCCTCTGTTGCTTAGTGTACTCAAGGAATAGTCTGCATTGTTACATTTATACACACACACACACACACACACACACACACACACACACAGCAGAAGCAGGCAGATCTCTAAGTTCAAGGCCACATTGGCCCAGTTATTCAGTTCTAGACAAGCCAGGTCTACCAAGAGATCCTGCCTCAAATAAGTTACAAATACAAAAGCAAATAATTAAATCTCAAAAACATACAAAAACCTGTGAGCCTGAATCAGGATCCCAGCAGCCACATAAAAAACCCCATGTGGCTCTGTTGCCCATAACTTCAGTGGTGTGGGGGCGTGGTCAGTGTCCCTACTTCAAAGACATAAGGGAGAAAGTGATGGAGCAGACAACTGAGTATTCCGTTTTCTTTTCAGATTGTCACACACATGCATTACACACACACACACACACACACACACACACACACACACACACACTTCACACTCACTTTCTTCATCACAATACACTATCACACACAATTTCACTCTAACTGGCACACACATTCTCACTTCACACACTTACATATTTTCAGAACTCTCACACTCAGAACTAAGTCTCTTAGGCATTCTCACAAGTGACTCACACTGTTGGAGAGAGAGAGAGAGAGAGAGAGAGAGAGAGAGAGAGAGAGAGAGAGAGAAAGTGTGTGTGTGTATGTGTGTGTGTATGTGTGTGTTAGAGAGAGAGAGAGAGACAGACACACAGAGAGAGACACAAGAGAGAGATTAAGAGAGAATGTGTTAGTGTGTGTGAGAATGTGTGGGTGCTAGCCAGTGTGAATAAGTGTGATTCTGTGTGTGATGTGTATGAGTGTGTGAAGATTGTGTTGTGAATTTGTTTGAGTATGTGAGTATGACAGTGTGTGTGTGTATGTGATTTCCATGATATAGTTGCAGACTGGGTCAGAACATTCTCAGTGTGATGCCAGCAAGGATCAGGAGGGTTTTTCACTCAGAGGCCTCAGAGGAAAACTGTTTATTTTGCAGGCACTGAGGACTTGTGAAGGAAGTTGTTCATTTAGTAGTCTCTAAAGATTTGGGAACCCTCCCTGGTCCACCTTGGTGCATCAAGAGACAATGGGAGTTCCAAGTAAAAGGTCATCTAAAAATAAAAGCAGGTGACATGAATATGTGGGTCCCTGTCCCTTCTTCGCTATCCCCCTTCCCTCCATTCTAAAGTCAGAATGCACACATGGGGTAGAATCTCAAAAGTATTACGCCAAAAACCAGGAAAGTGACCTGCCACAGTGTGACAGGTGAAAAGAAATGCAGGCATTTCACAGGAAGACAGGAGGACACTGGGAGGGAGTCAGTGACCTGCTTTGTACACTGTGTTCTAATATTCCTAGGTTTTTCAAGTAGGGTTTGTCTGTGTAACAGTCCTGGCTGTCCTGGAACTCACAATGTAGGCAAGGCTGATCTCCAACTCAGATCATCCTGCCTTTGTCTCCTGAGTGATGGGATTAAAGGCAGGCACCATCTTGTCTCGATATGGCTAATCTTTCACTTTGTAGGTTTCTATGATGGCTACGGTTTCTGTTTTGTTGGGTCCCAGTCCCCACAGTGTCTCTGTGAGTTGCTTGTCAGCCAATAACCACAGGTGCATCCTGTTATTTTGTCCTGGCTTACAGCCCCGGCTTTGTCACTGGAATCAACCTCTAGTTATGACACCTGGGAAAACAGGGACTCTTACACCTGGAGTTCCTCCATTGTGCTATAAGTGTATATAAGGCTGCTCTCTGGCTGGAATAAAGGCCAACAGAGGCACATAGCCCAAAAGACTGGATGTCTTTGTCTTTTAACTAAATCTCCAGGCTTTTGCCAGGTACTCAGACCTAGTCATGGTACAGATGCCAAGTGGAGCTTCCATTAGAATTAGTGGAGACACAGATGTCACACATTTGCATTTAATAAAGGCAAATGAAGCTCACCAGAACATTACATTGCATTTCTTTGGTTAAAGCCATTAGCCATGGCCCGTGTGTGTGTGTGTGTGTGTGTGTGTGTGTGTGTGTGTGTGTGCATGTGTGCATGTATGCATGTCCATGCATTGGGCTTGTTGAATGGTCAGGGGTCCTGCTCTGTCAGGGGACTCTCTAACTTTTGTCCTGAGACAGCATCTTTCACCAAATCTGGAGCTAGACTGGCAGTCAGGAAACCCCAGTGATCTCCCATCCAGCTTTCCACAGCCCTGACCCATGTATGACTGTGGCTTTCACATGGGAGTTGAGATTCACACTTAGGTCCTCATGTCTGTGCAGCTAGTACACTAAACCTATGGAGCCATCTCCCAGAATCTCTCTCAGTTTTCAAAGCACTATTTTTAGAACACTGTAAATGGCTGAGATAGTACCCCAGGGCCAAATCCAGCATCAGTGAAAGGAGCTGTGTGTGTGGAGCCTGTGGCTACAGTGTGGGAGAAGCTGGGGATGAGCAGGGACGGAGAGGGAGGCAGGGTCAGAGCAGGCAGAAGAGCACCAGACATCCCAGGTTCAGGGGAATCAGAGGTTCTGGAGACAAGGCTGTGGTGAGGGCTGTTGGAACCTCTCATCTTGACCTTTGGAAAAAAAAAGCTAGTCTAGCCCCCCAGGCCTGACTACTGGTATCTGTCCCTAATGTACCACCTCTCTGCTTGATTCCCTTCAGCATGGAGTCATTATCACTGTCAGGTTGTGGAAGGTGGGCGACTGTTTCCCAGAAATCCCGTACCAATTATTGCCAAGTTTGACATGTCTCCCCAGGATGTGGCAGACACAGTCTCAGTTTACATATAGAGGGTCCGATTCAAACTTCTGGACAAATGTGCAACACACCAAGGTAAGGGTTTGATACCCAGTAAAAGCTGCAGCAGGAGGGGGTCAGATGCAAATGCTTTTCCTCCTCTCCCACCCCAGGAAGGTTTTTTCCTCTCCTTCATTTATTCTTTGTCCCTCACATCATACATCTCCTTCCCCTTCATTTCCCTGTCCCTCCCTGTCCATCCTCTGCATTGCAACCCCTCCCCCAGAATAAAATACAATACATTTGAAGAGAAAAGAAGAAAAGGGGGATAAGGCAAAATCAGTCTCATCATGGAAGCTGTAGAGAGACCCAGGGAGTCATGCAGTAAACACTCTCATCCATATATGTTTACTTGCAAGTGTTCATTGCAGAGAACATTGTCTGGCTGATCACAGCTGGTGGGGATGTTGGGTGAACCAGCTCATTACCCTGGTTATGGTCCTGGGTAATGGTAGGTTTGGTCAGCCTGTCAGCTGTCCCTTGTCCTCACCCACAGGCTGAGCTCTCCAGCATTGCCCTGCCAGAGTTTACCCCTTGCAGATGTACACAAGGGGTGGAGTCCGTTCGACTGGTTTAATTTCATGGTCAGATCTCCCAAGCCTGCACCTAGGGCCAGCTCTACTGTGTCTCCCAGGTGTTGCAGAGGGGTCACTCTCCTGAGTGCTGCAGCTGATGAGGGGCAGGAACAGCTCTCCTCAGGGAGATTCTCAACTCTCCTTCATTCAAATTTTTCTTCAAGGGCTCTAACAGGGTCATTTTTAGTGGAGGATTAGGAGAGGGTTCCTGTGTGACAAAAGTTTTCCTGGTGAGATGAAAAACACTCATCTCCTCCCCCCAGGTGGGGAACCAAAATCAGACCAAAAACAGATTCCACCAAGTTCATCTTTTATTAGGGTCACCTATAGGAACACGGGTGAGGGTGAGGGATCACTTCCAGGAGCAGAAATGACTCAAAGACAGCTGCATCACTAAAGCCCACTCAGCATGGGTGACAGAAGACTCCCAAAAGTGGGGACCCTGGAGCACACTGCCCATCCTGCTGGCAGCTCTGCAGATTGGAGAGTGTCTTTTCCAGGTGCCTCAATTGAGCTAAAACCCTTCCCGGCAGTTTCTCTGATTTCTGCTTTCCTGGGTTGGTTCTCTAGTATGAGAGTCTGCTGCTTGGCTCTGCCTCCATGGACAGGGTGGGGACTACTTTATCTGATCAGTTCCAGGGAGATCGTAAAGAGATTTTTGTTGTTGACCTCTCTACTTCAGGAGGCTATCAGTACAACAGGTCAGGGTCAGGATGGAGAGGGAGAATGTATGTGTGCACACGTGTGGGTTCCTGTGCACAATGGGCAGCTGTGGAAGCAATGCTTCCCTCTGAATATAGAATCCACACCCCAGATCCCATTCTCCCCCTTCCCCTCTGTTCTGCCTCAAGTCTGAATGGTCATTATCTTAGAGTTGACTAGATGTGTGTCACCAAGTGTCCTATGGCTCTTCCCTCTCTTACAGATTAAAGACAGAGAACACCTGGTCCTAGTACTGTGGGAGGAACTTGGTAAGATGGCACAAGAAGACTTTTTGTCTCTGTATAAGGAGAGAGTCCTGGTGGCTCTCCCTGGGTTTTCATCATGTGGCCACTTGTCACCCTTCTCCTTTGCATATAACTGCTGTGTGCTGACTCCACAGTAAGTACGGAGTCACCCTCAGTTTGGGAAACAACTCCCTGTGTCCAGTGCTCCATGTCACAGTTAACCAAACACACTCTTGGTATTGGAATGCAGGTCCCCAGGCCACAGAGCCCTGGGATAGCATTGATGGGATGACAACCTAGTGACTTTGGCTCTCCAGTTTAATCACACTGGATTGAGGTGTGGTATTGGCCCAAGAGAACCTACACTGGACATCTCCCCTAGCTTGTCAGCCTCTCTACCAGGCTGAGGACACCTTGGTCTAAGAGCAGGACTAGAGTTGAACAGTCTGGAGCACAGCCTTTGGTTCCAGCATCCAGTGAATCCCTAGCATCCAGGGATTCACTAAGGAGTCTCTCCTTGGTCCTTTCTTGGTGTTGGTAGCTCTTCAGGGCCCTGCCCCTTGCATCCTCAATAAAGACTTTATGCATCTACTTCTCCTTTTATTCCCCAGGTGTCCAGTCTAGAAGTGTCTCCTGGTCAGCTCAGCCCTGAACTTCAGATGATCTGCTACTGTGAGACTGGCTGTCTGTGTCCTGAGCCTTCTCCCTTCCTGGGTACAGCTTCCCCTTTCTTGTCTCCTTTTGCCTGTGGTACTGGCTTCACAGATCATCCTTATACAACACCTATTCCTTTGAACCCCTCTCCTGGGCTCCCAGTGCAGCATGTCCCTCAGGTGACTCTAATCTGGAGGTGCTTGTGGAGCAGGTATGGATGGGGTCTCCATGTCCTGTGGATCTCTGGGCTAAAAATTCTGGCCAGAAGTGGACCTGGTGCTGGTCAGATGACTCTGCTCAGCGGCTTGAAGACACAATGGGATGTGTGCAGGAGCAGCTGGTGTACTTCTCCCTCAGGCTCAGTACTTTGCTCCTAAAAGTGATACTGACCCAAACCCCCACCCCAAACTCTTTTAACTAATTAAAATTTATTGCTTTTACTTAAATTCTCTGCTACCCTGGTCTGTCTTTATCTGTTTTATAAGGATAAAGTAGAAGTTAACCCCAAATATTAAAGAACATTGTTTAACATTTGTGGACATTTCCTCCCTGGGAGGATGGTTCCTGGTCCATTTCAGCAGCAGGGTTCCTGGGGAAGGTCTAAAGGGAGGCAGTGTGGGAGCTGGGGAAGCTGTGCTGGGAATAGGATAAGCAGGTGTGGCTTAACATGGAGGGAGGGGAGTGGTCAGTGACTGCCAGTGTCAGCACAGGAGGCACCAATTCACTGCAGAGCAGAGGGGGAAAGTGTCCTTGCACAGGAAGACACCAGATGTCAAGGGATCAGCACAGAAGGGACAGAGGCTGGGTGCTGTGAACATGTCCTTCCTTCAGCTGATCCACAGGAGAGAAAGGCACTCCCTCTGACACAATTCTCAGGGAGAAACTGTCAGCAGATGGAAGCTGTAACTTTACAGAGTGAATCTATAAAGACACTTATAGGGATGGAACCTTAGTTAAGATTGTCACAAACTGACTTACCATACACAGTGCTCCAATATGATCATTCAGTATTGCATGATCTGATCTGGATTCAAACCAGCTGTGTGAGTGCATGCTGGAATCCATTGACATAGGGAGGTCAGGGAATCACAAGTTTAAGGTGATATCTTGTATGTTGTGAGTTCAAAGCCAGCCTGGAATACATGACACCTTGAATTTGGTGTGTGTGTGTGTGTGTGTGTGTGTGTGAGAGAGAGAGAGAGAGAGAGAGAGAGAGAGAGAGAGAGAGAGAGAAAGAGTTTACATATTTCAAGGCAGGCTTTCTCTGTGTAGCATTGACTGTTCTGTTCTGTAGAGCAGTTTGACTTTGAACTCACAGAGATCTGCCTGCCCCTGCTTGCTGAGTGCTGAGATTCAAGACAAGAGCCCCACTGCCCATCTGAGAGCTTGTTTTGAAAGACCCCTGCCCCTTAGCCCTTTCTTTCTCAAGTTTGTCTCCTCTTCCTCCTGTCGGCGGCTTCCCCGATCCCCACCCCTGGCGGCCTTCCCCTGCCACCCGCTGCACGCCCGGGTGAGCACCAGGTGGGCCGGCACGAGAACGAACACCAAGTGAGCCGGCCTGGAGCCCTGCCCCTGAGCCCCCGCCCGATGAGAAACACTCCGTCCCAAGGTCTCCGCCCCCAAGGTCAGCCATCTGGACGCGGAGGGGGGGGGAATTGAGTCTGTTGTACCAGACACCAGACCTTGAGAATATGCTGATCTGGAATGGCTCTGTGTCTCATTTGAACCATCCAATAGAAATGATTCTGTATTTCGCCTCATTTGAAAGACTCTGTGTTTCACCTCATTTGAATAACTCTGTACTTTGCCTCATTTGAATAACCCTGTATAGCGCCTCATTTACATTGACCAATGGGAATAGCTCTGTACAATGCCTCATTAGAATTATCCAATAGAATCCCTGCTACTAGCTTGTGCCTTTTTCCCTATATAAGGACCCCTTTCCCTTGGCTCAGGGCGCTTGGCCTCACAGAAGCTAAGTCGCCCGGGTACCCGTATCTCCAATAAAGCCTCTTGCGGTTTTGCATCCAAGCTCGTGGTCTCGCTGATTCCTGGGTGCGGGTCTCCCTCTATAAAAGTACCTCTTCGGGGGTCTTTCAGTTTCTTTAGAAAGTATTTTTAGAAAACATAGACAAATTTGTCTGTGATCTTGGATAAGAAAAGCCACAAGCAGGACAAAAGCAGCAGGCTGTAAACCAACAGCCTTTTGCAAGATCACAAATGACTCTGGGGATTCTCTGAGGACAGAAAGTGAGAGAGCAGCAACTCACACAAGAGGAGAATGGCACGCACAGGTAGGAGGAAGGCCGGTCTGAGACCTAGACAGGTTTACCCCAGTTCTGGGCAGGAACTTTTGGGGAGTTGCGACAATATAGGGAGATGTTTGGTTACTTCAAGAGCTAGCAGGGCTGACTCTGGGGCACGAAATGGAGCAGGCTTCCTGAAATGGGCACCAAGGGCATTTGGGTCAGATGCTGTATTGTCTTGGGATTTCCTAGTGATCACAAAGGATGAACAGCAGCATCCATCCCTGACATCTGCGCACTGGCCCTAAATATTCACCAGACACTGCCCCATATCTGGGGTTTGGGAATTAAGATTGCTTCCAGCCAAGAAGTCAATACTGGGTAATTGCTCAGAGTCCTAAGGGTACTATGCAGGAGAGACCAAGCCCTGAAATCTGATACTGCCCTGTCCTGTGAGATGCTGAGTTGATTTGGGACACTGGTTCCTAAGAAGCTCTCCTCTTCTGGGTATCCTAGTGGTCAACTTGAGTAGGTTCAGAATCACTTATATTGTTACTGAAGCATGCCATGGTGTGACCTGAGTGTGTTTACAAAGAGAGCCTAAGAGAAGACCCACACTGACTGTGGGTGGCACCCTCTCCATAAGCTGCAGGTGTGGATGGAATAAAAATAGGGGAAGGATAGCGAAGGTTTTGATTGTCAGTGATGGCATCAGAGGATGGAAGGGTGAGGGATTGGGGGATTTATATGTAAATAAGAGTGCTTATAAAATAAGAAAATAATAATATAGGGGAAGGAGTAAGCCAGCAGATATCTAGCACCCCAATCTTTGCATTCTGGTCCTCCATGAAAGAAAAGATTTCTCTTGTTGCAGGGTTCTATTGGCTGGATGTCTTGTTAGAGTGACTGTGTTACCCAGCCTTGGGGTGTGGTACTACTACATATTTCTTTGAAACAAACTGTAACTCTGAGACTCGTGGGGAAGTACTACATTCAAGCATGGACTTGGAGAAAATAGGATTGACACTGTCTATCAAAAAGGGACAATTCTAGGCATATGTTAAAGGAGAATGGTGTCTGCTACAATAAATGGGACTGGAAAAGGCAGCAGTGGGACAAAAAAAATTGGATGTCTGCATTAGTTCACCGCTGTGACTAAAATGCCTGGTGGAAATGACTTACAAAAGAGTAAGAGCCACTTGTTTTGGCTCGTGTGGGGCATGTGAGAAGCATTTCAGTTCATAGCCTGCTGGGTCCAGGAGTGGAGAAAGAATGAACACCTGTTCTCTTTTCCCACACTTTTATTCACAATGCATGTCATAGCACATGGGATGTCATACCCACACCTGTGATCCACCCAAATCCTTACATCTTCATAAACACAACAGAGGTGTGCCTTATTTTCCTAGTGTGATGAATCCAGTCAAAGAGGAAAACATTCAGTGGATTACAGACAGGCAACCAAGGCTCACTTCATTTAAAGCAGGAAGAATAACAGACCCAGAGACTTATATTGGAGTCAGCTTCAAGGTGAAGATTGAAAAAAAAGCAAAGAAACTGGGCACTAGCTCTCACTCTACCTCAGACTGAAAGGTGATCCTGGCTCCACAAAACCTCAGACTGTGGCCTCTACTCAGCCTGGCTGGGGAATCCTGAGACTTCAGTGTCTTTCTATCCTCTGTTGCCTAGAGAAGAATCCTGACACCGGCTACTGAAGACCCAGCTCCTATCTTTTATACCCCTCTCGTGCTAGGGTTAAAGGTGTGTGATCCCAGGTGCTGAGATTATCTTTGTGTAAGCTGTTTCTCCTTAGGACTGGTTCAAACTTTTGAATTTCTGGGTGATCTTGGACTCACACAGATACATCTACCTCTTAATGTGGAGTCCTAGGATTAAAGCTGGGTAGCATCACCTCCTAGCTCTCTGGCTGCTGGGGTTAAAAGTGTGTATCACACTGCCTGATCATAGCAGGTAGGATGGTTTGCTTTCTGAATCCTTAGGCAAGCTTTAATCAATCATAAACAATATATCATCACATTATTCCTGATGGTTAGGCTTGAGAGATATTTTGAGCAAAAATATGGTTTGTTAATTGTACAAAAATCTCTATTACAGAGTGAAAGCCATGTGCTGTATTGTGACGAAAATAACCTCTAATACCACTGAACTTAAGAGGGAGCATAGCAAGGAAAATGTTCATAATACTTCCAGGTCTTAATACCCAAGCTCTTTTTGTATAGAATCAAAAAGACAGCCAATGAAAAGTCACTTAAAATGTTCTGTGAAGCAAATTTCATAACACTAGTAAGGGCTCACAAACTAGCCTTAAATGGAAAGTCAGGCTGTGTTGCACACTGTGGAATCTGCAGGTCACTGTTACACCTCAGCGTTTTAATATATCAAATCGAGATGGTTTATAACAAAGAAACTAGCTCACATATTTAGTGTACTAACTTGAGATACTAGTTCAAAACTTTAAGGTAATATGACTAATTATATTCCAAAGTAATGTATAAATACAACAAAACAAAACAAAATCTGTTCTACCTCTATGATCTGACCCGGTAATTAATGTGAGAATGTGTGTGTGAGAAAGGGTGAGAGAATTCTGGGTGGGAAGAGCTGGAGAAAAGAGGAGAATTCTGGGATATGATAGAGTTCTTCACAGCAGGCAGTTTCTCACCCAAAGGCTGCTACAGGTGTGGGCAGCAAGACACAGGAGAGGCTGGAACACACAGGGATGGGACTCACAAATGAAGGGTAGGAGAAAACTGAGTCCAACATGCTTCTCTTGGGCATAAAGATTAGTCTATGCTAAAGACACTGACAGGCAATTAGTACAAGCACCTTCTATATCTTCTTTCTTGCTGAACCCTACAGGGAAGATGCTGGCCCTATACCAGCAAAGCAGCACAATTAACACCAGGACGTGATATCCAGGCTCTCAATTAAACTATCACTGAACCAAGTATATGACAAGAAACAGGAGAGACACCGAAATTTGGACTCATGGTTTGAGGGAATAACATCCATCATGGTGTGAAGGCATGGTGGTGCATGGCTGTGTGGTGGCAGCAATGTGAGGTTGCTGTTCACCTCTTGGTGGATCAGGAAGCAGACAGATCATAGCAGAAGCAGGCTGAGCTCTGACATCTCAAAGCATTCTGACATCTAATAAACCCCTTGTATCCTGAGCTTTGCCTCCTTATGGTTGCACAGCCTTGTAAAACTGCAGTACAGGCTGAGTGTGTTTACATGAGCCAGTGAAGGACATTTCACCCTTAAGGCAGACTTTAGTCTTAGAGAAATCTAGTCAAGTCTCCATTTATGAGTCTCCTCTGCAATCAAATGTCCATGCACAGACACCTGGCTGGTCACATTTCCACCATGTCCAATTCTCAGTCCCATGTTATGTAGTCACCTGTATTTATTTTGCTCTCTATTTCCTTATGGTGGCTCCTGCCTCACTGGAGACTTATATTAAATACATGTGTTTGCTTTTGTCTTATTAGTACTTATTCTGTGTCAACTGAATGCTCCTGGAGGGAAGAAAGCCTTAAGATCATAGAGGTGATATTTTGTTTCTCTCATACAATTGAGGTGGCATTTCAAAGTGTCAGTAAAAGATACATTAAGCAATATATACTTTGTAGCAACTGGTTAGCTAAACTCCTACCATTCCAGAGACAGAAACAGGTGTTTCTCTCTGAAGTTTGAGGCCAGACTCTGTTCTTCATAGTGTGTTCCAGGCTGGCTAAGTCTACCTACATATTGAGATCCCATTTTAAGTAAAACAGCAGTAAACAATTGGCTAGTCACAATTACACAAAACTTGTCTCTGTGTTTACATTACTACAGTTCCATAAGAATTTAATTCCAGATGGATTAATGAGTTAAATAAAGAAATGCCAATGCATTGTGAAAACATGTAGCCCAAAATACAGAGAAACCCTTTCCAAAACATTAAAGATAGACTACACCCAGCAAACATGTGGAATCTGTGGTTGAGTATATTGAAAAATGAAAATTTTCTTCATAGCTAGAAGAAAAACAACCCAATAAAAATAAAATAAAAAAACCTGTAAACAAGGTAGCAAGAATAAAGGATCCATGAGAAAATGTGTGCAGGCCTCCATGGTTTTCAACCCTGAATCTAGTTTTCATATCTCTTGTCAGTTCAAACCCTGAGCCCCAGACATCCCTCAGCAAACACAGACCTCATGCCCCTTCTAAAATACGTACCAGATACCATGACAAAGAAAGAACCCAGTTTGCCTTATTTTCTATTCTAGACAGAAACATAATAAAAAGAGAAAAAGACAATCATGTTTTCCTTTTGAATGCTTTGCTGTAAGACCAAGAAGCCATCGTCCCTGTACTTCTCTGTGGTTTTGTGTTTATATTTAACTTGATGAGTCACCATTCTCCAGAGAAACAGAACCAAGGGGTCATGTGTACCTGCAGGTGGATTTGTGATAGGAGCTGGCACACAAGACTGACCAAAGCCTCATGGGTGAGGAAAGCACTTACAGGGCATACTCCATTGCTGAGAGAAGCCATGGTGGAGCTCTAGGCAGGAACCTGGAGGCTAGAACTGAAGCAGAGTCTAGGAGGTAAGCTGCTTCTTGCCTTGGTCCTCTTGGATTGCTCATCCTGCTCTGGTATACACCCAGGACCAGCAGGACATGTGTGTCATAACCTACAGTCAGCTGGATTCTGTCAAACCAATCCTGGCTTGTATCAAGTTGATCAAAAACTAAACAGCTCAAGGAAATTGGTCCTGGCTTTGAAAGACCCTCAAAGAGGTACTTTCGTAGAAGGAGACCCGCACCCAGGAATCAGCGAGACCACAGACTTGGATGCAAAACCGCAAGAGGTTTTATTAGAGACGCGGGTACCCGGGGCGACTTAGCTTCTGTGTGGCTAAGCGCCCCGAGCCAAGGGAAAGGGGTCCTTATATAGGGAAAAAGGCGCAAGCTAGGTGCAGGGATTCTATTGGATAATTCTAATGAGGCATTGTACAGAGCTATTCCCATTGGTCAATGTAAATGAGGCGCTATACAGGGTTATTCAAATGAGGTGCAGTACAGAGTTATTCAAATGAGGTGAAACACAGAGTCTTTCAATTGAGGCGAAATACAGAATCATTTCTATTGGATGGTTCAAATGAGACACAGAGCCATTCCAGATCAGCATATTCTCAAGGTCTGGTGTCTGGTACAACAGACTCAATTCCCCCCCCCAAGTCCAGGTGGCTGACCTTGGGGGTGGAGACCTTGGGACGGAGTGTTTCTCATCGGGTGGGGGCTCAGGGGCAGGGCTCCAGGCCGGCTCACTTGGTGTTCGTTCTCGTGCCGGCCCACCTGGTGCTTGCCCTCGTGCCAGCCCACCTGGTGCTCGTTCTCCGGCCGGGCGGGCTAAGGGGCAGCGGGGGAAGTGGAAGCCGCCGGGGGTGGGGATCAGGGAAGCCGCCTACAGGAGGAGGAGGAGACAAACTTGAGAAAGAAAGGGCTAAGGGGCAGGGGTCTTTCAGCTTGTGTCAAGTTGATCAAAAACTAAGCAGCTCAAGGAAATTGGTCTTAAATTTTTTTATTTTTTATAAGAAATTATCACATTATTTATGTGCGTGTGCGTGTGCGTGTGCGTGTGCGTGTGCGTGTGCGTGTGCGTGTGTGTGTGTGTGTGTGCTCATGATATACATGTGGAGGCCAGATGAATGACATCTTTGGGGAGTGTTCCTCACCATGATGTGGGGCCCAAGAATCAAACATGAGTCTTCATGGTGAGGGTAAACAGCATTGCTGGCTGAGCCAACTCCCCAGCCTAAGGATGTCCTTTTTCTTCTGGGGAGATCCTTCAACTGATAGTGTGAGGCTGAACCACATTGAGGGAGCCATTAACTTCAGTGACTTAAACATAAATTCTAAGTTAAGAGCTAATTCTGGCCTCCCCCACAGATGATCTAGGAAAACAATGACTCTTAAGGAGGGACGCTGTAAGGTTTAAGACTGATTTTAAAGCTATTGTCTTTACAGAACTGTCAAGTCCAAAACAGGAACAATAATTGCCTGCAATAGAAATAACAGCCCATAGGCCAACATGGGTATGCCCCTCCTTCTGCTTGAATGAGCATATCCTTACCCAGAGAAAGTCCACCAGGTCACTGTCTGAGCCTTTGTCCCAGGAGCCTGAGGACACCCATCCATCATTGTGTGCTCTCCAGATACCTTCAGTTTCCTCTCTGCATCTCTATTTGCAGCTTCCTCAGACCCAGGTCAAACATGGTGTAGGCTGTCACCTCATTTCTTCCTGTTGTTCTGGCCCACTACCCTGGAATGTCAGAACAAGGTGTGCCAACAGCACAGTGCCCTTCCTTCTGTCTCTCAAGGCCAGCACAGTGCCCCCTGCTTGTGGTCTGATGCACCTGTACTTAGCTGATGCACATGTACTCAGTTCCTGGGGCATGGGAAGGGCTCCTTCAGCTGGGAGAGGTCAGTATGGCTGGGCAGAACTCATGTCTGGGTAAAAGCATCACCATGGAGAGAAGGCTGCATCTCAAATCTTTCCATGCCAGGTAGCAGAGAGTGGCAAGTTAGCCCGGATACAGTACCACCTGTCAGCCATGATGTGGACAATGATTAGCTAGGGGACAAAAGGACCGCATGAATGCTCATCATTCCTCCCAGGGACACATTCTCAGCCTCTACCTGTGACCCAGTCATTCAAGGGGCTCAGCTAAGATTGGCAGCAAAGTGTCAAAGCCAAAATTAGGTGAGTCACAGGTTCCCACTGCCACCCAACTTAGGCCACACCATTCATGCCTCAGTTTCTTCATCTGTGGAATGAGGTCTGCAGTCTCTAATTTAAAGATATAGTAACTAATATCTTAGGGTCACTATTGCTTCGAGGAAACACCTTGACCAGAAGAAGATGGGAGGTTTCCTTGTCTTACACTTCCACACTGTAGTCCATCATTGAAGAAAATCAGGAATGGAACTCAAGCAGTGCCAGAACCTGGAGGCAGGACCTGGAGTAGAGGTCAGTTAAGGGTGCTGCTTTCTGGCTAAATCTTCATGCTACAGAACCTAGATCAGCAGCACAGGGCTGGCCACACCTCCACTGGCTGAACTCTCCCCTCTCCATCAATCTGTAATTAAGAAAATATACTTAGGGTTTTGCCCCCCACCCTCTTGTAGAGAGGTGAGACCCAGGGGCTCTTCTATCCCACCTTCCCCTCTTTGAGTTCCTGAGCCAAGACCACTATTCTCTTACTGCCCCCAAAACCTACAGAAGGACCTGGATACAGAACAATTCAGCCAGCTTCATTGGCCAGTATTCTGATCTTGCCCCTCCACCCATTGAGAAAGGGACCTGGAGCCAAAAGAAAGCCCCAGCATCACTGGCCCCCATTGGGGACTTGCCCCTCCACCCTCCAGGAGAGAGGTGTGCCCCAGGGGCTATTCTAGCCCACCTCCCCCTCTTTAAGTTCACTGAATCTGCCAGAAGGAGCTGGTGAAAGAATAAATCAGCCAGCATCAGGGGCAGTCATTCTGGTCTTGCCCCTCCACCCTGTTTTAGAGAGGGATTGTGAGAGGAGAGGATAGAGCCTTGAACCCACACCCACCAGAAGAGGGAAATATTCCACATATACCCACTGGAAGAAGACAGTGTAAGAACACATCCAACATAGAAAGACACCACCAGAGTCTAGAGACTCTACACCAGCAAGACCTGAATATCCCAACACAATTGAAGCAGAAGAGAATGACTTTAAAAACAACTTCATGGCAATGATAAAGGCCCTCAAAGAAGATATGAGATACTCCCTTAAAGAAATGGAAGAAAAAAAAACAAAGCAAGACATTCAAGAAATCAACAAATCTCTTAAAGAAACAAGGAAAGGTAAGGAAAAACAATCAAACAGATGGAGGAAACAATTCAAACAGCTCAAGACCTGAAAACTGAAATAGAGACAATAAAGAAAACACAAACTGAGGGAGTGCTGGAAGAGAAAAGCTGAGTAAATGATCAGGAACCACAGATGCAAGCATAACCAACAGAATACGAGAGATGGAAGACAGAATCTCAGGCACTGAAGATAAACTAGAGGAAATAGATTCATCCACCAAAGACAATCTTAAATCATAAAATCCTTAACAGAAAATATCCAGCAAATATGGGACACCATGAAAATACCAACCCTAAGAATAATAGGTAGAGGAGAAATTGAAGAATCCCAGCTCAAAGGTGCAGAAAACATATTCAACAAAATCATAGAAGGAAACTTTCCCAACCTGAAGAAGCACATGCCTATGAGAGCACAAGAATCTTACTGAACATCACATAGATGGGCCAAGAAAAAAAGTACCCTCTACATAATAATCAAAACACCAAACATACAGACTAAAGAAAGAATATTAGGAGCAGCAAGGAAAAAGGTCAAGTAATAAATGAAGGCAGATCTATCATAATTACACCTGACTTCTCCATGGAAACTCTGAAAGGGAGAAGGACCTGGGAAGATATTCTACAAACACCAAGAGACCACAGATTCCAGCCCAAACTGCCATACCCAGCAAAATTCTCAATCACTATAGATGGAAAAAACAATATATTTCATGACCAAACCAGATTTACACAATACATATCCACAAATCCAGCATTACCGAAAATTCTGGAAGGAAAACTCCAACCCAAGGAAATTAAGCACACTCACAAAAACATAGGCAATAGATAACCTAACTTTACCAAAAGCCCAAAATAAGGGAAGAACTCACACACAATACCACCACCAAAAAAACGAATCCAAACCAAACAGCAATCAACAATAAATGGTCATTAGTATCCCTCAATAATAATGGTCTTAACCCATGTATAAAAAGACACAACCTAACAGAATGGATATGAAGACAGAATCCATCCTTCTGCTGCATACAAGAAACACACCTTACCTTCACATACAGAAGTTACCTCACACTTAAGGGATGGGAAACGATTTTTCAATCAAATGGCCCTAAGAAGCAAGCAGTGTAGTTATCCTTATATCAGACAAATTAGACTTCAAACTAACATCAATCGAAAGAGATAAAGAAGGTGATTTCATATTCAACAAAGGAAGAAAACCATCAGGATGAAGTCTCAATTCTAAACACCTATGCCCCAAATACAAAGGTACACACATTCATAAAGAAACATTACTAACACTCAAATCACACATTAAACCCCCAAGCTTATAGTGGGAGACTTCTAAACACCACTCTCCCCACTGGACAGGACCACCAGACAGAAACTTAACAAAAAAACAAAAGAACTAACAGGAGTTATGACTCAATTGGGTTTAACAGATATCTATAGAACATTCCATCCAAAAACAAAAGAATATAACTTCTAAGCAGCACATGGAACATTCTCTAAATTTGACCACATAATTGGCAATTAAGCAAACCTGAACAAATACAAAAAATTGGAATACCCCTGTATCTTTCCAGACAACCCTTCCTAAATTTAGAATTCAACAACTCAAATTGCAGAAACCCCACAAACTGGTGGAATTCGAACAACTCTCAATTGCATCACTACTAGGTCAAGGAAGAAATAAAAAAAAGAAATCAAAGACTTCCTAGTATTCAATGAAAATAAAGGCACAACATAACCAAACCTATGGGACACTCTGAAAACAGTTCTAAGAGAAAATTCATAACTCTAAGTACCCACATGAAGTATCTGGAGAATAGCCACAGTAGAGAATTAACAGAACACCTGAAAACTCTAGAAGAAAAAGAATAATCTAACCCAGGAGGAGTAGAAGCCAGAATATAATCAAACTGAAAGCCTAAATCAAAAACGTAGAAACAAAGAAAACAATAGAAAGAAACAATGAAAAAAATAGTTTGTTTTTTGAGAAAATTAACAAGATAGACAAACCTTTATCCAACCTAAGCAAAAGGCAGAGAGAGAACATGCAAATTAACAAAGTCAGAAACGATAAGGGGGACATAACAAGAGACACTGGAGAAATCCAGAGAATCATACTTTGTGTATGATTGGTCATACTTTGAAAACCTGTACTCCAAAAAAATTGGAAAATTTAAAGGAAATGGATGATTTTTCTGGATAGATATCACTTACCAAATTTAAATCAAGAACAGATAAGCAATTTAAATAGACCCAAAACCCCTAAGGAAATAGAAGCAGTCATCAAATATCTACCAACCAAAAAAAAATTGCCGGGCCAGATGGTTTCAGTGCAGAATTCTATCAGAAATTCAAAGAGGAGCTATTACCAATACTCTTCAAATAGTTCCACACAATAGAATCAGAAGGATCATTACCAAACTCTTTTTGTGAGGCCACAATTACCTTGGTACCGAAGCCACACAAAGATACAACTGAAATAGAGAACTACAGACCAATCCCCCTCATGAACATTGATGCAAAAATATTCAATAAAATACTGGCAAATCGAATCCAAGAACACATCAGTAAAATCATACGCCATGATCAAGTAGGCTTCATCCCAGGGATGCAGTGATGGTTCAACATAGGAAAATCCATCAATGTAATCCACCATATAAACAATCTGAAAAAGAAAAACCACATGATCATCCCACTAGTAGCTGAAAAAGCCTTTGACAAAATTCAACACCCCTTCATGATAAAGGTCTTGGAGAGATCAGGGATACCAGGAACATACCTAAACATAATAAAGGCAATATACAGCAAAGTGACAGCCAACATCAAACTAAATGGAGAGAAACTCAAGGCGAGACCTCTAAAATCAGGACCAAGACAAGCTTGTCCACTCTCTCCATATTTCTTACATATTGTACTTGAAGTTCTTGCTAGGGCAATAAGACAACAAAGGAAATCAGGGGATCCAATTTGGAAAGCAAGAAGTCAAACTTTCACTATTTGCAGATGATAGGATAATCTACATAAGTGACCTGAAGAATTTTACCAGGGAGCTCCTACAGCTGAAAAACACCATCAGAGAAGTGGCAGAATAGAAGAGTAATTCAAAAAAATCACTAGCCCTACTACATATAGAAAATAAATGTGCTGAGAAAGAAATCAGTGAAACATCACTCTTTACAATAGCCATGAACATCATTAAATATCTCTGAGAATCTCTAACCAAACATGTGAATGACCTGTATGATAAGAACTTTGAGTGTTAAGAAAAGAAATTAAAGAAGAAATCAAGAAAATGGAAAGATCTCCCATGCTCTTGCATAGGTAGAATCAACACTGTAAAAATGGCAATCTTACCAAAAGCAATTTATGGATCCATTGCAATCCCTCTCAAAATTCCAGCACAATTCTTCACAGACCTTGAATGAACAATTCTCAACCTTATATGGAAAAACAAAAAGACCCAGGATTGCCAAAACCACCCTGTATAAAGGAATTTCTGGAGGCATCACCATCTCTGACTTCAAGCTCTACTATAGAGCTTTAGTAATGAAAACAGCTTGATATTGGCACAAAAAGAGACAGGTATTCCAATGGAATTGAACTGAAGACCCTGATATTAGCCCTCACAACTATGAACATCTGATCATTAACAAAGAAGCTTTAACTATACAATTTAAAAAAGAAAACATCTTCAACAAATGGTGTTGCCATACCTGGATGCTGGCATCTAGAAGCTTGCATATAGATCCATATCTATCTCCATGCACAAAATTTATGTCCAAATGGATCAAAGACTTCAACATAAATCCAGACACACTGAACCTCTTAGAAGAGAAAAGGACGGGGGCCCTTGAACAAATTGGTACAGGAGAGTGCTTCCTAAAAATAACACTAGCATAGACACTGAGATGGAGAATTAATAAAGGGGACCTCCTGAAATTGAGAAGCTTCTATAAGACAAAGGACACAGTCAACAAGACAAAAGGCAGCCCACAGAATTGGAAAAGATATTAACCAAGCCCACATCTGACAGAGGGCTGATCGCCAAAAATTTACAAAAACTCAAGAAGCTTGCCTCCAAAACACCAAATAATCCAATTAAAAAATGGGGTACAGAACTAAATAAACAAGTCTCAATACAGGAGTCTAAAATGGCTAAAAGACACTTAAGAAAGTGCTCAACATCCTTAGCCATCAGGGAAATACATATCAATCAACTCTGATATACCATCTTACTCCTGTCAGAATGGCTAAAATCAAAACCACCAATGACAGTTTATGCTGCAGAGGATGTGGAGAAAGGGGAGCATTCCTCCACTGCTGGTGGGAGTGCCAACATATAGGCACTTGTGAAATCATTATGGAGATTCTGCAGGAAAATGGAACCCAGCAATTCCACTCTTGGACATACACCCAAAGATGCCCATTTATACCATAAGCACATCTGTTCAACCATGTTCATAGCAGCACTATCTGTAATAGCCAGAACCTGGAAGCAGCCTAGATGCCCCTCAACTGAAGAATGGATGGACAAAACGAGGTACATTTACACAATGGAGTACTACTCAGAAGGAAAAAAGCAAGGGAATCTTGAAATTCCCAGGCAAATGGATGGTACTAGGAAAAACCATCCTGATTGATGTAACCAGGTCACAAAATGACAAACGTGATATGTTCTCCCTCATAAATGGATTTTAAACTTGGAGCAGGGGATTGCCAGCGTACAAACCCTGGCTAGAGAGTTTGGGAAAAAGGGAGGACACTATGAGAGTCATGCATGGTGCCCCTGAGAGGGGACTGGGATAGGATGTCCTGAGCTGATTGCCAGTATGGGGGGAGGTTAGAGGGACCTAGGAGAAAGAGAGAGGGAGAAGAGGAGGGGAGATGAGAACACAAGGGAGCAGGAAGATTGAGTCCGGGGAAGAATATAGGAGAGCATGGTCAGAGATACCATAATAGAGGGAGCCATTATAGGTTTGAGGTGAGATCTGGCACTAGTGAGATTTCCTGAGATCTACAAAGATGACACCAACTGGCAATCTAAGATATAGTGGAGAGGCTACCTGAAATGCCCGCCCAGATAATGAGACTGATGACTAACTTATATTCAATATAAACCCTGAACTGAAATCCTGGAACCCAGTGCAGTGAGGGAGGAGTGATGAGCAAAGGAGTCAAGACACTGTTGGTGAAACCCACAGAAACAGCTGACCTGAACAAGGGGTGAAAGACCCCCGAAGAGGTACTTTTGTAGAGGGAGACCCACACCCAGGAATCAGCGAGGCCACGAACTGGATGCAAAAAACAAGAAGCTTTATTGGAGACTCGGGTACCCGGGGCGACTTAGCTTTTCTGAGGCCAAGCGCGCCGAGCCAAGGGAAAGGGGTCCTTATATAGGGAAAAAGGCGCAAGCTAGGAGCAGGGATTCTATTGGATGGTTCAAATGAGGCACAGAGCCATTCCAGATCAGCATATTCTCAAGGTCTGGTGTTTGGTACAACAGACTCAATTCCCCTCCCTTCCGCGTCCAGATGGCTGACCTTGGGGGTGGAGACCTTGGGACGGAGTGTTTCTCATCGGGCGGGGCTCAGGGGCAGGGCTCCAGGCCGGCTCACTTGGTGTTCATTCTCGTGCCGGCCCACCTGGTGCTCGTTGCTTGGCCCCAGCCCCGGGGCGCGGCGCCAGGCGGGCGGGCATGCCTGGGTCGCCCCTCCTGGGTGAACCTGCTTGGGAGGGAGCCAGCCGCCAGGCGTGTGGGTGCGCGCGCGTACGGGAGTGTCACCGAGAGAGAGAACGAGCCAAGGGGCGGGGTCTTTCAGGGGGAATTAACAGACCTCAGACTGAGGGCTGAAAGGCCATCATGGGACTGTTACAGACCCTCTACATGGGGGTTAGTGAGGAGGCCTTGGCAATCTTTGTGGCCTCAGGTAGTAGATCCTGTATTTATCCCTGGCAGACAAATGGACTTTGGGAGCCCATTCCACATGGAGGGATCCTCTCTCAGCCTGGACACAAGAGGGAGGGCCTAGGCCCTGCCCTGGATGATATGACAGATATTTGAGATTCCCCCATAGAGGAAATCAACCTTCGTGGGGAGAAGAGGGGTGTGGGGTGGGAAGTTGGCAGGTGTGTTGAGGGGCAGGGGAGGAGGGGAGTGAGAGGGAGCTGGGATTGGCATATGAAGCAACCTTGTTTCTAATTTAAATAAAAAATGAAAAAGAATGAAAATACACTACAATCTGGACTAAACCCAAACTAAGGTTGTCATTTTCTTAATTTTGGCTCACTACTTTCAGATGACTCTGGGCTCTTTTAGGTTGACAAACAAAGCAGGAAAGGCCTAACATGGGACTAGGGGTCTCCATGCAGCTAAGGGTCAGGTGGCAGAATGCTGGCTAGCCTGTGCTAAGCGCTGGCTTTTATCAATAGCCCAACAGAGAACTGGGCATGGTGATGTAATCCCAGCACTAGAGGAGCTGAGGCAGGGGGACCAGGAATTCAGGGTCATCCTCAACTACAAAGGGGATCTGAAGACAACCTGGGCTATATAAGACCCTTTTGAGAGAAAAAGAAAGGAAGGAAGGATGAAGGGAGGGGAGGAGGAGGGAAATGCTGACAGGCACAGGTGTTCCACATGAGCTGGGTGGGATGAAAAGAATCTGGCCTGCGGTTCTCAAAAAGAAAATGGACACACAGAGCCGGCCTTCAGGGCACAAGTGCTGCCATCACAGGACTGCTTTGTGACTGCCCTGCCATGGCCTCAGAAAAGTGAGGAGATGGGCTGAGGACATGGCCCTTGGGTAGTCACACTCCAGGGCCAAGTGCAAGGCTAGTGAGAAGCCCCAGCTGTGCTGGCCAGAGTCAGTCACATTTTTCATGATCTTGATCACAAATATCTGAGGAGGTCGGGCTTGTTTTCCAGAAGAAACTTAGCCCAAGTGTGTCTTTCTCAGATAAACCAAAGCCTCAGTTGTAAATCTGTGAACTTTGACCTATTGCTAACACAATGTATCTCCCATGTAAGTATTTACATGACATTTCACAAAGCAGCAAAATCACTGTTATGAAGTAACTACAAAAATAATTTCATGGTTGAGGTTACACCATAATATGAGGACCTGTATCAAAAAATCACAGCATTACTTAGGCTGAGAGCCACTGTCCTAGTTCCATGGGTGACAGCTAGTTTCCTGATGGAAATGTGTTGTAGAGGTGGTGAGGAAAACAATTCCTGGGATTCTGGGAAGGTTCCACAGAGAGCCCTGGAGAGGGCTAGCCTGTGGATAGAGGGCACCTGGTGAAGCCGAACAGGTGAGGGTGTTGGGCTCCTTGCCCGGCACAAAAAAGAAAAGGGTTTCTCTTGCCTTATTGTCCCATCCCCTGCTGCAACCAGGGGTTAGTTCTCCACCCTGCACCTCCCGGACTGCATTTTAAGGAATCCAGCAGCTTTTTGGTATTCTCAGCATGGCTGTGGGTCCCATGATACCCCCAGTATATCTTACCAGGGAAATGCTTGGTTACTACAGGGATGAGAGGCAGAGACTCTGGATGGTTGTAAGCCTGACAAGCACAATCCACCTTCCAACTGATAACACGGTGAGTTTTGGGATTCTAGGAAGCCTGCATCTTGACCTTGTGGGTTGTCTTGGTGTGCTAGGGAGTGTGTATTGGGAAAGATATCACCTTGAAAAATTGCCATAGACTGTGGGTTTAGACTACAGTGGATCCCGAGAGTCTATACTACTCTGTGTTGCTGTAGGAAAATCATTTCTAGATTTGAAAACTGCTCCCCAAGTACTAGGGATGTCACTAGAAGGCAAAGCCCTAGTGTAGGTGTGGAAGATCCCAAGTGTTCTCTGCCAGGTCCCTGCCTGAGGGGTGTTTGGTCTGACACCTGGGACTAATGGCTGAGGTGCCCTTTAACATATGAAAGTGGCCTCTGGTCACCAGGTTCTCTCAGGATCCCTCATTCTCTGCATATTTCAGGATATGGCAGGCTTCCCTTGCCTCTACCATGAAGTGCCCACCCAAAGGCCTGAGCCTCCCAACATTCCAAACACTCCCCACCTCCTCTCCTTCCCTTTAAAACTTAGCCATTTTGGCTCTGTCAGTTCCTTGGCCCAGGCCACCCCACTTGGTCAGCATCTCCTCTCCCCCCCTCTCCTCTCCTCACATGGCCAGGCTCACAGTCATGCTCACTCCAAACTCACACAGATGTCTCCGTCTCTGGCTGTGCTCTCCCTTTCATACAATAACCCTTCTCCTGCTCCAAACCTAGGAGCACTCATGTCCTTAATTTTTCATTCCTTTTCCCCCCTTCATCAGGGGCCAACTCTCATAGGTTATAGAAGCTCAGTTTGTCCTAGCTTGGAAACCAACAAGGGGGTAATTTATCTATAGCACCAAAAATTAAAATCTTCATGTAGATATGTGTTTTTCTTGAAACCTACACCAAAAACAAAACAAAAACAAAAACATGGAAAGCTTTAGCACCAAATATTTTCACTTAAAAAAATGTAACTCAGAAAGGAACTCTGTTAGTGTGGATGTAATGAGACAGCTTCCATGAGAAAGTTTGAGCAGTCACTAAATTCAAAAAGAGTCACATGTCTCCCAGCATCCTCTTCTGGGGCCAGCCTTGGGTTAAAGTATCTATTGGATCCAAGTGTGCCTTGAGGGGCAGGTGCAGCATCCAGAAGAGCTTTTGGGGCAATTGATTTTAAAGGGTGTGAGGAGAATCTGATGGCTCCTGTAAAAGAATCAACCTGAGGCACCCAAGCAAAGCTGTTGTTAAGGGACAAGTCTACTGGATTGCCCCAAGGTGTGGTACTTGAAGTTGCTTTGTAGTCCAGGAGGGAGAGACTGTGTTCCTCCTGCCACAGCCTCTTGAGTCATTTAGGATTCCAGGTCTTCATTTCCTTCTTCCTTTATCCCCTCCTTTATTTCTCTTTCTCTCTGTCTCTGTCTCTGTCTCTGTCTCTCTCTCTCTCTCGGTTGGTATACCAAGAAATAAGTCTTCATTTTTACACACACACACACACACACACACACACACACACACACACACACACACACAAACACACTTGGCTGAGGCAAGCAGATCTCTAAGCTTGAGGCCACATTTGCCCAGTTAGTCAGTTCTAAGCAAGCCAGGTCTACACTGAGATCCTGACTCAAAAGAGTTGATATACAAAAGCAAATAATTAAATCTTAAAAACAAACAAAAACCTGTGAACCCGAGTTAGGGTCCAAGCAGCCACATAAAAAGCCCCATGTGACTCTGTTGCCCATTACTTTAGTGCTGTGGTCAGAGTCCCTACTTCAAAGACATAAGAGAGAAAGTGATGGAGCAGACACCTGAGTCCTCCTTTGTTGTTTTCAGACTGTCACCTGCATCTCTCTCTCTCTCTCTCTCTCTCTCTCTCTCTCTCTCTCTCTCTCACACACACACACACACAAACACACACTCACTTTTTCTATCACAAATATACTCTCTCACACTCACTCAAACACACTCTAACACTGGAACACATATTCTCATGCTCTCACACACTCACATAATCTCAGAATGCTCAAACTCACAACTAACTCTGTCACACATTCTCACAAGTCACTCTCTCACACTGTAGGAGAGAGAGTGTGTGTGTGAGAGAGAATGTGTGTGTTACTATGTGTGAGAATGTGTGGGTCAGAGGTCAGAGTGAGTGTGATTAAGTGTGACTGTGTGTGTGATTGTGTGTGATGTGTATGCGTGTGAGTGTGAGTGTTTGTGAGTGTGAGAATGTGTGTGTGACTACTTGAATGAGTGTTTGTGTGTGTGTGATAGCCGTGATACAGCTGCAGGTTGGTTTAGGAAATTCTCAGTGTGATCTCAGCAAGGATCAGGAGGTTTCAGTCAGAGGCCTTAGAGGGAAATATTTCATTTTGCAGGCAATGGGGACTTGGAAACACTTCCTGGTACACCGTGGTGCAAAGCATCCAGAAACAATGGGTTTCCAAGCAAAATGTCATTTACTGTAAAAGTAGGTGGCAGGATAATGTGGGTCCCTATCCCTTCTTTGCTATCCCCCTTCCCTCCCAACCAGCATACCCACAGGGGTCAGACTCTCAAAAATTGTTAGGACAACAGCCAGGTAAGTGACCTGCCACAGTGTGACAGGTGAAAAGAAATGCAGGCATTTCACAGGAAGGCAAGAGGACACTGGTAGGGAGTCTGTGACCTGCTTTCTGCACTGTTTCCAAGCACAGTTAGCACTGTGGTGTAACTTTCCTTAGTTTTTCAAGACAGAGTTTGTCTGTGTAACACTCCTGGCTGTCCTGGTATTCTCAAACTCAGATCAGCCTGCCTCTGTCTCCTGAGAGATGGGAGTAAAGGCAGGCACCATCATAACTGGCTATGGCTACTTTTTCACTTTGTAGGTTTCTGTGCTGGTTAAGGTTTCTGTTTTGCCTTTATTAAAGGCAAACGAATCTCACCATCAACACTACATTGCATTTCTTTGGTCAAGTCCATTACTCCTGGCCCTGGTGTATGTGTGCATGCATGTGTGTTGGTATTGTTGAATGTTCAGGGGACCTGCTCTGTCACTCTCTACCTTATGACTGAGACAGCATCTTTCCCCAAATCTGGAGCTAGACTGGCAGTCAGGAAACCCCAGTGATCTCCCATCTCAGCTGTCCACAGCCCTGCCCCATGGATGACTGTGGCTTTCACATGGGAGTTGGAGAGTCACACTTAGGTCCTCATGTCTGTGCAGCTAGTACACTAAACCTATGGAGCCACCTCCCAGAATCTCTCTCAGTTTTCAAAGGAGAATTTTTTAAAACTCTTGAAATGGCTGAGATAGAGCCCCAGGGTACAATCCAGCATCAGTGAAAGGAGCTGTGTGTGTGGAGCCTGTGGCTACAGTGTGGGAGAAGCTGGGGATGACAGGGATGGGCAGAGGGAGGACAGGGTCAGAGCAGGCAGAAGAGCACCAGACATCCCAGGTCCTGAGGAAGACAGAGGTGCTGGACACAAGGCTGTGGTGAGGGCTGTTTTAACCTTTCATCTTGACCTTTACAAAGAAGAGCTAGGGCAGCACCCAGGCCTGACTAATGGTATATGTCACTATTGTACCTCTCCCCTCTACTCCCTTCAGATTCTAGGCTCTATCACTGTCACGTTGTGGCAGGGGGGTGAACGCTACATGGAACTCCTGTCCCAAGTTTTCCCAGGGTTGGTAAGTCTCCCCTGGATGTGGCAGAGACATTCTGAGTATTTACACAGAAGGACTGACTCATACTTATGGAAATTAGAGAACCATTATCAGGTAAGCATTTGGTACCTCCCAGTGAAAGCTGCAGCAGGTGGGGGTCAGATGCAAATGCTTTTCCTCTCTCCCACCCCCAGGAAGATTTCTTCTTCTCCTTCATTTATTCTTTGTCCCTCACATCAAACATCTCCTTCCCCTTCATTTCCCTGTCCCTCCCTATCCATCCTCTGCATTGCAACCCCTCCCCCAAAATAAAATAGCATACATTAGAAGAGAAAAGGAGAAAAGGGAGTTAAGGAAAAATGAGTCTCATCATGGAAGCTGTAGAGAGACACAGGGAGTCATGCAGTAAACACTCTCATCCATATTTGTTTACTTGCAAGTGTTCATTGCAGAGACTCATTGTCTGCTTTGAGGCCTTTGTTTTCTACCACACTGTCCATGCTGGGCTCTCACTGGAACTCCTCTTGGTTATCCTGCTGGTGCCCTGTGTAGTGGAAATCTTGAGCTGTGAGTCTTCAGTTTCCTGCCTTCAAGTGCCCCAACAGATCACAGCTGGTGGGGATGTTGGGTGAAGCAATTTAAAACCCTGGTTCTAGACCTGGGTAATGGTAGGTTTGGTCAGACTGATAGCTGTCCCTTGTCCTTGCCCATAGGCTGAGCTCTCGAGAATTAACCTAGCAGAAATCACTCCTTGCATAGTTGTACAAGGAGCAGGGCCTGTTGTCCTGGTTTAATTTCCACAGTCAGATCTCCAAAGCCTGCACCTAGGGTCAGCTCTACTATATTGTCCAGGTGTGGCAGAGGGGTCACTCTCCTGAGTGCTCCAGGTGATGAGGGGCAGGAAAAGCTCTCCTCAGGGAGATTCTTACCTCTCCTTCATTCAAATCTTTCTTCAAGAGCTCTACCAGGGTCAATTTTGGTGGAGGATTTGGAGAATGTTGTTGTGTGACAAAACTTTTCCAGGTAAGATGAAACATACTCATCTCCTTACCCCAGATTAGGAACCCTTATTCTCAAAGTACAGATACCACCAAGTTCATCTTGGTGAAGCAATGAGTTTTATTGGGGTCACATATAGGAACATGGGTGAGGGTGAGGGATCCCTTCGAGGAGCAGAAATGAGTCAAAGACAGCTGCATCACCAAAGCCCACCCAGCATGGTGACAGAAGACTCAGAAAAGCTGGGACCCTGGAGCACACTGCACAGACTGCTGGCAGCTCAGCAGGTTGGAGAGGGTCCTTTCCAGGTGCCTCAGTTGAGCTAAAACCCTTCTAGGCAGCTTCTCTGATTTCTGCTTGGCTGGGTTGTTTCTCTAGTATGAGAGTCTTTGGTACTTCCTCAAGAAAGGAGCGGCCTAGTGAATCTGGTCAGTTTCAGGGAGTTCTTGAAAATATTTGTGTTGTTGACCTCTCTACTTCAGGAGGCTATCAGTACAACAGGTCAGGGTCAGGATGGAGATTGAGAATGTATATGTGCACACGTGTGGGTTCCTGGGTACAATGGGCAGCTGCGGAAGTAATGCTTCCCTCTGAATATAGAATCCATACCCCAGATCCTGTTCTGTTCCTTTCTCCTCTGTGCTGCCTCAAGTGTGAGTGGTCATTGTCTTAGAGGTGACTAGATATGTGTTACCCAGTATCCTATGGCTCTTCCCTCTCCTGCAGATTGATGACAGAGAATACCTGGTCCTAAAGATGCAGAAGGTACTTGGTAAGATAGCACAAGAAGTCTTTTATTCTCTATATAAAGAGAAAGTCCTGGTGGCTCTCCATGAGCTTTTTCGTGTGGCCACTTGTCACCCTTCTCCTCTGCATGTAACTGCTGTGAGCTAACTTCAGAATAAGCACAAAGTCAACTGCAGTTCGGGAAACAACTCCCTGTTTCCTGTGCTACATGTCACAGCTGAGCCAACAGACTCTTGGTTTTGGAATACAGGTCCCCAGACCACAGAGCCCTGGGATAGCTTTGATGGGATGACAACCTAGTGACTTTGGCTCTCCAGTTTAATCACACTGGATTGAGGTGTGGTATTGGCCCAAGACAACCTACACTGGACATCTCCCCTAGCTTGTCAGCATCCCTACCTGCCTGAGGACACCTTGGTTCAAGGGCAGGGCTAGAGCTGGACAGTCTGTAGCACAGCCTTTGGTTCCAGCACCCAGTTCTGCAGGGATGCACTGAGCAGTCTCTCCTTGGTCCTTTCTTGTTGTTGGTAGCCCTTCAGGGCTCTGCTCCTTGCACCCTCAATGAAGAATTTATGCATCCTCTTCTCTGCTTGTTCCCTAGGTGTCCTGTCTAGCAGTGCCTCCTCCTCAGCTCAGCCCTGATGATCTGCTACTGTGAGACTGGCTGTCTGTGTCCTGAACCTTCTCCCTTCCTGGGTACAGCTTCACCTTTCTTGTCTCCCTTTGCCTGTGATGCTGGGATCACAGATCGTCCCTATAGGACACCTATTCCCTTTGAACACCTCTCCTGGGCTCCTGGTGCAGCATGTCCCTCAGGTGACTCTCATCTGGAGGTGCCTATAGAGCAGGTATGGATGGGGACTCCATACCCTGCAGATCTCTAAACTACCAAGAAGTTTACCTGGTGCTAAGCAGAGGATTCTATGGTCAGTGGCTTGAAGACACAATGGGATGTGTACAGGGAACATCTGGTGTACTTCTCCCACATGCTCAGTACTTGGCTGTCGAGGGCCAAAAGGGGCCTCATACTGAGTCAAGAGTTAATCATTGTTAGATGTCCTGACCAGAACCGCTGCGACTACAAGATGTTTTCCCGGATAAGCTTCACAATACATGTTGCAAAATGTTCTCCCTTTTCTCAGAAATAGCTGCGGTTCGTTAACCATGGAACCATGTGCTAAGATTTACCTTGCCTCTATTTCCTCTTGAAAATTTCCCATTCCTCCTGCTCCCTTACCCCGCCCTGAGTAAAAATCCCCTGCATATAAGCAAGCTTCACCTTTCAATAAACGAGACCTTGACATTGCACAGACGGACTCTTGTCCTTTCTTGCACCGCATGGTCTCCATTTCTCTCTCGTCCCCATGACCCCCTTAGGTGACAACCCCCTCGAGACCTGCAAATAACCTGGCCTGCTGGATGGGTCACTTGGCTCCTAGAAGTGATGTTGACCCTAAACCCCACCCCAAAATTGTTTTAACTAATTAAACTTTATTGGTTTTACTTAAATTCTGTACTACCCTGACTGTCTTTATCTGTGTTATAAGCATAAAGTGGAAGTTAACCCCAAATATTAAGGAACATTGTTTGACATCTTCTGGACATTTCCTCCAGAATGGAAGCAGGGTACCTGGGGAAGGTCTAAAGGGAGGCAGTGTGGGAGTTGTGGAAGCTGTGCTGGGAATAGGATAAGCAGGTGTGGCTTAACATGGAGGGAGGGGAGTGGTCAGTGACTGCCAGTGTCAGCACAGGAGGCACCAATTCACTGAAGAGCAGAGGGAGAAAGTGTCTTTGCACAGGAAGACACCAGATGTCAAGGGATCAGCACAGAGGGGACAGAGGCTGGGTGCTGTGAACATGTACTTCCTTCAGCTGACCCACAGGAGAGAAAGGCACTCCCTCTGACACAATTCCCAGGAAGAAACTGTCAGCAGATGGAAGCTGTAACTTTACAGAGTGAATCTAAAAAGACACTTATAGGACTGAGCCTTAGCTAAGATTGTCACAAACTGATTTACAGTGCTCCAATATGATCCCTCAGTATTGCATAATCAGGATATAAGCCAGACTGAGGAAAAAAAAAAAAACCACATGATCATCTCACTAGATGCCAAAAAAGCCTTTGACAAAATCCAACACCCCTTCATGATAAAGGTCCTGGAGAAATCAGGGATAACAGGAACATACCTCAACATAATAAAAGCAATATACAGCAAGCCAACGGCCAGCATCAAATTAAATGGAGAGAAACTCGATCCAATTCCTCTAAAATCGGGGACAAGACAAGGCTGTCCACTTTCTCCATACCTCTTCAATACTGTCCTTGAAGTCCTAACTAGAGCAATAAGACAACAAAAGGAGATCAAGGGAATAAAAATCAGAAAGGAAGAAGTCAAACTCTCACTATTTGCAGATGATATGATAGTCTACATTAGTGACCCATAAAACTATACCAGGGAACTCCTGCAGCTGAGAAACACCTTCAGCAAAGTGGCAGGATACACGATTAACTCAAAAAAAAAATTTGTAGTCCTACTATATACGGATGACACATTGGTGGAGAAAGAAATCAGAGAAACATCACTCTTTACAAATGCCACAAACAACATAAAATACCTTGGGGTAACACTAACCAAAAATGTGAAAGACCTGTACCGTAAGAATTTTGAGTCTCTAAAGAAAGAAATTTAGAAAGATACCAGAAAATGGAAAGATCTCTCATACTCTTGGATAGGTAGGGTCAACATAGTAAAAATGGCAATCATGCCAAAAGCAATCTACAAATTCAATGCAATCCCCGTCAAAATCCCAACACAATTATTCACAGACCTTGAAAGAACAATTCTCAACTTTATATGGAGAAACAAAAGACACAGGATAGCCAAAACAATCCTGTACAATAGAGGAGCTTCTGGAGGCATCACCATCCCTGACTTCAAGCTCTATTACAGAGCTATAGTCCTGAAAACAGCTTTCTATTGCCACAAAAATAGACAGGTAGACCAGTGGAATAGAATTGAAAACCCTGATATTAACCCACACACATCTAAGAACACCTGATTTTTGACAAACAATCCAAATTTATATGCTGGAACAAAGAGAACATCTTCAACAAATGGTGCTGGAATAACTGGTTGCAGACATGTAGAAGACTGTACATAGACCCTAGCATATTGCCTTGCACAAAACTTAAGTCAAAATGATCAAAGACCTCAATATAAATCCAGCTACACTGAACCTATTAGAAGACAAAGTGGGAAATACCATTGAATTAGTTGGTAAAGGAGAATGCTTCCTGAACATTACACAAGTACCACAGACACTGAGATTGACAATTGATAAATGGGGCCTACTGAAACTGAGAAGCTTCTATAAAGCAAAGGGACATGATCAGCAAGACAAACTGGCATCCCACAGACTGGGAAAAGATATTCACCAACCCCACATCTGACAGAGGGATGATCTCCAAAATATACAAAGAACTCAAGAAGCTAGTGTACAAAACACCAAACAATCCAATAAAAAGTTGGGTACAGAACTAAAAAGACAATTCTCAATAGAGGAATCTAAAATAGCTGAAAGACACATAAGAAAGTGTTCAATATCCTTAGCCATCAGGGAAATGGAAATCAAAGCAACTCTGAGATACCATCTTACTCCTGTCAGGATGGCCAAAATCAAAAACACCAATGACAGACAGTTCATGCTGGAGAGGATGTGGAGAAAGGGGAACACTCCTCCACTGCTGGTGGGAGTGCCAACTTGTACAGCCTCTTTGGAAATCAGTATGGTGACTCCCCAAAAAAATCGGAATCAGTCTACCACAAGATCCAGCAATTCCACTCTTAGGCATATACCCAAAAGAAGCACATTCATACAACAAGGGCATCTGTTCAAACATGTTCATAGCAGCACTATTTGTAATAGACAGAAACTAGAAGCAGCCTGGATGCCCCTCAGCTGAAGAATGGATAGAGAAATTGTGGTATATTTACACAATGGAGTACTACTCAGTGGGAAAAACAATGGAATCTTGAAATTTACAGGAAAATGGATGGAACTAGAAGAAACCATTCTGAGCAAGGTAACCCAATCACAAAAAGAAAAACATGGTATGTACTCACTCATAGGCGCATTTTAGACATGGAGTAAAGGATTACCAGCCTACAATCCACTCTGCCAAAGAAGCTAATAAACAATGAGGACCCTGAGAGAGACATACATGATCCTCTGGAGAAGGGGAAAGGGTCAAGATCTCCTGAGCACATTGAGAGCAAGGGAAGAGGAGGGAGGGAGCTAGGAGAAAGAGAAGGAGAGAAGAGGGGGGAGAGGAGGACATGAGAGAGCAAGAAGATTGAGTCAGGGAAGAATAGAGGAGAGCATGGTCAGAGATACCAGAATAGAGGGAGCCATTATGGGTCTGAGGTGAGATCTGGCACTAGTAAGATTTCCAGAGTCTACAAAGATATCACCAAATGGCAATCTAAGCAATAGTGGAGAGGCTACCTGAAATGCTTTCCCAGATAATGAGATTGATGACTACCTTGTATGCTATGCTAGAACCTTCATCCAGTTGCTGATGGAAGCAAAAATAGACACCAATAACTAAACACTGAACTGAAATCCTGGAACCCAGTTGCAAAGAGGGAGGAGTGATGAGCAAAGGGGTCAAGACAAGGCTGGAGAAACCTACAGAAACAGCTGACCTGAACAAGGGGGAGCTCATGGACCTCAGACTGATGGCTGAGAGGCAAGCATGGCACTGTTATAGACCCTCTGAACATGGGGGTCAATGAGGAGGCCTTGGCAATCTATGGGGCCTAAGGTAGGAGATCAGTATTTATCCCTGGTGGATAAATGGGAGCCCATTCCACATGGAGGGATGCTCTCTCAGTATGGACACATGAGGGAGGGCCTAGGCCCTGCCCTGGATGATAAGAAAGACATTGGAGATTCCCCCATAGAGGAACTCACCCTCCCCTGGAAGCAGAGGGGTGTGGGGTGGGGAGTTTGTAGAAGTGCGGAATAGCAGGGGAGGAGGTGAGGGAGAAGGGGCTGTGATTGCCATGTGAAGCAAGCTTGTTTCTAGTTTAAATAAAAAAAAATGAAAAAGAGAGAAAGTACACTACAATCTTGCCTAAACCCAAAGTAAGGATGTCATTTGCTTAATTGAGGCTCCCTCCATTCAGATGACTCTTGGCTCTGTCAAGTTGACATAAAACAAACAGGAAAGACGTGCCATGAGCCTAGGGGTCTCCATGCAGTTAGGAGTCTCAGGTGGCCGAATGCTGGGCTAGTCTCTGTTAAGCTCTGGCTTGGATCTCTAGCCCCACAGAGAACTGGGCATGCTGCTGTAATCCCAGCCCTAGAAGAGCTGAGGCAGGGGGACCAGGAATTCAGGGTCATCCTCAACTACAAAGGGGATCTGAGGACAACTTGGGCTACATGAGACCCTTCTGAGAGAAAAAGAAAGGAAGGAAGGATGAAGGGAGGGGAGGAGGAGGGAAATGCTGACAGGCACAGGTGTTCCACATGAGCTGGGTGGGATGAAAAGAATCTGGCCTGCGGTTCTCAAAAAGGAAAAGGACACACAGAGCCAGTGTTCAGGGCGCAGGTGCTGCATGTGAGAAGCATTTCAGTTCACAGCCTGCTGGGCCCGGGAGTAGAGAAAGAATGTACACCTGTTCTCTTTTCCCACTCTTTTGTTCAGACGGCATGTCACAGCACAAAGGATGCCATACCCACACTGGTGCTCCTCCCAAAAACCTGACATCCTCATAAACACCCCAGAGGTGTGCCTCGTTCTTCCAGTGAGATGAATCCAGTCAAAGAGAAAACATTCAGAGAATTACTAATAGACAAGCCAGGCCCACTTTCTTTGTAGCACGAAAAATAACAGACCCAGAGACTCATATTGGTGGAGGCTTCAATTTGAAGATAAGAAAAGCAAAGCAGCTGTGCAGTAGCTCTCACTGAACCTCAGACTGTAAGGTGATCCTGGCTCCACCAAACCTTAGATTGCTGCCTAACTCAGCCTGGCAGGAGAATCCTGAGACTTCTGTGTCTTTCTATCCTCAATGTGCCTGGAGAAGGAATCCTGCTACTGACTACTGAAGACCCTGTTCCTATCTTTTATACCTCTCTAGTGCTGGGGTTAAAGGTGTGTGATCCAAGATTCTGAGATCATCTCTTTGTAAGTTGTTTCTCTTTAGGACTGGATCAATCTTGTGAAGTCCTGGCTGAACTTGGACTCACACAGATTCTTAATCATCATGAGTCCTAATATTAAACGTGGGTAGCATCACCTCCTAGCTCTATCGCTGCTGGGATTATAAGTGTGTATCACCACTGATTGTTCTCTGCAGTTTGTGGCTCATTTTGCTTTCTGAATCCTTAGGCAAGGTTTAATAAATCATAAGCAATATATCACCACATTATTCCTGATGGTTAGAATGAGAGATATTTTGAGCAAAAATATGGTTTGGTAATTGTCCAAAAATCTCTACTACAGAGTGAAGGCCATGTGCTGTATTGTGAGGAAAGTAACCTCTAATACCACCGAACTTAAGAGGGGACACAGCAACGTAAATGTTCATAATACTTCAAGGTCTTAATACCCAAACTCTTTTTGTATAGATTCAAAAAGAAAGCCAATGAAAAGTCACTTAAAATGTTCTGTGAAGCAGATTTCATAACACTAGTAAGGGCTCACAAACAAGCCTTAAATGGAAAGACAGGTTGTGTTGCACACTGTGAAATCTGCAGGCCACTGTTATAACTCAGGTTCTTAATATATCAAATCGAGATGGTTTATAACAAAGAATCTAGCCCACAGATTTGGTGTACTAGCTTGAGATACTAGTTCAAAACTTTAAGGTAATATGACTAATTATATTCCAAAGTAATGTATAAATAAAAACAAAATTAGTTCTACCTCCATGATCTGACCCAGAAATTAATGTGAGAATTGTGTGTGTGAGAAAGGGTGGGAGAATTCTGGGTGGGAAGAGCTGGAGGGAGAGGAGAGTTCTGGGACATGATAGAGTTCCTCACTGCAGGCAGTGCCTCAGCCAGAGGCTGCTGCAGGTGTGGGCAGCAAGGCATGGGAGAGGATGGAACACAGAGGGATGGGACTCACAAATGAAGGGTAGGAGAACACTGAGTCCAGCATGCTTCTCTTGGCCATAAAGATTAGTCTATGCTAAAGACACTGACAATGAGTACAAGCACCTTCCATATCTTCTTTCTTGCTGAACCCTACAGGGAAGATAGATGTTTGCCCTGTGCCACAGGTAAGGTAACACTGTTATCCCCAGGGATGGGAGATCCAGGCTCACAATTAAACTATTACTGAACCAAATATATGACAAGAAACAGGAAAGACTATGTTATTCAGACTCATGGTGTGAGGGAATAAAATCCATCATGGTGTGAAGGCATGGTGGTGCATTGCTGTGTGGTGGCAGGAATTCGAGGTTGCTGTTTAATTATTGCTGGATCAGGAAGCAAACAGAGAGATCATAGCAGAAGCAGGCTGAGCTCTGACACCTCAAGGCATTCTGACATCTCACAAACCCCTTGTATCCTGAGCTTTGCCTCCTAATGGTTGCACAGCCTGGTAAAACTGCAGTATAGGCTGTGTTCACATGAGCCAGTGAAGGACATTTCACCCTTAAGGCAGACTTTGAACTCAGAGAAATCTATTCAAGTCTCCATCTTATGAGTCTCCTCTGCAATCAAATATCCATGCACAGACATCTGGCTGGTCACATTTCCACTATGTCGAATTCTCAGTCCCATGTTAGGTAGTCACCTGGATTTACTTTGCTCTCTATTTATTTAGGCGGCTCCTGCCTCACTGGAGATTTATATTAAATACATGTGTATGCTTTTGTCTTATTGGTTTGTATTCTTTGTCAACTGAATTCTCCTAGCCAGCCTAAATCCTAAGATCATAGAGGTGATATTTTGTTTCTTTCAAACAATTGAGGTGGCATTTCAAAGTGTCAGTAAAGGATACATTATATAATATATACTTTGTAGCAACTGGCTAGGTAAAAATTCCAGAGACAAAGGAACTGTTTCTCTCTGATGTTTGAGGCCAGAACCTGTTCTTCATAGTGAGTTCCAGGCCGGCTATGTCTACCTACATATTGAGATCCTGTTTTTAGGGAAACAGCAGTAAACAATTGGCTAGTCACAATTTTATAAATCTTGTCTATGTATTTATATTACGACATTTCCATATTAATTTTTTCAGAATTTTTATTTGAATCAGAAAAAAGATTGTTTTACATGACAATCCCAGTTCCCTTTTCCCTCCAATCCTCCCGTACCACCCCCTCCAACTAAAACCCTACCTATCACATATCCTTTCTGCTCTCCCTGGATGGTGATGCCTTCCATAGGGTGTCATCAGTGTCTAATGTATCCTTTGGGATAGGGCCTAGGCCCACCCCTGTGTGTCTTGGCTCAGGGAGTATCCCTTTATGTGGAATGGGCTCACAAAGTCCACAACTATGCTAGGGATAAGTACTGAACTACTACAGGAGGTCCCGTAGATTTCTGAGGTTTCCTCACTGAGACCCATGTTCCTGGGGTCTGGATCAGTCCCATGTTGGTATCCCAGATAATTGTCTGGGGACCAAGAGCTCCCCGATGTTCAGGTCAGCTGTTTCTGTGGGTTTCACCAGCCTGGTCTGGACCCCTTTGCTCCTCACTTGTCCTCTGCATCCAGTTCAGTTCAGTGATTAGTTGTGTGTGTCTGCTTCTACTTCCACCAGCTGATGGATGAGGGCTATGGGTGGCATATAAGTCAGTCATCAATCTCATTATCAGGGGAGGGCATTTAAGGTAGCCTCTCCTCTGTTGCTTAGATTTTTAGTTGGTGTCATCTTTGTAGATCTCCAGACATTTCCCTAGTGCCTGATTTCTCTGTAAACCTAAAATGTCTCCCTCTATTATGGTGCCTCCATTCTTGTTATCTTCTATTCTATCCCTGACTCAACGTTTGTGCTCCCTCATGACCTCTGCATCCCTCCTCTTCTTCCCTTCTCATTCTCCTAGCTCCCTTCCCTCTCTTCCTGTGCCCCAAATTAGCTCAGGGGATCTTGTCCCTGTCCCCTTCTCCAGGGAACATGTATGTCTCTCTTAGGGTCCTCCTTGTTTCCTAGCTTCTCTGGCAGTGTGGATTGTGGGCTGGTAATCCTTTACTCTATGTCTAAAATCCATATATGAGTGAGTAATACCATGCTTGTCTTTTTGTGATTGGGTTACCTCTCTCAGAATGGTTTCTCCTAGTTATATCTATTTCCTGCAAATTTCAAGACTCCATTGTTTTTTTCTGCTGAGTAGTACTCCATTGTGTAAATGTACCACATTTTCTCTATCCATTCTTCGGTTGAGGGGCATCTAGGATGCTTCCAGTTTCTGGCTTTACAGATAGTGCTGCTATGAACATCATTCAACAGATGTCCTTGTTGTATGAATGTGCTTCTTTTGGGTATATGCCTAAGAGTGGAATTGCTGGATCTTGTGGTAGACTGATTCCGATTTTCTTGGGGAGTCACCGTACTGATTTCCAAAGAGGCTGTACAAGTTGGCACTCCCACCAGCAGTGGAGGAGTGTTCCCCTTTCTCCACATCCTCTCCTTCATAAACTGTCATTGGTGATTTCATTTTGGCCATTCTGAGAGGCCTAAGATTGTTGTTTTGATTTACATTTCCCTAATAGCTAAGGATGTGGAACACTTTCTTATGTGCTTTTCAGCTATTTTAGATTCCTCTATTGAGAATTGTCTATTTAGTTCTGTACCCCCACTTTTTTAATTGGATTGTTTGGTGTTTTGGAGACTAGATTCTTGAGTTCTTTGTATATTTTGGAGATCAGCCCTTTGTCAGATGTGGAGTTGCTGAATATCTTTTCCTAGTCTGTGGATAGACCCAAGCATATCGCCTTGCACAAAACTTAAGTCAAAATGGATCAAAGACCTCAATATAAATCCAGTTACACTGAATCTATTAGAAGACAAAGTGGGAAATACCCTTGAATTAATTGGTAGAGGAGACCGATTCCTGAAACAGTAGCATAGACACTGAGATCAATAATTGATAAATGGGGCCTCCTGAAACTGAGAAGCTTCTGTAAGGCAAAGGACACAGTCAGCGAGACAAAACGGCAGCCCAGCCCACAGACTGGGAAAAGATATTCACCAACCCCATATCAGACACAGGGCTGATCTGCAAATATACAAAGAACTCAAGAAGCTAGTTTCCAAAACACCAAACAATCCATTAAAAAATGGGGTACAGAACTAAATAGAGAATTCTCAATAGAGGAATCTAAAATGGCTGAAGGACACATAAGAAAGTGTTCAACATCCTTAGCCATCAGGGAAATGGAAATCAAAACAACTCTGAGATACCATCTTACTCCTGTCAGAATGGCTAAAATCAAAAATACCAATAACAGTTTATGCTGGAGAGGATGTGGAGAAAGGGGCACACTTCTCCACTGCTGGTGGGAGTGCCAACTTATACAGCCACTTTGGAAATCAGTCTGGAGATCCCACAGGTTAATGAGAATCAGATTATCACAAGATCCAGCAATTCCACTCTTAGGCATATACCCAAAGGTGAACATTCATTTAATAAGGACATCTGTTCAACTATGTTCATAGCAGCAATATTTGTAATAGCCAGAACCTGGACGCAACCTAGAGGCACCTCAACTGAAGAATGGATGGAGAAAATGAGGTACATTTACACAAAGGATTACTACTCAGAGGAAAAAAGCAACGGAATTTTGAAATTCAAAGGCAAATGGATGGCTCTAGGAGAAACCTTCCTGATTCAGGTAACCCAGTCACAAAATGACAAACATGGTGTGTTCTCACACGTATGTGGATTTTAGACATGGAGCAGGGGATTGCCAGTCTACAAAACCTCACTAGAGATCTGGGGAAACAGGGAAGACACTATGAGAGACATGCATGGTACTTCTGGGAATGGCAATGGGATAAGATCTCCTGAGCAGATTGGGAGTATGGAAGGAGGGTGAGGGAGCTAGGAGAAAGAGAGAGGGAGAAGAGGAGGGGAGAGGAGAACATGAGGGACCAGGAAGATTGAGTCCAGAGAAGAATACAGGAGAGCATGTTCAGAGATACCATAATAGAGGGAGCCATCTAGGTTTGAGGTGAGTTCTGGCCCTAGTAAGATTTCCAGAGATCTACAAAGATGACACCAACTGGCAATCTAAGCAATAGTGGAGAGGCTACCTGAAGTGCCCTTCCCAGATAATGAGATAGATTACTATCTTATATAAGATATAAACCCTGAACTGAAACCCTGGAACCCAGTTGCAGTGAGGGAGGAGTGATGAGCAAAGGGGTCAAGACACTGCTGGTAAAACCCACAGAAACAGCTGACCTGAACAAGGGGGAATCAATGGACCTCAGACTGACGGCTGAGAGGCCATCATAAGACTGATACAGACCCAACATGGGGGTGAGTGAGGAGGCCTTGGCAATCTATGAGGCCTCAAGTAGTAGATCAGTATTTATCCCTGGCTCACAAATGGATATTGGGAGCCCATTCCATGTGGAGGGATCCTCTCTCAGCCTGCATAGATGAGGGAGGGCCTAGGCCTTGCCCTGGATGATATGGCAGACATTGGAAATTCCCTATAGAGGAACTCAATCTCCCTGGGAAGCAGAGGGGTGTGGGATGGGTAATTGACAGGGTTAGTGAGAGGCAGGAGAGGAGGGGAGGGAGAGGGAGCTGGGATTGACATGTAAAGCAAGCCTGCCTCTAATATAAATAAAAAATGGAAAAAAAGGAACATACACTACAATATTGCCTAAACCCAAACTAAGGTTGTCACTTTGTTAATTTGGTTCCCTCCTTTCAGATGAAACTGGGCTTTGTCAAGGTGACTTAAAAAAAAAAAAAAGCAGGAAATGCCAACTATGTGGCTAGGGGTCTCCATGCAGCTAGGAGTCTCAGGTGGTAGAATGCCGGGCTATCTGGAGCTAATCTATTGCTTGGATCTTTAGCCCAACAGAGAACTGGCTGTGCTGATATAATCTCTGCACTAGAGGAGCTGAGGCAGGGGGACTAGGAATTCAGGGTCATCCTCAACTACAAAGGGGATCTGAGGACAACTTGGGCTACATGAGACCCTTCTGAGAGAAAAAGAAAGGAAGGAAGGATGAAGGGAGGGGAGGAGGAGGGAAATGCTGACAGGCACAGGTGTTCCACATGAGCTGGGTGGGATGAAAAGAATCTGGCCTGTGGTTCTCAAAAAGGAAAAGGACACACAGAGCTGGTTTTCAGGGCACAGGTGCTGCCATCACAGGGCTGCTTTCTGACTGCCCTTCTCTGGCCTCAAAAAAGTGAGGGGATGAGCTGAAGAAAATGGCCCCTTGAGTAGTCACACTCCAGGGCTCAGGGAATGGATAGCCAGAAGCCCCAGCTGCCCTTGCTTGAGGGAGTCACATTTTACAGTATCTTGATCACAAACATCTGAGGAGGTCAGGCTGGTTTTCCAGAAGAAACTTAGCCCAGGTGTGTCCCCTCAGATAAAGCCAAAGCCGTAGTTCTAAATCTGTGCCTTTCAACACTCTTTATAACATCTGTCTCTCAAGGTATTTACATGGCATTTTACAACAGAAGCAAAATTACAGTTATGAAGTAGCTACAAAGTAATTTTATTTTGGGGGTTGCACCACAATATGGGGAACTATATTAAAGTGTCACAGCATTCAGGGGCTGAGGGCCACTGTCCTGGATCTACGGGTGTCATGATGTAAATATATAGGAGAGGTGGTGAGGGTCTGGGCAGTGTCCAGGACATCTCTGTAGAAGGCTACCCCGAGGATACAGGGCACCTGGTGATGCTGGGCAGCTGTTTCTTGGGCCCTTGGCCCCTGGTCAAGCTGAAGAAAAACTGGGTTTCTCATGCCTTATTGACCCAGCCCCTGCTGCCAACTGTGGTTAGTTCTCCACACTGCCCCTGCAGGACTGCAATTTAAAGAATCCACCAGCTCCTTGATCTCCTCACTATGGCTACTGGCTGTCAGCTATCCCCAGCCACTCTTGACAGGGAAATGCCTGGTTTTTACAGGGATGAGAATCAGAGACTCTGGAAGGTTGTAGCCATGGGATTTACTCTTGACCATCTCCCTGATGATGGGGTGAGTTCTGGGGCTCCAGGGAGGCTGGATCTTGATATTGTGGATAGTCTTGCTATGCTACGGAGTGCGTGTTGGGGTAGACATCACCCTGAAAAATGCTCTAGGCTGTGGCTTTAGACTATAATAGACCCAGGGAGTCTACACTACTCTCTGACGCTGCAGAAAAAGCATTACTAGATTTGAAAACTGCTCCACTATACCAGAGTTGTCACTTGAAGGCAAAGCCCTAGTGTAGGTGTAGCAGATACCAAGTGTCCTCTGCCAGGTCCCTGCCTGAGGGGTTGTTTGTCTTATACCTGGGACTAATGGCTGAGGTGCCCATTAATATATCAAAGTGGCCTCTGATCACCAGGTTCTCCTCGCATCCATCATTCTCTACAGTTTCAGGGTATGGCAGGCTTCCCTTGCCTCTACCCAGACCTGTGCACCCCAAGGCCTGAGCCTCCCAACATTCCAACCACACCCACCTCCTCTGGCCCTTCTCTTTAAAAGTCAGCCATTTTGGGTCTGCCAGTTTCTTGGTCCAGGCCACCCCACTTGGTCAGCCTCTCCTCTCCTCTCCTCTCCTCTCCTCTCCTCTCCTCTCCTCTCCTCTCCTCTCCTCCTCTCCTCTCCCTCTCCTCTCCCTCCCCTCCCCTCCCCTCCCCTCCCCTCTCCTCTCCTCTCCTCTCCTCTCTCTCTCTCCTCTCCTCTCCTCTCCTCTCCTCTCCTCTCCGCTCCTCTCCGCTCCTCTCCTCTCTTCTCCTCACATGGCCAGGTTTACAGTCATGTTTACTCCAAAAATCACCCAGATGTCTCCATCTCTGGCTGTTTTCTCCCTTTTACACAATAATCCTTCTCCTCCTCCATACCTAGCAAAAGTCATGTCCTTCGTTTTTCATTTCTTTTCTTCCCATTAATCTGGGAACAACTTTGACATGTTATTTAACCTCAGTTTTTTCCAGGCTGAAAACCAAGAAGGGGGTTATTTATCTATAGCACCAAAAATTAGTATCTTCATGTAGGTGTGTTTTTTTAAACTTACACCGAATAAAATTTAGAAAGATTTAGCAACAAATATTTTCATTTAAGAAAAAAAAAACTCATTAAGGAATTCTGTTAGTGTGGATGTAAATGAGACAGCTTCCATGAGAAAGTTTGAGCAGTCAATAAATTCAAATAGAGTCCCATGTCTCCCAGCATCCTCTTCTGGGGCAGCCTTGGGTTAAAGTATCTGTTGGATCCAAGTGTGAGTACAGGAGCAGATGCAGCATCCAGCAGTGCTTCTCAGACAATTGTGGTTAAAGGAGGTGAGGAGAATCTGATGGCTCCTGTAAAAGAATCAACCTGAGGCTCCCAGGCAAAGCTGTTGCTAAGGGACACATTCACTAGAGTGCTCCATACAGTGACATTTGACTTGAATTGTAGTCCAGGAGGGAGAGAGACTGTGTTCTTCCTTCTACTGCCTTCTGGGTCATTTGGGATTCCAGGTTGCAACAACAGGCCCAGCATTGTTCCTCTCTCTCTTTTCCCTCATTTCCTTTTTCCTGTATTCCCTCCCTTAATTTCTCTCTCTTTCTGTCTCTCTCTCTCCCTCCCGCCCTTCCTCCCTCCACCCGGTCTCTGTTTGTCTCTTTCTTGGTTAGTGTACCAAGGAATGGTCTGCATTGTTACATTTACACACACACACACACACACACACACACACACAAACACACACACAGCAGAAGCAGGCAGATCTCTAAGTTCAAGGCCACATTGGCCCAGTTATTCAGTTCTAGGCAAGCCAGGTCTACCCAGAGATCCTACCTCAAATAAGTTACAAATACAAAAGCAAATAAATAAATCTTAAAAGCAAACAAAAACCTGTGAGCCCGAGTTAGGATCCCAGCAGCCACATAAAAAGTCCCATGTGGATCTGTTGCCCATAACTTCCGTGATGTAGGAGTGTGGTCAGAGTCCCTACTTTAAAGACAGAAGGGAGAAAGTGATGGAGCAGACACGAGACCACTTTTTTCTTTTCAGATTGGCGCATATATGCATCACACACACACACACACACACACACAATCTCACACACAATTTCACTCTAACTGGAACACACATTCTCATTCTCTCACACACTCACATAGTTTCAGAACTCTAAAACTCACAACTAATTCTCAGACACTCACACAATTCACTCTCTCACACTGTTGGAGTGTGTGTGTGTTTGTGTGTGTGTGTGTGTGTGTGAGAGAGAGAGAGAGAGAGAGAGAGAGAGAGAGAGAGAGAGAGAGACAGAAAGAGAGAGAGACAGAGATTAAGAGACAATGTGTGTTACTGTGTGTGAGAATATGTGGGTGCTAGCCAGTGTGAATAGTATGATTCTGTTTTTGATGTGTATGAGTGTGTGAAGATTTTGTTGTGAGTTTGTTTGAGTATGTGAATGTGAGTGTGACTACTTGTGTCTCTCTCTGTGTGTGTGTGTGTGTGTGTGTGTGTGTGTGTGTGTGTGTGTGTGTTTGTGTGTAATTCCTGTGATATAGTTGTAGACTGGGACAGGACATTCTCAGTGTGATCTCAGCAAGGATCAGGAGGTTTTTTTCACTCAGAGGCCTCAGAGGGAAACTGTTCATTTTGCAGGCACTGAGGACTTGGGAAGGAAGCTGTTGATTTTGTAGTCTCTAAGGATTTGGGAAAACTTCCTGGTTTACCTTAGTGTAAATCATCCAAAGACAATGGGAGTTTCAAGTAAAAGGTCATCTACAATAAAAGCAGGTGGCTTGTCAATGTGGGCCCCTGTCCCTTCTATGCTATCCTCCTTCCCTCCCACCCTAAAGTCAGAATACCCACAGGGGGCAGAATCTCAAAAATAGTTAGGTCAAAAATCAGGAAAATGACCTGTCACAGTGTGACAGATGAAAAGAAATGCAGGCATTTCACAGGAAGGCAGGAGGACACTGGTAGGGATTCTGTGACCTGCTTTGTGCACTGTGGTCTAACTTTCCTAGGTTTTTCAAGATAGGGTTTGTCTGTGTAACAGTCCTGGCTGTCCTGGAACTCACAATGTAGAAAAGAGTTATCTTGAACTCAGATCAGCCTGCGTCTGTCTCCTGAGTGATGGGATTAAAGGCAGGCACCATCATGCCTGGCTATGGCTACTTTTGCATTTTGTAGGTTTCTGTGCTGGCGAAGGTTTCTGGTTTTTTTTTTTTTTTTTTTTCGTCCCAGCCCCCACAGTGTCTCTGTGAGTTGCTTGTCAGCCAATAACCACAGGTGCATCATGTTATTTTGTCCTGGCTTACAGCCCTGGCCTTTCCCACTGGCATCAACCTGTAGCTATGACACCTGGGAAAACAGGGACTCTTAGACCAGGAGTTCCTGCACTGTGCTATAAGTGTATATAAGGCTGCTCTCTGCCTGGAATAAAGGCAAACAGATGCACAAAGGTCAGAAGAGTGGATGTCTTTGTCTTTTAACTAAATCTCCAGGCTTTTGCCGATATTAAGACTTAGTCATGGTGCAGACGCCAAGTGGAGATTCCATTAGACTTAGTCCAGGCGTAGACGTCACATTGCTTTGCATTTATTAAGGGCAAATGAAGCTCACCAGAACATTACATTACATTTCTTTGGTTAAAGCCATTGGCCCTGACCCTGGTGTGTGTGTGTGTGTGTGTGTGTGTGTGTGTGTGTGTCTGTGTGTCTGTGTGTCTGTGTGTCTGTGTGTCTGTGTGTCTGTGTGTCTGTGTGTGTGTGCTTGCGAGCGTGCATTGGGCTTGTTGAATGTTCAGGGGACCTGCTCTGTCACTCTCTAACTTATGACCTGAGACAGCATATTGCCCCAAATCTGGAGCTAGACTGGCAGTCAGGAAACCCCAGAGATCCTCCCATCTCAGCTTTGCACAGCCCTGGCCCATGGATGACTGTGGCTTTCACATGGGAGTTGGAGAATCACACTTAGGTCCTCATGTCTGTGCAGCTAGTACACTTAACCTATGGAGCCACCTCCCAGGATCTCTCTCAGTTTTCAAAGGAGAATTTTAAAACTCTGGAAATGGCTGAGACAGAGCCCAGGGCCCAATCCAGCATCAGTGAAAGGAGCTGTGTGTCTGGAGCCTGTGACTACAGTGTGGGACAAGCTGGGGATGACAGGGATGGGCAGAGGGAGGACAGGGTCAGAGCAGGCAGAAGAGCACCGGACATCCCAGGTCCTGGGGAATCAGAGGTGCTGGAGACAAGGCTGTGTTTATGGCTGTTGGAACCGCTCATCTTGACCTTTGCAGAAAACAAAAACAAAAACAAAAAACCAAAAAAACCAGCTAGTCTAGAACCCAAGAATGACTAATAGTATCTGTCCCTAATGTACCATATCTCTGTTTACTCCCTTTAGCATGAAGTCAATATCATTGTCGAGTTGTGGCAGGTGGGTGACTGTGGCCAGGAACTCCCGTCCCAATTATTGCCAGGTTTAACATATCTCCCCAGGATGTGGCAGATGCAGTCCCAGTTTGCATACAGAGGGACAGACTCAAGCTTCTGGGTAAAAATTCACCATTCCCAGGTAAGGGTTTGATACCCAGTGAAAGCTGCAGCAGGTGGGGGTCAGACGCAAATGCTTTTCCTCGTCTCCCATCCCCAGGAAGGTTTTTTCCTCTCCTTCATTTATTCTTTGTCCCTCACATCATACATCTCCATCCCCTGCATTTCCCTGTCCCTCCCTATCCATCCTCTGCATTGCAACCCCTCCCCCAACATAAAATACAGTACATTTGAAGAGAAAAGAAGAAAGGGGGATAAGGCAAAATCAGCCTCATCATGGAAGCTGTAGAGAGACCCAGGGAGTCATGCAGTAAACACTCTCACCCATATATGTTTACTTGCAAGTGTTCATTTGCAGACTCATTGTCTGGTTTGAGGCCTTTGGTTTCTGCTACACTGTCCATGCTGGGCTCTCACTGGAACTCCTCTTGGTTATCCTGCTGGTGCCCTGTGTAGTCAAATCCTGCAGCCGTGAGTGTTCATTCTGTTTCGCTCCCTTCAAGTGCTCTAGCAGATCACAGCTGGTGGGGATGTTGGGAAAAGGAGAACATAACCCTGGTTCTGGGCCTGGGTAATGGTAGGGTTGGTCAGCCTGCCAGCTGTCTCTTTTCCTCACCCACAGACTGAGCTCTCCAGCATTGCCCTGGGAAGTTCTCCACTTGCAGATATATACAAGGAGTGGGACCTGTTGTCCTGGTTTTATTTCCTCAGGCTCAGATCTTCCAAGGCTGCACTTAGGGTCAGCTTTTCTGTGTCTCCCAGGTGTGGCAGTGGGGCCACTCTCCTGAGTGCTACAGTTGATGAGGGGTAGGAACAGATCTCCTCAGGGGGATTCTAACCTCTTATTCAGTGAAATCTTTCTTCAAGGGCTCCAACATGGTCTATTTTGGTGGAGGATTTGGAGAATGTTGTTGTGTGACAAAAGTTTTCCTGGTGAGATGAAACACACTCATCTCCTCATCCCAGATAGTGAACCCATAACACCAAAGTAGAGATACCACCAAGTTCATCTTGGAGAAGCAATGAGTTTTATTGGGGTCACTTATAGGAACATGGGTGAGAGTGAGGGATCCCTTCCAGGAGCAGAAATGACTCAAAGACAGCTGCACCACCAAAGCAAACCCAGCATGGGTGACAGAAGACTTACAAAAGTTGGGACCAAGGAGCACACTGCACAGCCTGCTGGCAGCTGAGCAGGTTGGAGAGTGTCCTTTCCAGGTGCCTCAGTTGGGATAAAACCCTTCCAGGCAGATTTGCTGGTTTCTGCTGGGCTGTGTTGTTTCTCTACTATGAGAGTTTTTGCTGCTTACCTTTTCTTCTGTAGGCAGGGAGGGTCCTAGTGAATATGGTAGTTTGAGGGAGTTCGTGAAGAGATTTTTGTTGTTGACCTCTCTACTTCAGGAGGCTAACAACACAACAGGTCAGGGTCAGGATGGAGAGGGAGAATGTATGTGTGCACACGTGTGGGTTCCTGTGCACAATGGGCAGCTGTGGAAGTAATGCTTCCCTCTGAATATAGAATCCACACCCCAGATCCCCTTCTGTTCCTTCCCTTCTGTGCTGCCTCAAGTCTGAATGGTCATTGTCTTAGAGTTGACTAGATGTGTGTCACCCAGAATCCTATGTCTGTTTCCTCTTGCAGATTGACGAAAGAGAATACCTGATCCTAATTGTGTGGAAGGAACTTGGTAAGGTGGCACAGGAAAACTTTTTTTCTCTGTATAAGGAGAGAGTCCTGATGGCTCTCCTTGAGTTTAGGTGTGTGGTCACCTGTCACCCTTCTCCTTTGCATATAACTGCTGTGAGCTGACCCAACAGTAAGCACAGAGTAAACTTCAGTCCTGGAAACAATTCCATGTGTTCAATGCTCCATGTCACAGCTAAGCAAACAGACTCGTGGTTTTGGAATGCAGGTACTGAGACCACAGAGCCCTAGGATAACAATGATGGGACTAGAAACTAGTGACCATGGCTCTCCAGTTTAATCACACTGGAGTACTGTGTGGTATTGGCCCAGAGATCCAACACTGGACATCTCCCCCAGCTTGTCAGTATCTCTACCTGGCTGAGGACACCTTGGCCCAAGGGTAGGAACTAGAGCTAGACAGTCTGGAGCACAGCTTTTGGGTCCAGTACCCAGTTGTGCAAGGATGACTAAGGAGTCTCTCCTTGGTCCTCTCTTGTTGTTGGTAGCCCTTCAGGGCCCTGCCCTTAGCAGTCAGTAAAGATTTTATGCATCTGCTTCTCTGCTTGTTCCGCAGATCTCCAGTCTAGCAGTGTCTCCTGCTCAGCTCAGCCCTGAACTTCAGATGATCTGCTACTGTGAGCCTGGCTGTCTGTGTCCTGAGCCTTCTCCCTTCCTGGGTACAGCTTCTCCTTCCTTGCCTCCTTTTGCCTGTGATGCAGACTCACAGATCATCTTTTTAGGACACCTATTCCTTTGAACCCCTCTCCTGGGCTCCCAGTGAAGCATGTCCCTCAGGTGACTCTGATCTGGAGGAGCTTGTGGAGCAGGTATAGATGGGGACTCCTTGCCATGTGGATCTCTCGGCTAAAAATTCTGGGGAGAAGTGGACCCAGTGCTACCCAGAGGACTCTGTGCTCAGAGGCTTGAAGACACAATGGGATGTGTGCAGGAGCATCTGGTGTACTTCTCCCTCAAGCTCAGTACTTGGCTCCTAGAAGTGATGCTGACCCCCAACCCCCACCCCAAACTTATTTTAACTAATTAAAATTTACTGCTTTTACTTAAATTCTGTGCTACCCTGGCCTGTCTTTATCTGTGTTATAAGCATAAAGTGGAAGTTAACCCAAAATATTAAAAGAACACTGTTAGACATCTTCTGGACATTTCCTCACTAGAAGCAGGGTACCTAGGGCGAGAGTCTAAAAGGGAGGCAGTGTGGGAGCTGGGTGAAGCTGTGCTGGGAATAGGATAAGAAGCTGTGGCTTAACATGGAGGGAGGAGGAGCGGTTAGTGATTGATAGTGTGAACACAGGAGGCACACTTATTTCCTACAGACCAGAGGGAGAACGTGTCCTTGCTCACAAAGACACCAGATGTCAAGGGATCAGCACAAAAGGGACAGAGGCTTGGTGCTGTGAACATGTCCTTTCTTCACAGAGGAAAAAAAGGCACTCCCTCTGACAAAATTCTCATGAAAAAAATTGTCAGCAAATGGAAGCTGTAACTTTACCGAGTGAATCTATAAAGACACTTATAGGACTGGGGCCTTAGCTAAGATTGTCACAGACTGACTTACCATACACAGTGCTCCAATATGATCCCTCAGTATCCCATGATCAGGATTTAAACCAGCTATGTAAGTACATGCTGGAACCCTAGCATTTGAGATGGGGAGGTCAGAGAATCGAAAGTTTAAGGTGATACTTTATATGTTGTGAGTTCAAAGCCAGCCTGGGATATAAGAGACCTTGAATTTGGTGTGTGTGTGTGTGTGTTTATGTGTGTGTGGGTAGTGTGTGTGTGTGTGTCTCTCTCTCTCTCTCTGTGTGTGTGTGTGTGTGTGTGTGTGTGTGTGTGTGTGTGTGTGTGTGTGTTTACGTATTTCAAGGCAGGCTGTCTCTGTGTAGCATTGCCTGTTCTGTTCTGTAGACCAGTTTGTATTTGAAATCACAAATATCTGCCTGTCCCTGCTTGCTGAGTGCTTAAATTCAAGATAGGAGCCCCACTGCCCATCTGACAGCTTGTTTTTAAAGGAAGTATTTGTAGAAAATATACACAAATATGTCTGTGATCTTGGGAAGGAAAAGCCCCAACCAGGACAAAAGCATCAGGCTGTAAACCAGCAGTGAGATGCACGTTCTCAAATGACTCTGGGGATACTCTGAGGACAGAAAAGTGAGAGAGCAGCAACTCACAGAAGAGGAGAATGGAGCACAGGGAGGAGGAAGGCAGGTATGAGACCTAGACAGGTTTACCTGAGTTCTGGGCAGGAACTCTTGGGGAGTTGAGACCATATAGGGAGATGTTTGATCACTTCAAATGCTAGCGGGGCCATCTCTGGGCCACGACCTGGAGCAAGCTTCCTGAAGTGGGCACCAAGGGCATTTGGGTCAGATCCTGCTTTGTCTTGGGATGCCCTGAGTGAGCACACAGGAAGAACAGCAGCATCCATCCCTGACATCTGTCCTAGTGGACCTAAAAGATCACCAGACACTGCCCCATATGTGGGGTTTGGGAATTGAGATTGCTTCCAGACAAGAGGTCAGCACTGGGAAGGTACTCAGAGTCCTAAGGGTACCATGGATTGGTGACCAAGCCCTGAATCCTGATACTGCCCTGTCCTGTGAGATCCTGAATTGATTGGGACATTTGTCCCTAGGAAACTCTCCTCTCTTGGGTACCCTAGTGGTTAAATTGAGTAGGTTCAGAATTACTTAGATTATTATTGAGGGATGCCAATGTGTGTCCTGAGTGTGTTTTCAAAGAGAGCTGAAGAGAAGACCCACACTGACTGGGGGTGTCTCCCTTTCCATAAGCTGCAGGTGTGGATGGAATAAAAATAGGGGACGGATGGGGGTGGGTTTGATTGTCAGTAGGGACATGGGAGGATGGATGGTGAGGGATTGGGGAGATTTATATGTCAATAAGAGTGCTTCTAAAATAAAAAAATATAGTAAAAATAGGGGAATGAGTAAGCAAGCAGATATCCAGCACCCAGATCTTTGCATTCTGGTCCTCCATGAAACAATAGATTTCCATTCTTACAGGCTCCTATTGCCTGGATGTCCTGTTCAAGTGATGGTGTTACCATGCCTTGGGGACTGGTACTGCTAAATATTTCTTTAAACTGGAACTCTGAGACTCCTGGGAAGTAGTGCATTCAAGCCTGGACTTGGAAAAATAGGATTGACAATGTCTATCAAAAAGGGACAAATCTAGGCATGTGTTAAAGGAGAATGGCATCTGCTAAAATAAATTAGACCTAGCAATGGCAGCAGTGGGACAGAAGAATTGGATGACTGCGTTAGTTCACTGCTGTGACCAAAATGCCTGGTGGAAATGACTTACAAAAGAGTAAGAACTTGTTTTGGCTCGTGTGGGGCGTGTGAGAAGCATTTCAGTTCATAGCCTGCTGGGCCTGGGAATGGAGAAAGAATGAACACCTGTTCTCTTTTCCCACACTTTTATTCAGACTGCATGTCATAGCACATGGGATAGCATACCGACATTGGTGATCCACCCAAATCCTTACATGCTCATAAACACCCCAGAGGTGTGCCTCGTTCTCACAGTGTGATGAATCCAGTCAAAGAGGAACACATTCAGTGGATTTCAGACAGGCAACCAAGGCTCACTTCATTAGAAGCAAGAAGAATAATACACCCAGAGAATTACATTGGTGTAGGCTTCAAGGTGAAGAAAAAAAGCAAAGAAACTGGGCACTAGCTCTCACTCTACCTCAGACTGAAAGGAGATCCTGATTCCTCCAAACCTCAGACTGCTGCCTCTCCTGAGCCTGGCTGGAGAATCCTGGGACTTCAGTGTCTTTCTATCTTCAAAGTGGCTGGAGATGGAATCCTGATTCTGGCTACTGAAGACCGAGCTCCTATCTTTTAAACCCCTCCAGTTCTGGGGTTAAAGGTGTGTGATCCCAGGTGCTGAGATCATCTTTGTGTAAGCTGTTTCCCTTTAGGGCTGGATCAAACTTGTGAATATCTGGGTGAACTTGGACTCACACAGATACATCTACTTCTTAATGAGGAGTCCTAGGATTAAAGCTGGGTAGCATCACCTCCTAGCTCTCTGGCTGCTGGGATTAAAAGTGTGTATCACACTGCCTGATCTCAGCAGGTAGGGTGGTTTGCTTTCTGAATCCTTAGGCAAGCTTTAATCAATCATAAACAATATATCACCACATTATTCCTGATGGTTAGGCTTGAGAGATATTTTGAGCAAAAATATGGTTTGTTAATTGTACAAAAAAAACTCTAATACAGAGTGAAAGCCATGTGCTGTAATGTGAGGAAAGTAACCTCTAATACTACTGAACATAAGAGGGAACACAGCAATGTAAATGTTCATGATACTTGAAGGTCTTAATACCCAAGCTCTTGTAGAGAGGTGAGACCCAAAGGGCACTTCTGTCCTACCTTCCCCTCTTTAAGTTTACTGTACTTCTGTCACTTCCTGTGTCAGGCCCTTCCTGCCACTGAATCTCCCAGAAGGACTTGGAGGCAGTACAAATCAGCCTTCATCATTGGCAGCCATTCCGGTCTTGCCCCTCCACACTCTTTTAGAGAGAGAGAGTGAGAGGAGAGGATAGAGGCTTGAACCCATACCCACCAGGAGAGAGAGAGAGACCACACCTGTACCCACTAGAAGAAAATATTGGAAGAAGGCAGTATTATAAGAACACATCTGACAACAGAAAGACATATATGACATCACCAGACTCTATACCAACAAGACCTGATTTTCCCAACACAATTAAAGCAGAAGAGAATGACCTTAAAAAACAACTTCATGACAATGATAGAGGCCCTCAAATAGGACATGAGAAAATTGATTGAAGAAATGGAAGAAAAAACAAACCAAAAGAATGCAAGAAATCATAAAATCTCTTAAATAAACAAGGAAAGGTAAGGAAAAACAATCAAACAGATGGAGGAAACAATTCAAACAGTTCAAGACCTGAAAACTGAAATAGAGACAATAAAGAAAACACAAACTGAGGGAGTGCTGGAAGAGAAAAGCTGAGTAAATGATCAGGAACCACAGATGCAAGTATAACCAACAGAATATGAGAGATGGAAGACAGAATCTCAGGCACTGAAGATAAACTAGAGGAAATAGATTCATTAAGTAAAGAAAATCTTAAGTCGAACAAATCCTTAACACAAAATATCCAGCAAATATGGGACACCATGAAAGGACCAAACCTAAGAATAATAGGTAGAGGAGAAGTTGAAGAATTCTAGCTCAAAGTTACAGAAAACATATTCAACAAAATCATAGAAGAAAACTTTCCCAACCTGAAGGATATGCCTATGAGAGTACAAGAATCTTACTGAAAACCAAATTGACTGCACCAAGAGAAAAAGTACCTACCACATAATAATAAAAACACCAAACATACAGACTGAAAAAAGAATATTAGGAGCAGCAAGAAAAAGTCCAAGTAATATATGAAGGCAGACCTATCAGAATTACACCTGACTTCTCCATGGGAACTCTGAAAGCCAGAAGGTCCTGCATAGATATTCTACAAACACTAAGAGACCACAGATTCCAGCCCAGGCTATTATACCCAGCAAAATTCTCAATCACTATAGATGGAGAAAACAAGATATTTCATGACAAATCCGGATTTACACAGTACATATCCACAAATCCAGCTTTAGAGAAAATTCTGGAAGGAAAACTCCAACCCAATGAAGTTAACTACATTCACAAAAAATAGGCAATAGATAATCTAACTTTGCCAAAAGCCAGAAATAGGGGAAGAACTCACACACAATACCACTACCAAAAAAAAATGAATCCAAAACAAACAGCAATCAACAATAAATGGACATTAGTGTCCCTCAATAATAATGGTCTTAACCCATGTGAAAAAAGACACAACCTAACAGAATGGATATGAAGACAGAATCCATCCTTCTGCTGCATACAAGAAACACACCTTATCTTCACATACAGACATTACCTCACAGTTATGGGTTTGGGAAAAGACTTTCCAATGAAATGGACTAAGAAGCAAGCAGGTGTAGTTATCGTAATATCTAACAAATTAGACTTCAAACTAAAATCAGTCAAAAGAGATAAAGAAGGTAATTTCATATTCATCAAAGGAAAAAATCCATCAGGATGAAGTCTCAATTCTAAACATGTATGCCCCAAATATAAAGGTACCCACATTCATAAAGGAAACATTACTAAAACACAAATCACACATTAAACCCCACGCACTTATAGTGGGGACTTCAACACCCCACTCTCACCACTGGACAGAACTACTAGACAGAAACTTAACAAAGAAACAAAAGAACTAACATCAACAGATGCAAAAAATTGGAATAACCCCTCTATCTTTTCAGACAACCATGGCTTAAAATTAGAATTCAACAACACAAATTGCAGAAACCCCACAAACTGGTGGAAATTGAACAACTCTCAATTGCATCACTCCTTGGTCAAGGAAGAAATAAAGAAAGACATCAAAGACTTCCTAGTATTCAATGAAAATAAAGGCACAACATAACCAAACATATGGGATACTATGAAGGAGGTTCTAAGAGGAAAGTTCATAACTCTAAGTACCCACATGAAGAACCCGGAGAATAGCTGCATTGCAGAATTAACAGAACATCTAAAAGCTCTAGAGCAAAAAGAATTAAAATGATCCAGGAGGAGTAGAAGCCAGAATATAATCAAACTGAAAGCTGAAATAAAAAAGTAGAAAGAAAGAAAACAATGCAAAGAAACAATGAAAAAAAGAGTTGGTTCTTCCAGAAAATCAACAAGATAGACAAACCTTTATCCAACCTAAGCAAAAGGCTGAGAGAGAAAGAAAAGGAAAATTAACAAAATCAGAAATGAAAAGGGGGACATCACAACAGACACTGGGAAATCTAGAGAATCATCAGCTCATCCTTTGAAAAACAGACTCTACAAAATTGGAAATTTTAAAGGAAATGGATGATTTTTTGGATAGATATCACTTACTAATTTAAATCAAGAAGAGACAAACAATTTAAATAGACCTATAACCCCTAAGGAAATAGAAGCAGTCACCAAATGTCTCCCTATCCCCCCCCTCAAAAAAAAAAAAAACATTCCAGGTCCAGTTGGTTTCTGTGGAGAGTTCTACCAGAAATTGAAAGAAAGGCTAAATTCAATACTCTTCAAATTGATCCACACAATAGAAGCAGAAGGATCATTACCAAACTCTTTCTGTGAGCCTACAATTACCTTGGTACCCAAACCACACAAAGACACAACTGAAATAGAGGACTACAGACCAATCTCATTCATCAATATTAGTACAAAAACACTAAAAAAATACTGTAAAATCGAATCCAAGAACACATCAGTAAAATCATACACCATGATCAAGTAGGCTTCATCCCATGGATGCAGGGATGGTAACATACAAAAATCCATCAATGTAATCAACCATATAAACAATCTGAAAAAGAAAAACCACATAATCATTCCATTAATTGCTGAAAAAGCCTTTGACAAAATATAACACCCCTTCATGATAAAGGTCTTGGAGAGATCAGGGATACCAGGAACATACCTAAACATAATAAAAGCAATATTCAGCGAAATGACAGCCAACCTCAAACTAAATGGAGAGAAACTCAAGGTGATTCCTGTAACATCAGGAACAAGATAAGGTTGTCCACTCTCTTCATATCTCTTCAATATTGAACTTGAAGTTCTTGCTAGGGCAATAAGACAACAAAGGAAATCAAGGGGATCCAATTTGGAAAGGAAGACATAAAATTTTCACTATTTGCAGATGATAGGATAGTCTACATAAGTGACCTGAAGAATTCTACCAGGGAGCTCCTGCAGTTGAGAAACAACAACAATAAGTGGCAGGATGCAAGATTAACTCAAAAAAATCAGTAGACCTACTATGTATAGACAATAAATGTGCTGAGAAAGAATTCAGTGAAGCATCACTCTACAATAGCCACAAAAACATAAAATATCTCTGGGAATCTCTAACAAACATGTCAACGACCTGTATGACAAGAACTTTGAGTCCAAAAAAAAAAAGAAAGAAATTAAAGAGGATACAAGAAAATGGAAAGATCTCCCATGATCTTGGATAGGTTGAACCAACACAGTGAAAATAGCAATCTTACCAAAAGCAATCTATGGATTCATTGCCATCCATATAAAAATCCCAGAACAATTCTTCACAGACCTTTAAAGAACAATTATCAACCTTATATGAAAAACCAAAAGACCCAGGATTGCGAAAACCACCCTGTACAATAAAGTAATTTCGGAGGCATCACCATCTCTGACTTCAAGCTACTATAGAGTTTAGTAATGAAAACAGCTTGGTATTAGCACAAAAATAGACAGGTAGACCAATGGAATTGAATTGAAGATATTAGCCTGATATTAGCCCTCACATCTATGAACATCTGAACATTGACAAAGATGCTACAACTAAACAATGGGGAAAAAAAGCATCTTCAACAAATGGTGCAGGCATAACTGAATGCTGGCATGTAGAAGACTGAAGATAGATCCATATTTATCTCCATGCACAAAATTTAAGTCCAAATGGATCAAAGACCTGAACATAAATCCAGACACACTGAACCTCTTAGAAGAGAAAGGTTGGTGGTAGTCTTGAACAAATTGGTACAGGAGACTGCTTCCTAGAATATAACACCACTAGGAAAGACACTGAGATGGAGAATTAATACAGGGGACCTCCTGAAACTGAGAAGCTTCTATAAGGCAAAGGACACAGTCAACAAGACAAAATGGCAGCCCAAGAATTGGAAAAAGATATTCACCAACTCCACATCTAGCAGAGGGCTTATCTCCAAAATTTACAAAAAATTCAAGAAGCTAGTATCCAAAACACCAAATAATCAAAATTTTATAATGGGGTACAGAACTAAATAAAGAATTCAAAATATACAAGTCTAAAATGATTGATAGACACTTAAGAAAGTGCTCAACATCCTTAGCCATCAGGGAAATGCATATCAAAACAACTCTGAGATACCATCTTACTCCTGTTAGAATGGCTAAACTCAAAACCAGCAATGACAGTTTATGCTGGAGAGGATGTGGAGAAAGGGGAATACTACCCCACTGCTGGTGGGAGTGCAAACTTGTACAGCCACTTTGGAAATCAGTAGGAGATCCACAGGAAAATGGGAATCAATCTACCACAAGATCCAACAATCCCACTCTTAGGCATAGACTTAAAAGATGCACATTCATAAATAAGGGCATCTGTTTAACCATGTTCATAGCAGCAATATTTCTAATAGCCAGAACCTGGAAGCAACCTAGATGCCCCTCAACTGAAGAACAGGTGGAAAAAATGTGGTACATTTACACAATGGCATACTACTCATAGCCAAAAAAGCAATGGAATCTTGAAATTCGAAATCAAAAGGATGGCACTAGAAGAAACCATCCTGAGTGAGGTAACCCAGTCACAAAAAGACAACATGGTATGTACTCACTCATATACTGATTTTAGATATGGAGCAGGGGATTGCCAGCCTAAAATCCCACATCAGAGAGTCTGGGAACTAGGAAGGACCCTGAGAGAGACATGCTTGTTCCCCTGGCAAAGGGGAATAGGATTGCCAGTATGGTGGGGGGGGAGCTAGGAGAAAGAGAGAGGGAGAAGTGAGGGTAGAGGGGGACATGAGGCAGCAGGAAGATTGAGTTGTGGTTAGAATACAGGAGGGCATGATCAGAGTTACCATAATAGAGGGAGCCATTATAGGTTTGAGGAGAGATCTGGCACTAATGAGATTTCCAGAGATCTACAAAGATGACAGCAACTGGCAATCTAAGCAATAGTGGAGAGGCTACCTGAAATGCCCTTTCCTGTTAATCAGATTGATGTACCTTATATGCCATGCTAGAGCCTTCATCCTATAGCTGATGGAAGCAGAAGCAGACACTAACAACTAAACATTGAACTGAAATCCTGGAACCCAGTTGCAGAGAAGGAGGAATGATGAGCAAAGTGGTCAAGACATGGCTGGTGAAACCCACAGAAACAGCTGACCTGAGAAAGGGAATTTGCTCATTCACCTCAGACTGATGGCTGAGAGGCCAGCATGGGACTGAGACAAACCCTCTGAACATGGATGTCAGTGAGGAGACTGTGGCAATAAATGGGGAATCAGGTATTATATCAGTATTTATCCCTGGCTGACAAATGAACTTTGGGGGCCCATTCCACATGGAGGGATACCTTCTCTGCCTGGATACCTTGGGGAGGGCATAGGCTTTGCCCCAGATAATTTGACAGACATTGGAGATTACCCCACAGAGGAACTCAACCTTCCTGGGGAGAAGAAGGGTAAGGGGTGGGGAGTTGGTAGTGTTGGTGAGAGGCAGGGGAGAAAGGGAGGGAGAGGGAGATGGGATTGACATGTGAAGCAAGCATGTTTCTAATTCAAATAAAAAATGAAAAAGAAGAAAATAACTACAATCTTGTCTAAACCCAAACTAAGGGTGTCACTTTCTGAATTTTGCCTCCTTCCTATCAGACGAATCTGGGCTCTGTCAAGTTGACAAAAATAAAGAAGGAAATGGCCGGCCCCCACAGAGTGCAGAGAGAGCAGAGCTGAGCTGCTTTGGCCCCTGACTTGGGCTCAACTTCTGCCTGCCCACTCTGGGAACTCCTGCCCAATGGTCTGCAGATAGAACGACTCAATCCGTGAGAACCAAGCAAACCAGTCTGCTGCACCAGTCCTGCTCTTGCCCACCTGGAGAGTGAGTGCCTCAGACCTGTCTGCACCCACTTTGAGACCCAACAGAGTATTGGAACCAATTGCACCCACCTGAAGAGAACACCAGACCCTACACACCAGGAAAGGAAGTGACACCATCTGTACCCACTGGAAGAAGAGATGGGAAGACAACAATATAGGAACACATCCAACAACAGGAAAACCAATATGATACCACCAGAGTCTAGGGACTCTACACCAGCAAGACATGAACATCCCAACACAGAAGAAGCAGAAGAGAGCAACCTTAAAAACAACTTCATGCAGATGATAGAGACCCAAAGACAGGAAATCAGAAAATCCTTCAAAGAAATGGAAGAAAAGATGAACCAAAGATGCAAGAAATCAAGGAAAACCAAGGAAATATAATTAAACAGGTGAAGGAAACTGTTCAGGACCTGAAAACTGAAATAAAGACAATAAAGAAAACAAAAACTGAGGGAATGCTGGAAGTGGAAAATCTGAGTAAACAATCAGGAACCACAGATGCAAGCATAACCAACAGAATGCAAGAGATGGAAGACAGAATCTCAGGCACAGAAGATAAACTAGAGGAAACAGATTCACCAAGCAAAAAAATATTAAGTCCAATAATCCTTAACACAAAATATCCAGGAATATGTACACTATGAAAAGACCAAACCTAAGGATAATACATATAGAAGAAGGTGAAGAAACCCAACTCAAAGATGCAGAAAACATATTCAACAAAATCATAGAAGAAAACTTTCCCAACCTATAGAAAGGCATGCCAATGAAAGTACAAGAAGCCTACAGAACGCCAAATAGAGTGGACCACAAAAGAAAGTCCCCTTGTCACATAATAATTAAAACACCAAACATACAGAATAAAGAAAGAATATTAAGAGCATCAAGGGAAAAAGGCCAAGTAACATATAAAGGCAAACCTACCAGAAAATACACCAGACTTCTCCATGGAATCTCTGAAAGCCAGAAGGACCTGGATAGATATTCTACCAACTCTGAAGGAACACGGATGTCTGCCCAGACTACTATACCCAGCAAAGCTTTCAATCACTATAAATGGAGAAAACGAGATATTCCATGACAAAACCAGATGTAAAAAAATATGTAACCAATAATCCAGCCCTACAGAAAATACTGGAAGGAAAACTCCAACCTAAGGAAATTAACTACACTCAAATAAACATAGGCAATAGATAATCCCACTTTACAAAAACTCAAAATAACAAGCGGTATAAATCCACATACAATCCTACTGCCAACAACAAATCAAAAACAAACAAGAATAAAAACTCAATAGACCTTAATTTCCTTCAATTAATGGTCTTAACTTGCTTATAAAAAGACACAGGATAATAGGTTGGATACGAAGACAGAACACATCCTATTGCTGCATACAAGAAACACACCTCAAATTCAAAGACAGACATTTCCTCACAGTAAAAGGGTTGGGATAAGATATTCCAATCAAATGGACCCAAGAAATGAGCTGTGGTAGCTATCCTAGTATCTAAAAATTAGACTTCAAACTAAAATCAATCAAAAGAGATGAAGAAGGCCATTTCATATTCATCACAGGAAAAATCCATCAGGAAGAAGTCTCAATTCTAAACATCTATACCCCAAATACATAGATGGCACTAACATTTGTAAAAGAAACATTATTAAAACTCAAATCACATATAAGACCTCACACAGTTATAGTGGGAGACTTAAACACCCACTCTCACCACTGGACAGGACCACCAGACAGAAACTTAACAAAGAGACAAAGGAACTAACAGAAGTTATGACCCAATTGGGATTAAAAGATATCTATAGAATTTTCCATCCAAACACAAAAGAATATACCTTCTTTTCAGCATTACATGGAACCTTCTCAAAAATCGACCACATACTCGGCAACATAGCAAACATCAACAGGAACAAAAAAATTGGAATAATCCCCTGTGTCTTATCAGACCACCATGCTTCAAAGTTAGAAACTAATTGCTGAAAACCTACCAACTCATGGAAATTGATTAACACACAATTGCACCATTCCTGGGTCAAGGAAGAAATAAAGAAAGAAATGAAAGAAATGAAAGATTTCCTAGAATTCAATGAAAATGTAGACACAACCTACCCAAACTTATGGGACACTTGGAAAGCAGTACTAAGAGGAAAGTTCATAGCTCTAAGTGCTCACATGAAGAAACTAGAGAATAGCCACACTAGAGAGTTGACATCACAGCTGAAAGCTCTAGAACACATGGAAGCAAATTCACCCCGGAGGAGTAGATGCCAGGAAATCATCAAACTAAGGGCAGAAATCAATAAAGTCAAAACAAAGAAAACAATTCAAAGAATCAATGTCACAAAGTGTTGGTTCTTTGAGAAGAAAATTAAGAAAATAGACAAACCTTATCCAAAGTAAACAAAAGGCAGAGAGAGAACAAGCAAATTAACAAAACCAGAAATGAAAAGGGGGACATAACAACGGACACTGAGGAAATCCAGAGAATCATCAGGTCATACTTTGAAAATCTGTACTCCAAAAATTGGAAAATTTAACGGAAATGGACAATTTTCTGGACAGATATCAATTATCAAAATTGAATCAAGAACAGATAAGCAACTTAAAGAGACCTATAACCTCTAAGGAAATAGGAGCAGTCATCAAAAGTCTCCTAACCAAAAAAAAGCCCAGGGCCAGATGGCTTCAGTGCAGAATTCTACCAGAAATTCAAAGAAGTGCTAATACCAATTCTCCTCAAATTGTTCCACACAATAGAAGCAGAAGGGTCATTGCCAAACTCTTTCTATGAGGTTTCAATAACCTTGATACCCAAGCCACACAAAGACATAACTAGTCAGCTTGACAGCATCAGACAGTCAGAACCACAAGACTATAGTCAGCATGTTTGCTGATAAAGTAATGACTACCTACTGTTCAGTCACAAGTTCAAGGTTTTTAGGTTTATTTTGGTTGTCTTCTAGGTATAAACTTAAAGGGCATTTCATCAGGCCAAAGGCACCTCTGTCCAATCCATACCTGGCTCTCTGGAACAGAAGAAAAATGTCCATGCTTCTAGCCCAAATCTGTAGTTATTACTAGGACTCAAAATTATAAATATGTTCCTGCTGTTTGAACAGATCCAGGTATCTGCTTTTTCTGCACTATGGGCTTCAGTAAATAAGTTTTAATGTCTGTCCCAGTTTAAACATGTCTTAAACAGATTTCTGACTACAGGCTGTTCCTAAGTAGATTGCGAACCCTGGACGTGCTGTGGATGTGAACCAGTCCAGCTGATGTGGACACCCCCTGTCTCTGCAACAGAATCTGCCAGCCAGAAGCTCCTGATGGATTCCCCATTGCCTAAATTCCCTTTTTTGCTTTTGAGTAGCATTTCAGCCTTCTTGGGTCCCTAACTTCGTCCCAAAGTCAGCAGAAAGTAGCATGGAAATGAATATGTTGCCCATTTTCCCTGGTTGAAATGCTAAGTCAGAAGGAACTCCCTTGCATGGGGATGCCAATATCTCTCACTCCCTGATGGGGATGCTAGAGAGACAGCAATTCCATGATTGGAATTTTAAAAAAAAATGGGGGATATGATAGTCCCCATTAGGGCAGCCATAACAGCCGAACATGTGCTTGTCTGACCTTGTCTTAGTCACTAGGAGGTTAGATGCCTGCCTCGTGACAAGGAACCAATCAGTTAGCTGGTGGTGCTATACTTTACGGCTCTGGGAGTGCTTTACAGACAAGTGCACAGCAATGATGTCCAGAGCGTAGCAACCACCCTGGGAAGGCCTATGGGCCATAATAACCAGTTGACCGATCAACACAGGGAAAACCCTCCAAGCATGGAGGCACACCAATCCTGATCCTGTACGTACCCCTAGAAGCTCCCATTACGCAACCCTATAAGATCTCTAGGCAGACACTTTGAGCTGTCTTTCCTAGCCATCCGCCATGGAGGGTGGATGAAAGGCCCAAGCTAACATGGGGTTAGCTCGTTAAACAACTATAATAAAGCCTCATCAAAAAAAAAAGAACTACAGACCAATATCCCTCATGAACATTGATGCAAAAATTCTCAATAAAATACTGGCAAATCAAATCCAAGAACACATCAGAGAAATCATCCACCGTGATCAAGTAGGCTTCATCCCAGGGATGCAAGGATGGTTCAACATATGAAAATCCATCAATGTAATCCACCATATAAATAGACTGAGGAAAACAAAACCCACATGATCATCTTACTATATGCCAAAAAAAACCTTTGCATGATCATCTCACTAGATGCGGAAAAAGTCTTTGGCAAAATCCAACAACCCTTCATGGTAAAGGTTGGAGAAATCAGGGATAACAGGAATATACCTCAACATAAAAAAAGCAATATACAGCAAGCCAACAACCAACATCAAATTAAATGGAGAGAAACTCAATCCAATTCCACTAAAATCGGGGACAAGACAAGGCTTTTCCCTCTCTCCTTACCTCTTCAATATTGTGCGTGAAATTCTAGCTAGAGCAATAAGACAACAAAAGGAGATCAAGGGAATAAAAATCAGAAGGGAAGAAGTCAAACTCTCACTATTTGCAGATGATATGATAGTCTACATTAGTGACCCATAAAACTCTACCAGGGAACTCCTACAGCTGACAAACACCTTCAGCAAAGTGGCAGGATACAAGATTAAACAAAAAACTGTAGCCCTACTCTATACCGATGACACTTTGGTGGAGAAAGAAATCAGAGAAACATCACTCTTTACAATTGCCACAAACAAAATAAAATACCTTGGCATAACACTAACTAAAAAAGTGAAAGACCTGTACCATAAAAGTTTTGAGTCTCTAAAGAAAGAAATTAAAGAAGATACCAGAAAATGGAAGGATCTCCCATGTTCTTGGATAGGTAGGATCAACATAGTACAAATGGCAATCTAGCCAAAAGCAATCTACAGATTCAATGCAATCCCAATTAAAATCTCAACACAATTTTCACAGACCTTAAAAGAAAAATTCTCAACTTTATATGGAGAAAGAAAAGACACAGGATAGCCAAAACAACCCTGTACAATAGAGGAACTTCTGGAGGCATCACCACCCCTGACTTCAAGCTCTATTACAAAGCTATAGTCCTGAAAACAGTTTGCTATTGCCACAAAAATAGACAGGTAGACCAATGGAATAGAGTTGAAAACTCTGATACTAGCACGAACACCTACGAACACTTGATTTTTGACAAACAATCCAAATTTATATGCTGGAACAAAGAGAACATCTTCAAGAAATGGTGCTGGAATAACTGGTTGCAGACATGTAGAAGACTGTACATAGACCAAAGCATATCGCCTTGCACAAATCTTAAGTCAAAATGGATCAAAGATCTCAATATAAATCCATCTACACGGAACCTATTAGAAGACAAAGTGGGAAATACCCTTGAATTAATTGGTACAGGAGACTGATTCCTGAACATTACACAAGTACCACAGACACTGAGATTGACAATTGATAAATGGGGCCACCTGAAACTGAGAAACTTCTGTAAGGCAAAGGACACAGTCAGCAAGACAAAATGGCAGCCCACAGACTGGGAAAAGATATTCACCAACCCCACATCGGACAGAGGAATGATCTCCAAAATATACAAAGAATGCAAGAAGCTACGCTACAAAACACCAAGCAATCCAATTAAAAAGTGGGGTACAGAAATAAATAGACAATTCTCAATAGAGGAATCTAAAATGGCTGAAAGACACATAAGAAAGTGTTCAACATCCTTAGCCATCAGGGAAATGGAAATCAAAACAACTCTGAGATGCCATCTTACCCCAGTCAGAATGGCTAAAATCAAAATCACCAATGACAGTTTATGTTGGAGAGGATGTGGAGAAAGGGGCACACTTCTCCACTGCTGGTTGAATGCCAACTTATACAGCCACTTTGGAAATCAGTATGGAGATCCCACAGGTTAATGGGAATCAGATTATCACAAGATCCAGCAATTCCACTCTCAGGCATATACCCAAAGGTGAACATTCATGTAATAAGGACATCTGTTCAACTATGTTCATAGCAGCAATATTTGTAATAGCCAGAACCTGGACGCAACCTAGAGGCACCTCAACTGAAGAATGGATGGAGAAAATGAGGTACATTTACACAATGGATTACTACTCAGAGGAAAAAAGCAACGGAATTTTGAAATTCAAAAGCAAATGGATGGCTCTAGGAGAAACCTTCCTGATTCAGGTAACCCAGTCACAAAATGGCAAACATGGTGTGTTCTCACACGTATGTGGATTTTAGACATGGAGCAGGGGATTGCCAGCCTACAAATCCTCACTAGAGATCTGGGGAAACAGGGGAGACACTATGAGAGACATGCATGGTACTTCTGGGAATGGCAATGGGATAAGATCTCCTGAGTAGACTGGGAGTATTGGGGGAGGGTGAGGGAGCTAGGAGAAAGAGAGAGGGAGAAGAGGAGGGGAGAGGAGAACATGAGGGACCAGGAAGATTGAGTCCAGAGAAGAATACAGGAGAGCATGTTCAGAGAGACCATAATAGAGGGAGCCATATAGGTTTCAGTGAGTTCTGGCCCTAGTAAGATTTCCAGAGATCTACAAAGATGACACCAACTGGCAATCTAAGCAATAGTGGAGAGGCTACCTGAAGTGCCCTTCCCAGATAATGAGATAGATTACTATCTTATATTCGATATAAACCCTGAACTGAAATCCTGGAACCCAGTTGCATTGAGGGAGGAGTGATGAGCAAAGGGGTCAAGACACTGCTGGTGAAACCCACAGAAACAGCTGACCTGAACAAGGGGGAATCAATGGACCTCAGACTGACGGCTGAAAGGCCATCATGTGACTGATACCGACCCTACATGGGGATTAAGAGGAGGCCTTGGCAATCTATGAGGCCTCAGTATTTATCCCTGGCTGACAAATGGACATTGGGAGCCCATTCCACGTGGAGGGAGCCTCTCTCAGCCTGCATAGATGAGGGAGGGCCTAGGCCCTGCCTTTGATGATATGACAGATATTGGAAATTCCCTATAGAGGAACTCAATCTCCCTGGGAAGCAGAGGGGTGTGGGATGGGTAATTGACAGGGTTAGTGAGAGGCAGGAGAGGAGGGGAGAGAGAGGGAGCTGGGATTGACATGTAAAGCAAGCCTGCCTCTAATATAAATAAAAAATGGGGAAAAAAAGGAACATACACTACAATATTGCCTAAACCCAAACTAAGGTTGTCACTTTGTTAATTTTGGTTCCCTCCTTTCAGATGAAACTGGGCTTTGTCAAGTTGACTTAAAAAAAAAAAGCAGGAAATGCCAACTATGGCTAGGGGTCTCCATGCAGCTAGGAGTCTCAGGTGGTAGAATGCTGGGCTATCTGGAGCTAAGCTCTGGCTTGGTTCTCTAGCCCCACAGAGAACTGGCCACGGTGATGTAATCCCAGCACTAGAGGAGCTGTGGCAGGAGCACCAGGAATTCAGGGTCATCCTCAACTACAGTCGGGTCTGAGGACAACTTGGGCTACATGAGACCCTTCTGAGAGAAAAAGAAAGGAAGGAAGGATGAAGGGAGAGGGAGGAGGAGGGAAATGCTGACAGGCACAGGTGTTCCACATGATTTGGTTGGGATGAAAGGATTCTGGCCTGTGGTTCTCAAAAAGGAAAAGGACACACAGAGCCGGTCTTCAGGTTACAGGTGCTGCCATCACAGGGCTGCTTTGTTTCTTCCTGGTCTGGCCTCAGAAAAGTGAGGAGATGGTCCATTGGGTAGTCACACTACAGGGCTCAGGGAATGGATAGCCAAAAGCCCCAGATATCCTTGCCACAGTCAGTCACATTTTACAGTATCTTGATCACAAACATTTGAGTAGGTCGGGCTTGTTTTCCAGCAGAAATTTAGCCCAGGTGTGGCTTCCTCTGATAAAGCCAAGGCTTCAGTTCTAAATCTGTGTGCTTTGACCCTCTTTCTCACATCTATCTCTCAAGGTATTTACATGACATTTCACAACACTAGAAAAACCACAGTTATGAAGTAGATACAAAATAATTTTATGGTTGGGGGTTCACCACAATATGAGGAACTGTATTAAAGGGTCTCAGCATTAGGAGGCTCAAGGCCTCCGTCCTAGATTTAAGGGTGTCCACTCTTTTCCTGATGGAAATGTGTTGGAGAGGTGGTGAGGGAAACAATTCCTGAGAGTCTGGGCAGGGTCCACTGAGAGCCCTGTAGAGGGCTACCCTGAGGATACAGGGCACCTGCTAAAGCTGGCAGCTGTTTCTAGGGACTTTGGCTCCTGGCCCAGCTGTAGAGAAACTGGGGTTTTCATGCCTTATTGTCCCAGGCCCTGCTGCAAACTGTGGTTAGTTCTCCACCCTCCCTCTGCAGGACTGCATTTTAAAGAATCCACCAGCTCCTTGGTCTCCTCACTATGGCTGCTAGTTGTCAGCTAGCCCCAGTCCTTCTTGACAGGGAGAAGCCTGGTTTCTACAGGGATGAGAATCAGAAACTCTGGATGTTTGTAGGCCTGAACTTCACTCTTGACCACCTTCCCAACAATAAGGTGAGTTTTGGGGCTACAAGGAGGCTGCATTTTGACAATGTGGATATTTTTGCTATGCTAGGGAGTGTGTTTAGGGGTAGATATCACCATGAAATCTGCTCTAGTCTGTGGGTTTAGATTACAATGAATCCAGCAAGTCTACACTACTCTGTGATGCTGCAGAGAAAGCATTACTAGATTTGAAAACTGCTCCCCAAGTACCAGGGATGTCACTTGAGGGAAAGCCCTAGTGTAGGTGTAGCAGATAGCAAGTGTCCTCTGCCAGGTCCCTGCTGAGGGGTGGTTTGTCTTACACCTGGGACTAATGGCTGAGGTGCCCTTTAACATATCAATGTGGCCTCTTCACCAGTTTCTCCCAGCATCCCCCATTCTCTACAGTCTCAGGGTATGGCAGGCTTCCCTTGCCTCTACCCTGAACTGTGCACCCCAAGGCCTGAGCCTCCCAACATTCCAAACACTCCCCACCTCCTCTGGCCCTTCCCTTTAAAAGTCAGCCAATATGGCTCTGCCAGTATCCTGGCCCAGGCCACCCCACTTGGTCATCCTCTCCCTCTCCCTCTGCCTCCTCCTCCTCCTCCCCTTTCCCTCTTCCTCCTCCTCCCCTCCCTCTCTTCAGCCCCCTCCTCTCCTCTCCTCACATAACCAGGCTCACAGTGATGTTCACTCCAAACTCACCCAGATGTCTCCGTCTCTGGCTGTTTTCTCCCTTTTAGACAATAATCCCTCTCTTCCTCCATACCTAGGAGCAATCATGTCCTTAGTTTTCCATTCCTTTTGTTCCCCTTAATCTAGGGACAACTTTGACATGTTATTTAACCTCAGTTTGTCACAGGTTGGAAAACAAAAAGGGGGTAATTTATCTATAGCACCAAAAATTAATGTCTTCATGTAGATTTTTTTTAAAACTGACACTAAATAAAATACAGAAAGATTTAGCACCAAATATTTTCAGTTAAGAAAATATTTGTATAATAAAACTCATTAAGGAATTCTGTTAGTTTGGATGTAAATGAGACAGCTTCCATGAGAAAGTTTGTGCAGTCAATAAATTCAAATAGAGTCCCATGTCTCCCAGCATCCTCTTCTGGGGTAGCCTTGGGTTAAAGTATCTGTTGGATCCAAGTGTGACTACAGGAGCAGATGCAGCATCCAGCACTGCTTCTGAGACAATTGTGGTTAAAGGGGGTGAGGAGAATCTGAGGGCTCCTGTAAAAGAATCAACCTGAGGCTCCCAGGCAAAGCTGTTGCTAAGGGACACATTTACTAGAGTGCTCCATACAGTGACATTTGACTTGAATTGTAGTCCTGGAGGGAGTGAGACTGTGTTCCTCCTTCCACTGCCTTCTGGGTCATTTGGGATTCCAGGTTGCAACAACAGGCCCAGCATTGTTCCTCTCTATCTTTTCCCTCATTTCCTTCTTCCTGAATTCTCTCCTTCTCTCTCTCTCTCTCTCTCTCTCTCTCTCTCTCTCTCTCTCTCTCTGTCTCCCTCTGTTGCTTATTGTACTCAAGGAATAGTCTGCATTGTTACATTTTACACACACACACACACACACACACACACACACACACACACACACACACACACAGCAGAAGCAGGCAGATCTCTAAGTTCAAGGCCACATTGGCCCAGTTATTCAGTTCTAGACAAGCCAGGTCTACCAAGAGATCCTGCCTCAAATAAGTTACAAATACAAAAGCAAATAATTAAATCTCAAAAACATACAAAAGCCTGTGAGCCTGAATCAGGATCCCAGCAGCCACATAAAAACCCCCATGTGGCTCTGTTGCCCATAATTTCAGTGCTGTGGGGGCATGGTCAGTGTCCCTACTTCAAAGACATAAGGGAGAAAGTGATGGAGCAGACAACTGAGTCTTCCGTTTTCTTTTCAGATTGTCACACACATGCATTACACACACACACACACACACACACACACACACACACACACACACACACTTCACACTCACTTTCTTCATCACAATACACTATCACACACAATTTCACTCTAACTGGCACACACATTCTCACTTCACACACTTACATATTTTCAGAACTCTCACACTCAGAACTAAGTCTCTTAGGCATTCTCACAAGTGACTCACACTGTTGAGAGAGAGAGAGAGAGAGAGAGAGAGAGAGAGAGAGAGAGAGAGAGAGAGAGAGAGAAAGTGTGTGTGTATGTGTGTGTTAGAACGAGAGAGACAGACAGACACACAGAGAGAGACACAAGAGAGAGATTAAGAGAGAATGTGTTAGTGTGTGTGAGAATGTGTGGGTGCTAGCCAGTGTGAATAAGTGTGATACTGTGTGTGATGTGTATGAGTGTGTGAAGATTGTGTTGTGAATTTGTTTGAGTATGTGAGTATGACAGTGTGTGTGACTGTGTGTGTGTGTGTGTGAGTGTGACTACGTGTGTGTGTGTGTGTGTGTGTGTGTGTGTGTGTGTGTGTGTGTGTATGTGATTTCCATGATATAGTTGCAGACTGGGTCAGAACATTCTCAGTGTGATGCCAGCAAGGATCAGGAGGGTTTTTCACTCAGAGGCCTCAGAGGAAAACTGTTTATTTTGCAGGCACTGAGGACTTGTGAAGGAAGTTGTTCATTTAGTAGTCTCTAAAGATTTGGGAACCCTCCCTGGTCCACCTTGGTGCAAAGCATCAAGAGACAATGGGAGTTCCAAGTAAAAGGTCATCTAAAAATAAAAGCAGGTGACATGAATATGTGGGTCCCTGTCCCTTCTTCGCTATCCCCCTTCCCTCCATTCTAAAGTCAGAATGCACACAGGGGGCAGAATCTCAAAAGTATTAGGCCAAAAACCAGGAAAGTGACCTGTCACAGTGTGACAGGTGAAAAGAAATGCAGGCATTTCACAGGAAGACAGGAGGACACTGGGAGGGAGTCAGTGACCTGCTTTGTGCACTGTGTTCTAACTCTCCTAGGTTTTTCAAGTAGGGTTTGTCTGTGTAACAGTCCTGGCTGTCCTGGAACTCACAATGTAGGCAAGGCTGATCTCCAACTCAGATTATCCTGCCTTTGTCTCCTGAGTGATGGGATTAAAGGCAGGCACCATCTTGTCTCGATATGGCTAATCTTTCACTTTGTAGCTTTCTATGATGGCTACGGTTTCTGTTTTGTTGGGTCCCAGTCCCCACAGTGTCTCTGTGAGTTGCTTGTCAGCCAATAACCACAGGTGCATCCTGTTATTTTGTCCTGGTTTACAACCCGGCTTTGTCACTGGCATCAACCTCTAGTTATGACACCTGGGAAAACAGGGACTCTTACACCTGGAGTTCTTCCATTGTGCTATAAGTGTATATAAGGCTGCTCTCTGGCTGGAATAAAGGCCAACAGATGCACATAGCTCAAAAGACTGGATGTCTTTGTCTTTTAACTAAATCCCCAGGCTTTTGCCAGGTACTCAGACTTAGTCATGGTGCAGACGCCAAGTGGAGCCTGCATTAGACTTAGTGGAGACACAGATGTCACACATTTGCATCTAATAAAAGCAAATGAAGCTCACCAGAACATTACATTGCATTTCTTTGGTTAAAGCCATTAGCCCTGGCCCGTGTGTGTGTGTATGAATGTGTGTGTGTGCGTGTGCGTGTGCGTGTGCGTGTGCGTGTGCGTGTGTGCATGTGTGCATGTCCATGCATTGGGCTTGTTGAATGGTGGTCAGGGGACCTGCTCTGTCAGGGGACTCTCTAACTTTTGTTCTGAGACAGCATCTTTCACCAAATCTGGAGCTAGACTGGCAGTCAGGAAACCCCAGAGATCCTTCCATCTCAGCTCTCCACAGCCCTGGCCCATGTATGACTGTGGCTTTCACATGGGAGTTGGAGAGTCACACTTAGGTCATGTCTGTGCAGCTAGTACACTTAACCTATGGAGCCATCTCCACAATCTGTCTCAGTTTTCAGAGCACTATTTTTAGAACACTGTAAATGGCTGAGATAGTCCCCCAGGGCCAAATCCAGCATCAGTGAAAGGTGCTGTGTGTCTGGAGCCTATGGCTACAGTGTGGGAGAACTAGGGATGAGCAGGGACAGAGAGGGAGGACAGGGTCAGAGCAGGCAGAAGAGCACCAGACATCCCAGGTTCAGGGGAATCAGAGGTTCTGGAGACAAGGCTGTGGTGAGGGCTGTTGGAACCTCTCATCTTGACCTTTGGAAAAAAAAAGCTAGTCTAGCCCCCCAGGCCTGACTACTGGTATCTGTCCCTAATGTACCACCTCTCTGCTTGATTCCCTTCAGCATGGAGTCATTATCACTGTCAGGTTGTGGAAGGTGGGCGACTGTTTCCCAGAAATCCCGTACCAATTATTGCCAAGTTTGATATGTCTCCCCAGGATGTGGCAGAGACAGTCTCAGTTTACATACAGAGGGTCAGATTCAAACGTCTGGACAAATGTGCAACACACCAAGGTAAGGGTTTGATACCCAGTGAAAGCTGCAGCAGGAGGGGGTCAGATGCAAATGCTTTTCCTCTTCTCCCACACCAGGAAGGTTTTTTCCTCTCCTTCATTTATTCTTTGTCCCTCACATCATACATCTCCTTCCCCTTCATTTCCCTGTCCCTCCCTGTCCATCCTCTGCATTGCAACCCCTCCCCCAACATAAAATACAGTACATTTGAAGAGAAAAGAAGAAAAGGCGGATATTGCAAAATCAGTCTCATCATGGAAGCTGTAGAGAGACCCAGGGAGTCATGCAGTAAACACTCTCATCCATATATGTTTACTTGCAAGTGTTCATTGCAGAGAACATTGTCTGGCTGATCACAGCTGGTGGGGATGTTGGGTGAACCAGCTCTTTACCCTGGTTCTGGTCCTGGGTAATGGTAGGTTTGGTCAGCCTGTCAGCTGTCCCTTGTCCTCACCCACAGGCTGAGATCTCCAGCATTGCCCTGCCAGAGTTTGCCCCTTGCAGATGTACACAAGGGGTGGAGTCCGTTCGACTGGTTTAATTTCATGGTCAGATCTCCCAAGCCTGCACCTAGGGCCATCTCTACTGTGTCTCCCAGGTGTGGCAGAGGGGTCACTCTCCTGAGTGCTGCAGTTGATGAGGGGCAGGAACAGCTCTCCTCAGTGAGATTCTCACCTCTCCTTCATTCAAATTTTTCTTCAAGGGCTCTAACAGGGTCATTTTTAGTGGAGGATTAGGAGAGGGTTCCTGTGTGACAAAACTTTTCCTGGTGAGATGAAACACACTCATCTCCTCACCCCAGGTGGGGAACCAAAATCAGACCAAAAACAGATTCCACCAAGTTCATCTTTTATTAGGGTCACCTATAGGAACACGGGTGAGGGTGAGGGATCACTTCCAGGAGCAGAAATGACTCAAAGACAGCTGCATCACTAAAGCCCACTCAGCATGGGTGACAGAAGACTCCCAAAATTGGGGACCCTGGAGCACACTGCCCATCCTGCTGGCAGCTCTGCATATTGGAGAGTGTCTTTTCCAGGTGCCTCAGTTGAGCTAAAACCCTTCCCGGCAGTTTCTCCGATTTCTGATTTCCTGGGTTGGTTATCTAGTATGAGAGTCTGCCTCCATGGACAGGGTGGGGACTAATTTATCTGATCAGTTCCAGGGAGATCGTAAAGAGATTTTTGTTGTTGACCTCTCTACTTCAGGAGGCTAGCAACACAACAGGTCAGGGTCAGGATGGAGAGGGAGAATGTGTGTGTGCACACGTGTGGGTTCCTGTGCACAAGGGGCAACTGTGGAAGTAATGCTTCCCTCTGAATATAGAATCCACACCCCAGATCCCATTCTGCCACTTCCCCTCTGTTCTGCCTCAAGTCTGAATGGACATTGTCTTAGAGTTGACTAGATGTGTGTCACCAAGTGTCCTATGGCTCTTCCCTCTCTTACAGATTAAAGACAGAGAACACCTGGTCCTAGCACTGTGGGAGGAACTTGGTAAGATGGCACAAGAAGACTTTTTGTCTCTGTATAAGGAGAGAGTCCTGGTGGCTCTCCCTGGGTTTTCATTGTGTGGTCACCTGTCACCCTTCTCCTTTGCATATAACTGCTGTGTGCTGACTCCACAGTAAGTACGGAGTCACCCTCAGTTTGGGAAACAACTCCCTGTGTCCAGTGCTCCATGTCACAGTTAAGCAAACACACTCTTGGTATTGGAATGCAGGTCCCCAGACCACAGAGCCCTGGGATAGCATTGATGGGATGACAACCTAGCGACTTTGGCTCTCCAACTTAATCACACTGGATTGAGGTGTGGTATTGGCCCAAGAGAACCTACACTGGACATCTCCCCTAACTTGTCAGCCTCTCTACCAGGCTGAGGACACCTTGGCCTAAGAGCAGGACTAGAGTTAGACAGTCTGGAGCACAGCCTTTGGTTCCAGCATCCAGTGAATCCCCAGCATCCAGGGATTCACTACAGAGTCTCTCCTTGGTCTTTTCTTGGTGTTGGTAGCTCTTTAGGGCCCTGCCCCTTGCATCCTCAATAAAGACTTTATGCATCTACTTCTCCTTTTATTCCCCAGGTGTCCAGTCTAGAAGTGTCTCCTGGTCAGCTCAGCCCTGAACTTCAGATGATCTGCTACTGTGAGCCTGGCTGTCTGTGTCCTGAGCCTTCTCCCTTCCTGGGTACAGCTTCCCCTTTCTTGTCTCCTTTTGCCTGTGATACTGGCTTCACAGATCATCCTTATACAACACCTATTCCTTTGAACCCCTCTCCTGGGTTCCCAGTACAGCATGCCCCTCAGGTGACTCTAATCTGGAGGTGCTTGTGGAGCAGGTATGGATGGGGTCTCCATGTCCTGTGGATCTACATTCAAGCATGGACTTGGAGAAAATAGGATTGACACTGTCTATCAAAAAGGGACAATTCTAGGCATATGTTAAAGGAGAATGGTGTCTGCTACAATAAATGGGACTGGAAAAGGCAGCAGTGGGACAAAAAAATTGGATGTCTGCATTAGTTCACCGCTGTGACTAAAATGCCTGGTGGAAATGACTTACAAAAGAGTAAGAGCCACTTGTTTTGGCTCGTGTGGGGCATGTGAGAAGCATTTCAGTTCATAGCCTGCTGGGTCCAGGAGTGGAGAAAGAATGAACACCTGTTCTCTTTTCCCACACTTTTATTCACAATGCATGTCATAGCACATGGGATGGCATACCCACACCTGTGATCCACCCAAATCCTTACATCTTCATAAACACAACAGAGGTGTGCCTTATTTTCCTAGTGTGATGAATCCAGTCAAAGAGGAAAACATTCAGTGGATTACAGACAGGCAACCAAGGCTCACTTCATTTAAAGCAGGAAGAATAACAGACCCAGAGACTTATATTGGAGTCAGCTTCAAGGTGAAGATTGAAAAAAAAGCAAAGAAACTGGGCACTAGCTCTCACTCTACCTCAGAATGAAAGGTGATCCTGGCTCCACCAAACCTCAGACTGTGGCCTCTACTCAGCCTGGCTGGGGAATCCTGAGACTTCAGTGTCTTTCTATCCTCTGTTGCCTAGAGAAGAATCCTGACACCGGCTACTGAAGACCCAGCTCCTATCTTTTATACCCCTCTCGTGCTAGGGTTAAAGGTGTGTGATCCCAGGTGCTGAGATTATCTTTGTGTAACCTGTTTCTCCTTAGGACTGGTTCAAACTTTTGAATTTCTGGGTGAACTTGGACTCACACAGATACATCTACCTCTTAATGTGGAGTCCTAGGATTAAAGCTGTGTAGCATCACCTCCTAGCTCTCTGGCTGCTGGGGTTAAAAGTGTGTATCACACTGCCTGATCTTAGCAGGTAGGATGGTTTGCTTTCTGAATCCTTAGGCAAGCTTTAATCAATCATAAACAATATATCATCACATTATTCCTGATGGTTAGGCTTGAGAGATATTTTGAGCAAAAATATGGTTTGTTAATTGTACAAAAAACTCTATTACAGAGTGAAAGCCATGTGCTGTATTGTGACGAAAATAACCTCTAATACCACTGAACTTAAGAGGGAGCATAGCAAGGAAAATGTTCATAATACTTCCAGGTCTTAACACCCAAGCTCTTTTTGTATAGAATCAAAAAGACAGCCAATGAAAAGTCACTTAAAATGTTCTGTGAAGCAAATTTCATAACACTAGTAAGGGCTCACAAACTAGCCTTAAATGGAAAGTCAGGCTGTGTTGCACACTGTGGAATCTGCAGGTCACTGTTACACCTCAGCATTTTAATATATCAAATCGAGATGGTTTATAACGAAGAAACTAGCTCACATATTTAGTGTACTAACTTGAGATACTAGTTCAAAACTTTAAGGTAATATGACTAATTATATTCCAAAGTAATGTATAAATACAACAAAACAAAACAAAATCTGTTCTACCTCTATGATCTGACCCGGTAATTAATGTGAGAATGTGTGTGTGAGAAAGGGTGAGAGAATTCTGGGTGGGAAGAGCTGGAGAAAAGAGGAGAATTCTGGGATATGATAGAGTTCTTCACAGCAGGCAGTTTCTCACCCAAAGGCTGCTACAGGTGTGGGCAGCAAGACACAGGAGAGGCTGGAACACACAGGGATGGGACTCACGAATGAAGGGTAGGAGAAAACTGAGTCCAACATGCTTCTCTTGGGCATAAAGATTAGTCTATGCTAAAGACACTGACAGGCAATTAGTACAAGCACCTTCTATATCTTCTTTCTTGCTGAACCCTACAGGGAAGATGCTGGCCCTATACCAGCAAAGCAGCACAATTAACACCAGGACGTGATATCCAGGCTCTCAATTAAACTATCACTGAACCAAGTATATGACAAGAAACAGGAGAGACACCGAAATTTGGACTCATGGTTTGAGGGAATAACATCCATCATGGTGTGAAGGCATGGTGGTGCATGGCTGTGTGGTGGCAGCAATGTGAGGTTGCTGTTCACCTCTTGGTGGATCAGGAAGCAGACAGATCATAGCAGAAGCAGGCTGAGCTCTGACATCTCAAAGCATTCTGACATCTAATAAACCCCTTGTATCCTGAGCTTTGCCTCCTTATGGTTGCACAGCCTTGTAAAACTGCAGTACAGGCTGAGTGTGTTTACATGAGCCAGTGAAGGACATTTCACCCTTAAGGCAGACTTTAGTCTTAGAGAAATCTAGTCAAGTCTCCATTTATGAGTCTCCTCTGCAATCAAATGTCCATGCACAGACACCTGGCTGGTCACATTTCCACCATGTCCAATTCTCAGTCCCATGTTATGTAGTCACCTGTATTTATTTTGCTCTCTATTTCCTTATGGTGGCTCCTGCCTCACTGGAGACTTATATTAAATACATGTGTTTGCTTTTGTCTTATTAGTACTTATTCTGTGTCAACTGAATGCTCCTGGAGGGAAGAAAGCCTTAAGATCATAGAGGTGATATTTTGTTTCTCTCATACAATTGAGGTGGCATTTCAAAGTGTCAGTAAAAGATACATTAAGCAATATATACTTTGTAGCAACTGGTTAGCTAAACTCCTACCATTCCAGAGACAGAAACAGGTGTTTCTCTCTGAAGTTTGAGGCCAGACTCTGTTCTTCATAGTGTGTTCCAGGCTGGCTAAGTCTACCTACATATTGAGATCCCATTTTAAGTAAAACAGCAGTAAACAATTGGCTAGTCACAATTACACAAAACTTGTCTCTGTGTTTACATTACTACAGTTCCATAAGAATTTAATTCCAGATGGATTAATGAGTTAAATAAAGAAATGCCAATGCATTGTGAAAACATGTAGCCCAAAATACAGAGAAACCCTTTCCAAAACATTAAAGATAGACTACACCCAGCAAACATGTGGAATCTGTGGTTGAGTATATTGAAAAATGAAAATTTTCTTCATAGCTAGAAGAAAAACAACCCAATAAAAATAAAATAAAAAAACCTGTAAACAAGGTAGCAAGAATAAAGGATCCATGAGAAAATGTGTGCAGGCCTCCATGGTTTTCAACCCTGAATCTAGTTTTCATATCTCTTGTCAGTTCAAACCCTGAGCCCCAGACATCCCTCAGCAAACACAGACCTCATGCCCCTTCTAAAATACGTACCAGATACCATGACAAAGAAAGAACCCAGTTTGCCTTATTTTCTATTCTAGACAGAAACATAATAAAAAGAGAAAAAGACAATCATGTTTTCCTTTTGAATGCTTTGCTGTAAGACCAAGAAGCCATCGTCCCTGTACTTCTCTGTGGTTTTGTGTTTATATTTAACTTGATGAGTCACCATTCTCCAGAGAAACAGAACCAAGGGGTCATGTGTACCTGCAGGTGGATTTGTGATAGGAGCTGGCACACAAGACTGACCAAAGCCTCATGGGTGAGGAAAGCACTTACAGGGCATACTCCATTGCTGAGAGAAGCCATGGTGGAGCTCTAGGCAGGAACCTGGAGGCTAGAACTGAAGCAGAGTCTAGGAGGTAAGCTGCTTCTTGCCTTGGTCCTCTTGGATTGCTCATCCTGCTCTGGTATACACCCAGGACCAGCAGGACATGTGTGTCATAACCTACAGTCAGCTGGATTCTGTCAAACCAATCCTGGCTTGTATCAAGTTGATCAAAAACTAAACAGCTCAAGGAAATTGGTCCTGGCTTTGAAAGACCCTCAAAGAGGTACTTTCGTAGAAGGAGACCCGCACCCAGGAATCAGCGAGACCACAGACTTGGATGCAAAACCGCAAGAGGTTTTATTAGAGACGCGGGTACCCGGGGCGACTTAGCTTCTGTGTGGCTAAGCGCCCCGAGCCAAGGGAAAGGGGTCCTTATATAGGGAAAAAGGCGCAAGCTAGGTGCAGGGATTCTATTGGATAATTCTAATGAGGCATTGTACAGAGCTATTCCCATTGGTCAATGTAAATGAGGCGCTATACAGGGTTATTCAAATGAGGTGCAGTACAGAGTTATTCAAATGAGGTGAAACACAGAGTCTTTCAATTGAGGCGAAATACAGAATCATTTCTATTGGATGGTTCAAATGAGACACAGAGCCATTCCAGATCAGCATATTCTCAAGGTCTGGTGTCTGGTACAACAGACTCAATTCCCCCCCCCAAGTCCAGGTGGCTGACCTTGGGGGTGGAGACCTTGGGACGGAGTGTTTCTCATCGGGTGGGGGCTCAGGGGCAGGGCTCCAGGCCGGCTCACTTGGTGTTCGTTCTCGTGCCGGCCCACCTGGTGCTTGCCCTCGTGCCAGCCCACCTGGTGCTCGTTCTCCGGCCGGGCGGGCTAAGGGGCAGCGGGGGAAGTGGAAGCCGCCGGGGGTGGGGATCAGGGAAGCCGCCTACAGGAGGAGGAGGAGACAAACTTGAGAAAGAAAGGGCTAAGGGGCAGGGGTCTTTCAGCTTGTGTCAAGTTGATCAAAAACTAAGCAGCTCAAGGAAATTGGTCTTAAATTTTTTTATTTTTTATAAGAAATTATCACATTATTTATGTGCGTGTGCGTGTGCGTGTGCGTGTGCGTGTGCGTGTGCGTGTGCGTGTGTGTGTGTGTGTGTGCTCATGATATACATGTGGAGGCCAGATGAATGACATCTTTGGGGAGTGTTCCTCACCATGATGTGGGGCCCAAGAATCAAACATGAGTCTTCATGGTGAGGGTAAACAGCATTGCTGGCTGAGCCAACTCCCCAGCCTAAGGATGTCCTTTTTCTTCTGGGGAGATCCTTCAACTGATAGTGTGAGGCTGAACCACATTGAGGGAGCCATTAACTTCAGTGACTTAAACATAAATTCTAAGTTAAGAGGTAATTCTGGCCTCCCCCACAGATGATCTAGGAAAACAATGACTCTTAAGGAGGGACGCTGTAAGGTTTAAGACTGATTTTAAAGCTATTGTCTTTACAGAACTGTCAAGTCCAAAACAGGAACAATAATTGCCTGCAATAGAAATAACAGCCCATAGGCCAACATGGGTATGCCCCTCCTTCTGCTTGAATGAGCATATCCTTACCCAGAGAAAGTCCACCAGGTCACTGTCTGAGCCTTTGTCCCAGGAGCCTGAGGACACCCATCCATCATTGTGTGCTCTCCAGATACCTTCAGTTTCCTCTCTGCATCTCTATTTGCAGCTTCCTCAGACCCAGGTCAAACATGGTGTAGGCTGTCACCTCATTTCTTCCTGTTGTTCTGGCCCACTACCCTGGAATGTCAGAACAAGGTGTGCCAACAGCACAGTGCCCTTCCTTCTGTCTCTCAAGGCCAGCACAGTGCCCCCTGCTTGTGGTCTGATGCACCTGTACTTAGCTGATGCACATGTACTCAGTTCCTGGGGCATGGGAAGGGCTCCTTCAGCTGGGAGAGGTCAGTATGGCTGGGCAGAACTCATGTCTGGGTAAAAGCATCACCATGGAGAGAAGGCTGCATCTCAAATCTTTCCATGCCAGGTAGCAGAGAGTGGCAAGTTAGCCCGGATACAGTACCACCTGTCAGCCATGATGTGGACAATGATTAGCTAGGGGACAAAAGGACCGCATGAATGCTCATCATTCCTCCCAGGGACACATTCTCAGCCTCTACCTGTGACCCAGTCATTCAAGGGGCTCAGCTAAGATTGGCAGCAAAGTGTCAAAGCCAAAATTAGGTGAGTCACAGGTTCCCACTGCCACCCAACTTAGGCCACACCATTCATGCCTCAGTTTCTTCATCTGTGGAATGAGGTCTGCAGTCTCTAATTTAAAGATATAGTAACTAATATCTTAGGGTCACTATTGCTTCGAGGAAACACCTTGACCAGAAGAAGATGGGAGGTTTCCTTGTCTTACACTTCCACACTGTAGTCCATCATTGAAGAAAATCAGGAATGGAACTCAAGCAGTGCCAGAACCTGGAGGCAGGACCTGGAGTAGAGGTCAGTTAAGGGTGCTGCTTTCTGGCTAAATCTTCATGCTACAGAACCTAGATCAGCAGCACAGGGCTGGCCACACCTCCACTGGCTGAACTCTCCCCTCTCCATCAATCTGTAATTAAGAAAATATACTTAGGGTTTTGCCCCCCACCCTCTTGTAGAGAGGTGAGACCCAGGGGCTCTTCTATCCCACCTTCCCCTCTTTGAGTTCCTGAGCCAAGACCACTATTCTCTTACTGCCCCCAAAACCTACAGAAGGACCTGGATACAGAACAATTCAGCCAGCTTCATTGGCCAGTATTCTGATCTTGCCCCTCCACCCATTGAGAAAGGGACCTGGAGCCAAAAGAAAGCCCCAGCATCACTGGCCCCCATTGGGGACTTGCCCCTCCACCCTCCAGGAGAGAGGTGTGCCCCAGGGGCTATTCTAGCCCACCTCCCCCTCTTTAAGTTCACTGAATCTGCCAGAAGGAGCTGGTGAAAGAATAAATCAGCCAGCATCAGGGGCAGTCATTCTGGTCTTGCCCCTCCACCCTGTTTTAGAGAGGGATTGTGAGAGGAGAGGATAGAGCCTTGAACCCACACCCACCAGAAGAGGGAAATATTCCACATATACCCACTGGAAGAAGACAGTGTAAGAACACATCCAACATAGAAAGACACCACCAGAGTCTAGAGACTCTACACCAGCAAGACCTGAATATCCCAACACAATTGAAGCAGAAGAGAATGACTTTAAAAACAACTTCATGGCAATGATAAAGGCCCTCAAAGAAGATATGAGATACTCCCTTAAAGAAATGGAAGAAAAAAAAACAAAGCAAGACATTCAAGAAATCAACAAATCTCTTAAAGAAACAAGGAAAGGTAAGGAAAAACAATCAAACAGATGGAGGAAACAATTCAAACAGCTCAAGACCTGAAAACTGAAATAGAGACAATAAAGAAAACACAAACTGAGGGAGTGCTGGAAGAGAAAAGCTGAGTAAATGATCAGGAACCACAGATGCAAGCATAACCAACAGAATACGAGAGATGGAAGACAGAATCTCAGGCACTGAAGATAAACTAGAGGAAATAGATTCATCCACCAAAGACAATCTTAAATCATAAAATCCTTAACAGAAAATATCCAGCAAATATGGGACACCATGAAAATACCAACCCTAAGAATAATAGGTAGAGGAGAAATTGAAGAATCCCAGCTCAAAGGTGCAGAAAACATATTCAACAAAATCATAGAAGGAAACTTTCCCAACCTGAAGAAGCACATGCCTATGAGAGCACAAGAATCTTACTGAACATCAAATAGATGGGCCAAGAAAAAAAGTACCCTCTACATAATAATCAAAACACCAAACATACAGACTAAAGAAAGAATATTAGGAGCAGCAAGGAAAAAGGTCAAGTAATAAATGAAGGCAGATCTATCATAATTACACCTGACTTCTCCATGGAAACTCTGAAAGGGAGAAGGACCTGGGAAGATATTCTACAAACACCAAGAGACCACAGATTCCAGCCCAAACTGCCATACCCAGCAAAATTCTCAATCACTATAGATGGAAAAAACAATATATTTCATGACCAAACCAGATTTACACAATACATATCCACAAATCCAGCATTACCGAAAATTCTGGAAGGAAAACTCCAACCCAAGGAAATTAAGCACACTCACAAAAACATAGGCAATAGATAACCTAACTTTACCAAAAGCCCAAAATAAGGGAAGAACTCACACACAATACCACCACCAAAAAAACGAATCCAAACCAAACAGCAATCAACAATAAATGGTCATTAGTATCCCTCAATAATAATGGTCTTAACCCATGTATAAAAAGACACAACCTAACAGAATGGATATGAAGACAGAATCCATCCTTCTGCTGCATACAAGAAACACACCTTACCTTCACATACAGAAGTTACCTCACACTTAAGGGATGGGAAACGATTTTTCAATCAAATGGCCCTAAGAAGCAAGCAGTGTAGTTATCCTTATATCAGACAAATTAGACTTCAAACTAACATCAATCGAAAGAGATAAAGAAGGTGATTTCATATTCAACAAAGGAAGAAAACCATCAGGATGAAGTCTCAATTCTAAACACCTATGCCCCAAATACAAAGGTACACACATTCATAAAGAAACATTACTAACACTCAAATCACACATTAAACCCCCAAGCTTATAGTGGGAGACTTCTAAACACCACTCTCCCCACTGGACAGGACCACCAGACAGAAACTTAACAAAAAAAAACAAAAGAACTAACAGGAGTTATGACTCAATTGGGTTTAACAGATATCTATAGAACATTCCATCCAAACACAAAAGAATATAACTTCTAAGCAGCACATGGAACATTCTCTAAATTTGACCACATAATTGGCAATTAAGCAAACCTGAACAAATACAAAAAATTGGAATACCCCTGTATCTTTCCAGACAACCCTTCCTAAATTTAGAATTCAACAACTCAAATTGCAGAAACCCCACAAACTGGTGGAATTCGAACAACTCTCAATTGCATCACTACTAGGTCAAGGAAGAAATAAAAAAAAGAAATCAAAGACTTCCTAGTATTCAATGAAAATAAAGGCACAACATAACCAAACCTATGGGACACTCTGAAAACAGTTCTAAGAGAAAATTCATAACTCTAAGTACCCACATGAAGTATCTGAAGAATAGCCACAGTAGAGAATTAACAGAACACCTGAAAACTCTAGAAGAAAAAGAATAATCTGACCCAGGAGGAGTAGAAGCCAGAATATAATCAAACTGAAAGCCTAAATCAAAAACGTAGAAACAAAGAAAACAATAGAAAGAAACAATGAAAAAAATAGTTTGTTTTTTGAGAAAATTAACAAGATAGACAAACCTTTATCCAACCTAAGCAAAAGGCAGAGAGAGAACATGCAAATTAACAAAGTCAGAAACGATAAGGGGGACATGACAAGAGACACTGGAGAAATCCAGAGAATCATACTTTGTGTATGATTGGTCATACTTTGAAAACCTGTACTCCAAAAAAATTGGAAAATTTAAAGGAAATGGATGATTTTTCTGGATAGATATCACTTACCAAATTTAAATCAAGAACAGATAAGCAATTTAAATAGACCTAAAACCCCTATGGAAATAGAAGCAGTCATCAAATATCTACCAACCAAAAAAAATTGCCGGGCCAGATGGTTTCAGTGCAGAATTCTACCAGAAATTCAAAGAAGAGCTATTACCAATACTCTTCAAATAGTTCCACACAATAGAATCAGAAGGATCATTACCAAACTCTTTTTGTGAGGCCACAATTACCTTGGTACCGAAGCCAAACAAAGATACAACTGAAATAGAGAACTACAGACCAATCCCCCTCATGAACATTGATGCAAAAATATTCAATAAAATACTGGCAAATGGAATCCAAGAACACATCAGTAATATCATATGCCATGATCAAGTAGGCGTCATCCCAGGGATGCAGTGATGGTTCAACATAGGAAAATCCATCAATGTAATCCACCATATAAACAATCTGAAAAAGAAAAACCACATGATCATCCCACTAGTAGCTGAAAAAGCCTTTGACAAAATTCAACACCCCTTCATGATAAAGGTCTTGGAGAGATCAGGGATACTAGGAACATACCTAAACATAATAAAGGCAATATACAGCAAAGTGACAGCCAACATCAAACTAAATGGAGAGAAACTCAAGGCGAGACCTCTAAAATCAGGACCAAGACAAGCTTGTCCACTCTCTCCATATTTCTTACATATTGTACTTGAAGTTCTTGCTAGGGCAATAAGACAACAAAGGAAATCAGGGGATCCAATTTGGAAAGGAAGAAGTCAAACTTTCACTATTTGCAGATGATAGGATAATCTACATAAGTGACCTGAAGAATTTTACCAGGGAGCTCCTACAGCTGAAAAACACCATCAGAGAAGTGGCAGAATAGAAGAGTAATTCAAAAAAATCACTAGCCCTACTACATATAGAAAATAAATGTGCTGAGAAAGAAATCAGTGAAACATCACTCTTTACAATAGCCATGAACATCATTAAATATCTCTGAGAATCTCTAACCAAACATGTGAATGACCTGTATGATAAGAACTTTGAGTGTTTAAGAAAAAAAATTAAAGAAGAAATCAAGAAAATGGAAAGATCTCCCATGCTCTTGCATAGGTAGAATCAACACTGTAAAAATGGCAATCTTACCAAAAGCAATTTATGGATCCATTGCAATCCCTCTCAAAATTCCAGCACAATTCTTCACAGACCTTGAATGAACAATTCTCAATCTTATATGGAAAAACAAAAAGACCCAGGATTGCCAAAACCACCCTGTATAAAGGAATTTCTGGAGGCATCACCATCTCTGACTTCAAGCTCTACTATAGAGCTTTAGTAATGAAAACAGCTTGATATTGGCACAAAAAGAGACAGGTATTCCAATGGAATTGAACTGAAGACCCTGATATTAGCCCTCACAACTATGAACATCTGATCATTAACAAAGAAGCTTTAACTATACAATTTAAAAAAGAAAACATCTTCAACAAATGGTGTTGCCATACCTGGATGCTGGCATCTAGAAGCTTGCATATAGATCCATATCTATCTCCATGCACAAAATTTATGTCCAAATGGATCAAAGACTTCAACATAAATCCAGACACACTGAACCTCTTAGAAGAGAAAAGGACGGGGGCCCTTGAACAAATTGGTACAGGAGAGTGCTTCCTAAAAATAACACTAGCATAGACACTGAGATGGAGAATTAATAAAGGGGACCTCCTGAAATTGAGAAGCTTCTATAAGACAAAGGACACAGTCAACAAGACAAAAGGCAGCCCACAGAATTGGAAAAGATATTAACCAAGCCCACATCTGACAGAGGGCTGATCGCCAAAAATTTACAAAAACTCAAGAAGCTTGCCTCCAAAACACCAAATAATCCAATTAAAAAATGGGGTACAGAACTAAATAAACAAGTCTCAATACAGGAGTCTAAAATGGCTAAAAGACACTTAAGAAAGTGCTCAACATCCTTAGCCATCAGGGAAATACATATCAATCAACTCTGATATACCATCTTACTCCTGTCAGAATGGCTAAAATCAAAACCACCAATGACAGTTTATGCTGCAGAGGATGTGGAGAAAGGGGAGCATTCCTCCACTGCTGGTGGGAGTGCCAACATATAGGCACTTGTGAAATCATTATGGAGATTCTGCAGGAAAATGGAACCCAGCAATTCCACTCTTGGACATACACCCAAAGATGCCCATTTATACCATAAGCACATCTGTTCAACCATGTTCATAGCAGCACTATCTGTAATAGCCAGAACCTGGAAGCAGCCTAGATGCCCCTCAACTGAAGAATGGATGGACAAAACGAGGTACATTTACACAATGGAGTACTACTCAGAAGGAATAAAGCAAGGGAATCTTGAAATTCCCAGGCAAATGGATGGTACTAGGAAAAACCATCCTGATTGATGTAACCAGGTCACAAAATGACAAACGTGATATGTTCTCCCTCATAAATGGATTTTAAACTTGGAGCAGGGGATTGCCAGCGTACAAACCCTGGCTAGAGAGTTTGGGAAAAAGGGAGGACACTATGAGAGTCATGCATGGTGCCCCTGAGAGGGGACTGGGATAGGATGTCCTGAGCTGATTGCCAGTATGGGGGGAGGTTAGAGGGACCTAGGAGAAAGAGAGAGGGAGAAGAGGAGGGGAGATGAGAACACAAGGGAGCAGGAAGATTGAGTCCGGGGAAGAATATAGGAGAGCATGGTCAGAGATACCATAATAGAGGGAGCCATTATAGGTTTGAGGTGAGATCTGGCACTAGTGAGATTTCCTGAGATCTACAAAGATGACACCAACTGGTAATCTAAGATATAGTGGAGAGGCTACCTGAAATGCCCGACCAGATAATGAGACTGATGACTAACTTATATTCAATATAAACCCTGAACTGAAATCCTGGAACCCAGTGCAGTGAGGGAGGAGTGATGAGCAAAGGAGTCAAGACACTGCTGGTGAAACCCACAGAAACAGCTGACCTGAACAAGGGGTGAAAGACCCCCGAAGAGGTACTTTTGTAGAGGGAGACCCACACCCAGGAATCAGCGAGGCCACGAACTGGATGCAAAAAACAAGAAGCTTTATTGGAGACGCGGGTACCCGGGGCGACTTAGCTTTTCTGAGGCCAAGCGCGCCGAGCCAAGGGAAAGGGGTCCTTATATAGGGAAAAAGGCGCAAGCTAGGAGCAGGGATTCTATTGGATGGTTCAAATGAGGCACAGAGCCATTCCAGATCAGCATATTCTCAAGGTCTGGTGTTTGGTAAAACAGACTCAAAGTCCAGATGGCTGACCTTGGGGGCGGAGACCTTGGGACGGAGTGTTTCTCATCGGGCGGGGCTCAGGGGCAGGGCTCCAGGCCGGCTCACTTGGTGTTCATTCTCGTGCCGGCCCACCTGGTGCTCGTTGCTCGGCCCCAGCCCCGGGGCGCGGCCCCAGCCCCGGGGCGCGGCGCCAGGCGGGCGGGCGTGCCTGGGTCGCCCCTCCTGGGTGAACCTGCTTGGGAGGGAGCCAGCCGACAGAAGTGTGGGTGCGCGCGCGTACGGCAGTGTCACCGAGAGAGAGAACGAGCCAAGGGGCGGGGTCTTTCAGGGGGAATTAACAGACCTCAGACTGAGGGCTGAAAGGCCATCATGGGACTGTTACAGACCCTCTACATGGGGGTTAGTGAGGAGGCCTTGGCAATCTTTGTGGCCTCAGGTAGTAGATCCTGTATTTATCCCTGGCAGACAAATGGACTTTGGGAGCCCATTCCACATGGAGGGATCCTCTCTCAGCCTGGACACAAGAGGGAGGGCCTAGGCCCTGCCCTGGATGATATGACAGATATTTTAGATTCCCCCATAGAGGAAATCAACCTTCGTGGGGAGAAGAGGGGTGTGGGGTGGGAAGTTGGCAGGTGTGTTGAGGGGCAGGGGAGGAGGGGAGTGAGAGGGAGCTGGGATTGGCATATGAAGCAACCTTGTTTCTAATTTAAATAAAAAATGAAAAAGAATGAAAATACACTACAATCTGGACTAAACCCAAACTAAGGTTGTCATTTTCTTAATTTTGGCTCACTACTTTCAGATGACTCTGGGCTCTTTTAGGTTGACAAACAAAGCAGGAAAGGCCTAACATGGGACTAGGGGTCTCCATGCAGCTAAGGGTCAGGTGGCAGAATGCTGGCTAGCCTGTGCTAAGCGCTGGCTTTTATCAATAGCCCAACAGAGAACTGGGCATGGTGATGTAATCCCAGCACTAGAGGAGCTGAGGCAGGGGGACCAGGAATTCAGGGTCATCCTCAACTACAAAGGGGATCTGAAGACAACCTGGGCTATATAAGACCCTTTTGAGAGAAAAAGAAAGGAAGGAAGGATGAAGGGAGGGGAGGAGGAGGGAAATGCTGACAGGCACAGGTGTTCCACATGAGCTGGGTGGGATGAAAAGAATCTGGCCTGCGGTTCTCAAAAAGAAAATGGACACACAGAGCCGGCCTTCAGGGCACAAGTGCTGCCATCACAGGACTGCTTTGTGACTGCCCTGCCATGGCCTCAGAAAAGTGAGGAGATGGGCTGAGGACATGGCCCTTGGGTAGTCACACTCCAGGGCCAAGTGCAAGGCTAGTGAGAAGCCCCAGCTGTGCTGGCCAGAGTCAGTCACATTTTTCATGATCTTGATCACAAATATCTGAGGAGGTCGGGCTTGTTTTCCAGAAGAAACTTAGCCCAAGTGTGTCTTTCTCAGATAAACCAAAGCCTCAGTTGTAAATCTGTGAACTTTGACCTATTGCTAACACAATGTATCTCCCATGTAAGTATTTACATGACATTTCACAACAGCAGCAAAATCACTGTTATGAAGTAACTACAAAAATAATTTCATGGTTGAGGTTACACCATAATATGAGGACCTGTATCAAAAAATCACAGCATTACTTAGGCTGAGAGCCACTGTCCTAGTTCCATGGGTGACAGCTAGTTTCCTGATGGAAATGTGTTGTAGAGGTGGTGAGGAAAACAATTCCTGGGATTCTGGGAAGGTTCCACAGAGAGCCCTGGAGAGGGCTAGCCTGTGGATAGAGGGCACCTGGTGAAGCCGAACAGGTGAGGGTGTTGGGCTCCTTGCCCGGCACAAAAAAGAAAAGGGTTTCTCTTGCCTTATTGTCCCATCCCCTGCTGCAACCAGGGGTTAGTTCTCCACCCTGCACCTCCCGGACTGCATTTTAAGGAATCCAGCAGCTTTTTGGTATTCTCAGCATGGCTGTGGGTCCCATGATACCCCCAGTATATCTTACCAGGGAAATGCTTGGTTACTACAGGGATGAGAGGCAGAGACTCTGGATGGTTGTAAGCCAGACAAGCACAATCCACCTTCCAAATGATAACACGGTGAGTTTTGGGATTCTAGGAAGCCTGCATCTTGACCTTGTGGGTTGTCTTGGTGTGCTAGGGAGTGTGTATTGGGAAAGATATCACCTTGAAAAATTGCCATAGACTGTGGGTTTAGACTACAGTGGATCCCGAGAGTCTATACTACTCTGTGTTGCTGTAGGAAAATCATTTCTAGATTTGAAAACTGCTCCCCAAGTACTAGGGATGTCACTTGAAGGCAAAGCCCTAGTGTAGGTGAGGAAGATCCCAAGTGTTCTCTGCCAGGTCCCTGCCTGAGGGGTGTTTGGTCTGACACCTGGGACTAATGGCTGAGGTGCCCTTTAACATATGAAAGTGGCCTCTGGTCACCAGGTTCTCCCAGCATCCCTCATTCTCTGCAGGTTTCAGGATATGGCAGGCTTCCCTTGCCTCTACCATGAAGTGTCCACCCCAAGGCCTGAGCCTCCCAACATTCCAAACACTCCCCACCTCCTCTCCTTCCCTTTAAAACTCAGCCATTTTGGCTCTGCCAGTTCCTTGGCCCAGGCCACCCCACTTGGTCGGCATCTCCTCTCTCCCCCCCCTCCTCTCCTCACATGGCCAGGCTCACAGTCATGCTCACTCCAAACTCACACAGATGTCTCCGTCTCTGGCTGTGCTCTCCCTTTCATACAATAACCCTTCTCCTGCTCCAAACCTAGGAGCACTCATGTCCTTAATTTTTCATTCCTTTTCCCCCCTTCATCAGGGGCCAACTCTCATAGGTTATAGAAGCTCAGTTTGTCCTAGCTTGGAAACCAACAAGGGGGTAATTTATCTATAGCACCAAAAATTAAAATCTTCATGTAGATATGTGTTTTTCTTGAAACCTACACCAAAAACAAAACAAAAACAAAAACATGGAAAGCTTTAGCACCAAATATTTTCACTTAAAAAAATGTAACTCAGAAAGGAACTCTGTTAGTGTGGATGTAATGAGACAGCTTCCATGAGAAAGTTTGAGCAGTCACTAAATTCAAAAAGAGTCACATGTCTCCCAGCATCCTCTTCTGGGGCCAGCCTTGGGTTAAAGTATCTATTGGATCCAAGTGTGCCTTGAGGGGCAGGTGCAGCATCCAGAAGAGCTTTTGGGGCAATTGATTTTAAAGGGTGTGAGGAGAATCTGATGGCTCCTGTAAAAGAATCAACCTGAGGCACCCAAGCAAAGCTGTTGTTAAGGGACAAGTCTACTGGATTGCCCCAAGGTGTGGTACTTGAAGTTGCTTTGTAGTCCAGGAGGGAGAGACTGTGTTCCTCCTGCCACAGCCTCTTGAGTCATTTAGGATTCCAGGTCTTCATTTCCTTCTTCCTTTATCCCCTCCTTTATTTCTCTTTCTCTCTGTCTCTGTCTCTGTCTCTGTCTCTCTCTCTCTCTCGGTTGGTATACCAAGAAATAAGTCTTCATTTTTACACACACACACACACACACACACACACACACACACACACACACACACACAAACACACTTGGCTGAGGCAAGCAGATCTCTAAGCTTGAGGCCACATTTGCCCAGTTAGTCAGTTCTAAGCAAGCCAGGTCTACACTGAGATCCTGACTCAAAAGAGTTGATATACAAAAGCAAATAATTAAATCTTAAAAACAAACAAAAACCTGTGAACCCGAGTTAGGGTCCAAGCAGCCACATAAAAAGCCCCATGTGACTCTGTTGCCCATTACTTTAGTGCTGTGGTCAGAGTCCCTACTTCAAAGACATAAGAGAGAAAGTGATGGAGCAGACACCTGAGTCCTCCTTTGTTGTTTTCAGACTGTCACCTGCATCTCTCTCTCTCTCTCTCTCTCTCTCTCTCTCTCTCTGTCTCTCTCTCTTTCTCTCTCTCTCTCTCTCACACACACACACACAAACACACACTCACTTTTTCTATCACAAATATACTCTCTCACACACAATCAAACACACTCTAACACTGGAACACATATTCTCATGCTCTCACACACTCACATAATCTCAGAATGCTCAAACTCACAACTAACTCTGTCACACATTCTCACAAGTCACTCTCTCACACTGTAGGAGAGAGAGTGTGTGTGTGAGAGAGAATGTGTGTGTTACTATGTGTGAGAATGTGTGGGTCAGAGGTCAGAGTGAGTGTGATTAAGTGTGACTGTGTGTGTGATTGTGTGTGATGTGTATGCGTGTGAGTGTGAGTGTTTGTGAGTGTGAGAATGTGTGTGTGACTACTTGTATGAGTGTTTGTGTGTGTGTGATAGCCGTGATACAGCTGCAGTTTGGTTTAGGAAATTCTCAGTGTGATCTCAGCAAGGATCAGGAGGTTTCAGTCAGAGGCCTTAGAGGGAAATATTTCATTTTGCAGGCAATGGGGACTTGGAAACACTTCCTGGTACACCGTGGTGCAAAGCATACAGAAACAATGGGTTTCCAAGCAAAATGTCATTTACTGTAAAAGCAGGTGGCAGGATAATGTGGGTCCCTATCCCTTCTTTGCTATCCCCCTTCCCTCCCAACCAAAAGACAGAATACCCACAGGGGTCAGACTCTCAAAAATTGTTAGGACAACAGCCAGGTAAGTGACCTGCCACAGTGTGACAGGTGAAAAGAAATGCAGGCATTTCACAGGAAGGCAAGAGGACACTGGTAGGGAGTCTGTGACCTGCTTTCTGCACTGTTTCCAAGCACAGTTAGCACTGTGGTGTAACTTTCCTTAGTTTTTCAAGACAGAGTTTGTCTGTGTAACACTCCTGGCTGTCCTGGTATTCTCAAACTCAGATCAGCCTGCCTCTGTCTCCTGAGAGATGGGAGTAAAGGCAGGCACCATCATAACTGGCTATGGCTACTTTTTCACTTTGTAGGTTTCTGTGCTGGTTAAGGTTTCTGTTTTGCATTTATTAAAGGCAAACGAATCTCACCATCAACACTACATTGCATTTCTTTGGTCAAGTCCATTACTCCTGGCCCTGGTGTATGTGTGCATGCATGTGTGTTGGTATTGTTGAATGTTCAGGGGACCTGCTCTGTCACTCTCTACCTTATGACTGAGACAGCATCTTTCACCAAATCTGGATCTAGACTGGCAGTCAGGAAACCCCAGTGATCTCCCATCTCAGCTGTCCACAGCCCTGCCCCATGGATGACTGTGGCTTTCATATGGGATTGGAGAGTCACACTTAGGTCCTCATGTCTGTGCAGCTAGTACACTTAACCTATGGAGCCACCTCCCAGAATCTCTCTCAGTTTTCAAAGGAGAATTTTTAAAACTCTGGAAATGGCTGAGACAGAGCCCCAGGGTACAATCCAGCATCAGTGAAAGGAGCTGTGTGTGTGGAGCCTGTGGCTACAGTGTGGGAGAAGCTGGGGATGACAGGGATGGGCAGAGGGAGGACAGGGTCAGACCAGGCAGAAGAGCACCGGACATCCCAGGTCCTGGAAGACAGAGGTGCTGGAGACAAGGCTGTGGTGAGGGCTGTTTTAACCTTTCATCTTGACCTTTACAAAGAAGAGCTAGGGCAGCACCCAGGCGTGACTAATGGTATACGTCACTATTGTACCTCTCCCCTCTACTCCCTTCAGATTCGAGGCTCTATCACTGTCACGTTGTGGCAGGGGGGTGAACGCTACATGGAACTCCTGTCCCAAGTTTTCCCAGGGTTGGTAAGTCTCCCCTGGATGTGGCAGAGACATTCTGAGCATTTATACAGTGGGACCGACTCATACTTCTGGACATTAGTGAACCATTATCAGGTAAGCATTTGGTACCTCCCAGTGAAAGCTGCAGCAGGTGGGGGTCAGATGCAAATGCTTTTCCTCCTCTCCCACCCCCAGGAAGATTTCTTCTTCTCCTTCATTTGTTCTTTGTCCCTCATATCAAACATCTCCTTCCCCTTCATTTCCCTGTCCCTCCCTATCCATCCTCTGCATTGCAACCCCTCCCCCAAAATAAAATAGCATACATTAGAAGAGAAAAGGAGAAAAGGGAGTTAAGGAAAAATAAGCCTCATCATGGAAACTGTAGAGAGACCCAGGGAGTCATGCAGTAAACACTCTCATCCATATCTGTTTACTTGCAAGTGTTCATTGCAGAGACTCATTGTCTGCTTTGAGGCCTTTGGTTTCTGCTACACTGTCCATGCTGGGCTCTCACTGGAACTCCTCTTGGTTATCCTGCTGGTGCCCTCTGTAGTGGAAATCCTGAGCTGTGAGTCTTCAGTTTCCTGCCTTCAAGTGCCCCAACAGATCACAGCTGGTGGGGATGTTGGGTGAAGCAATTCAAAACCCTGGTTCTAGACCTGGGTAATGGTAGGTTTGGTCAGACTGATAGCTGTCCCTTGTCCTTGCCCATAGGCTGAGCTCTCGAGAATTAACCTAGCAGAAATCACTCCTTGCATAGTTGTACAAGGAGCAGGGCCTGTTGTCCTGGTTTAATTTCCACAGTCAGATCTCCAAAGCCTGCACCTAGGGTCAGCTGTATTATATTGTCCAGGTGTGGCAGAGGGGTCACTCTCCTGTGTGCTCCAGGCGATGAGGGGCAGGAACAGCTCTCCTCAGGGAGATTCTTACCTCTCCTTCATTCAAATCTTTCTTCAAGAGCTCTACCAGGGTCAATTTTGGTGGAGGATTTGGAGAATGTTGTGGTGTGACAAAACTTTTCCTAGTAAGATGAAACACACTCATCTCCTCATCCCAGATTAAGAACCCGTATTCTCAAAGTACAGATACCATCAAGTTCATCTTGGTGAAGCAATGAGTTTTATTGGGGTAACTTATAGGAACATGGGTGAGGGTGAGGGATCCCTTCGAGGAGCAGAAATGACTCAAAGAGAGCTGTATCACCAAAGCCCACCCAGCATGGGTGACAGAAGACTCAGAAAAGCTGGGACCCTGGAGCACACTGCACAAACTGCTGGCAGCTCAGCAGGTTGGAGAGGGTCCTTTCCAGGTGCCTCAGTTGAGCTAAAACACTTCTAGGCAGTTTCTCTGATTTCTGCTTGGCTGGGTTGTTTCTCTAGTATGAGAGTCTTTGGTACTTCCTCAAGAAAGGAGGGGCCTAGTGAATCTGGTCAGTTTCAGGGAGTTCTTGAAAATATTTGTGTTGTTGACCTCTCTACTTCAGGAGGCTATCAGTACAACAGGTCAGGGTCAGGATGGAGATGGAGAATGTATATGTGCACACGTGTGGGTTCCTGGGTACAATGGGCAGCTGCAGAAGTAATGCTTCCCTCTGAATATAGAATCCATACCCCAGATCCTGTTCTGTTCCTTTCTCCTCTGTGCTGCCTCAAGTGTGAGTGGTCATTGTCTTAGAGGTGACTAGATGTGTGTTACCCAGTATCCTATGGCTCTTCCCTCTCCTGCAGAATGATGACAGAGAATACCTGGTCCTAAAGATGCAGAAGTTACTTGGTAAGATAGCACAAGAAGTCTTTTATTCTCTATATAAAGAGAAAGTCCTGGTGGCTCTCCTTGAGCTTTTTTGTGTGGCCACTTGTCACCCTTCTCCTCTGCATGTTACTGCTGTGAGCTAACTTCAGAATAAGCACAAAGTCAACTGCAGTTCGGGAAACAACTCCCTCTTTCCTGTGCTACATGTCACAGCTGAGCCAACAGACTCTTGGTTTTGGAATGCAGGTCCCCAGACCACAGAGCCCTGGGATAGGATTGATGGGATGACAACCTAGTGACTTTGGCTCTCCAGTTTAATCACACTGGATTGAGGTGTGGTATTGGCCCAAGACAACCTACACTGGACATCTCCCCTAGCTTGTCAGCATCCCTACCTGCCTGAGGACACCTTGGTTCAAGGGCAGGGCTAGAGCTGGACAGTCTGTAGCACAGCCTTTGGTTCCAGCACCCAGTTCTGCAGGGATGCACTGAGCAGTCTCTCCTTGGTCCTTTCTTGTTGTTGGTAGCCCTTCAGGGCTCTGCTCCTTGCACCCTCAATGAAGAATTTATGCATCCTCTTCTCTGCTTGTTCCCTAGGTGTCCTGTCTAGCAGTGCCTCCTCCTCAGCTCAGCCCTGATGATCTGCTACTTTGAGACTGGCTGTCTGTGTCCTGAACCTTCTCCCTTCCTGGGTACAGCTTCACCTTTCTTGTCTCCCTTTGCCTGTGATGCTAGGATCACAGATCGTCCCTATAGGACACCTATTCCCTTTGAACACCTCTCCTGGGCTCCTGGTGCAGCATGTCCCTCAGGTGACTCTCATCTGGAGGTGCCTATAGAGCAGGTATGGATGGGGGCTCCATACCCTGCGGATCTCTAAACTACCAAGAAGTTTACCTGTGCTAAGCAGAGGATTCTATGGTCAGTGGCTTGAAGACACAATGGGATGTGTACAGGGAACATCTGGTGTACTTCTCCCACATGCTCAGTACTTGGCTGTCGAGGGCCAAAAGAGGCCTCATACTGAGTCAAGAGTTAATCATTGTTAGATGTCCTGACCAGAACCGCTGCGACTACAAGATGTTTTTCTGGATAAGCTGCACAATACATGTTGCAAAATGTTCTCCCTTTTCTCAGAAATAGCTGTGGTTCGCTAACCATGGGACCATGGGCTAAGATTTACCTTGCCTCTATTTCCTCTTGAAAATTTCACATTCCTCCTGCTCCCTTACCCCGCCCTGAGTAAAAATCCCCTGCATATAAGCAAGCTTCACCTTTCAATAAACGAGACCTTGACATTGCACAGATGGACTCTTGTCCTTTCTTGCACCGCATGGCCTCCATTTCTCTCTCGCCCCCATGACCCCCTTAGGTGACAACCCCCTCGAGACCCGCAAATAACCTGGCCTGCTGGATGGGTCACTTGGCCCCTAGAAGTGATGTTGACCCTAAAACCCACCCCAAAATTGTTTTAACTAATTAAACTTTATTGGTTTTACTTAAATTCTGTACTACCCTGACTGCCTTTATCTGTGTTATAAGCATAAAGTGGAAGTTAACCCCAAATATTAAGGAACATTGTTTGACATCTTCTGGACATTTCCTCCAGAATGGAAGCAGGGTACCTGGGAAAGGTCTAAAGGGAGGCAGTGTGGGAGCTGGGAAGCTGTGCTGGGAATAGGATAAGCAGGTGTGGCTTAACATGGAGGGAGGGGAGTGGTCAGTGACTGCCAGTGTCAGCACAGGAGGCACCAATTCACTGCAAAGCAGAGGGAGAAAGTGTCTTTGCACAGGAAGACACCAGATGTCAAGGGATCAGCACAGAGGGGACAGAGGCTGGGTGCTGTGAACATGTCCTTTCTTCAGCTGATCCACAGGAGCGAAAGGCACTCCCTCTGACACAATTCCCAGGAAGAAACTGTCAGCAGATGGAAGCTGTAACTTTACAGAGTGAATCTAAAAAGACACTTATAGGACTGGGCCTTAGCTAAGATTGTCACAAACTGATTTACAGTGCTCCAATATGATCCCTCAGTATTGCATAATCAGGATATAAGCCAGACTGAGGAAAAAAAAAACCACATGATCATCTCACTAGATGCCAAAAAAGCCTTTGACAAAATCCAACACCCCTTCATGATAAAGGTCCTGGAGAAATCAGGGATAACAGGAACATACCTCAACATAATAAAAGCAATATACAGCAAGCCAACGGCCAGCATCAAATTAAATGGAGAGAAACTCGATCCAATTCCTCTAAAATCGGGGACAAGACAAGGCTGTCCACTTTCTCCATATCTCTTCAATACTGTCCTTGAAGTCCTAACAAGAGCAATAAGACAACAAAAGGAGATCAAGGGAATAAAAATCAGAAAGGAAGAAGTCAAACTCTCACTATTTGCAGATGATATGATAGTCTACATTAGTGACCCATAAAACTATACCAGGGAACTCCTGCAGCTGAGAAACACCTTCAGCAAAGTGGCAGGATACACGATTAACTCAAAAAAAAAATTTGTAGTCCTACTATATACGGATGACACATTGGTGGAGAAAGAAATCAGAGAAACATCACTCTTTACAAATGCCACAAACAACATAAAATACCTTGGGGTAACACTAACCAAAAATGTGAAAGACCTGTACCGTAAGAATTTTGAGTCTCTAAAGAAAGAAATTAAAGAAGATACCAGAAAATGGAAAGATCTCTCATACTCTTGGATAGGTAGGGTCAACATAGTAAAAATGGCAATCATGCCAAAAGCAATCTACAAATTCAATGCAATCCCCATCAAAATCCCAACACAATTATTCACAGACCTTGAAAGAACAATTCTCAACTTTATATGGAGAAACAAAAGACACAGGATAGCCAAAACAATCCTGTACAATAGAGGAGCTTCTGGAGGCATCACCATCCCTGACTTCAAGCTCTATTACAGAGCTATAGTCCTGAAAACAGCTTTCTATTGCCACAAAAATAGACAGGTAGACCAGTGGAATAGAATTGAAAACCCTGATATTAACCCACACACATCTAAGAACACCTGATTTTTGACAAACAATCCAAATTTATATGCTGGAACAAAGAGAACATCTTCAACAAATGGTGCTGGAATAACTGGTTGCAGACATGTAGAAGACTGTACATAGACCCTAGCATATTGCCTTGCACAAAACTTAAGTCAAAATGATCAAAGACCTCAATATAAATCCAGCTACACTGAACCTATTAGAAGACAAAGTGGGAAATACCCTTGAATTAGTTGGTACAGGAGAATGCTTCCTGAACATTACACAAGTACCACAGACACTGAGATTGACAATTGATAAATGGGGCCTACTGAAACTGAGAAGCTTCTATAAAGCAAAGGGACACGATCAGCAAGACAAACTGGCAGCCCACAGACTGGGAAAAGATATTCACCAACCCCACATCTGACAGAGGGATGATCTCCAAAATATACAAAGAACTCAAGAAGCTAGTGTACAAAACACCAAACAATCCAATAAAAAGTTGGGTACAGAACTAAAAAGACAATTCTCAATAGAGGAATCTAAAACAGCTGAAAGACACATAAGAAAGTGTTCAATATCCTTAGCCATCAGGGAAATGGAAATCAAAGCAACTCTGAGATACCATCTTACTCCTGTCAGGATGGCCAAAATCAAAAACACCAATGACAGACAGTTCATGCTGGAGAGGATGTGGAGAAAGGGGAACACTCCTTCACTGCTTGTGGGAGTGCCAACTTGTACAGCCTCTTTGGAAATCAGTATGGTGACTCCCCAAGAAAATCGGAATCAGTCTACCACAAGATCCAGCAATTCCACTCTTAGGCATATACCCAAAAGAAGCACATTCATACAACAAGGACATCTGTTCAAACATGTTCATAGCAGCACTATTTGTAATAGACAGAAACTGGAAGCAGCCTGGATGCCCCTCAGCTGAAGAATGGATAGAGAAATTGTGATATATTTACACCATGGAGTACTACTCAGTGGGAAAAACAATGAATCTTGAAATTTACAGGAAAATGGATGGAACTAGAAGAAACCATTCTGAGCAAGGTAACCCAATCACAATGGTATGTACTCACTCATAGGCGCATTTTAGACATGGAGTAAAGGATTACCAGCCTACAATCCACTCTGCCAAAGAAGCTAATAAACAATGAGGACCCTGAGAGAGACATACATGATCCTCTGGAGAAGGGGAAAGGGTCAAGATCTCCTGAGCACATTGAGAGCAAGGGAAGAGGAGGGAGGGAGCTAGGAGAAAGAGAAGGAGAGAAGAGGGGGGAGAGGAGGACATGAGAGAGCAAGAAGATTGAGTCAGGGAAGAATAGAGGAGAGCATGGTCAGAGATACCAGAATAGAGGGAGCCATTATGGGTCTGAGGTGAGATCTGGCACTAGTAAGATTTCCAGAGTCTACAAAGATATCACCAAATGGCAATCTAAGCAATAGTGGAGAGGCTACCTGAAATGCTTTCCCAGATAATGAGATTGATGACTACCTTGTATGCTATGCTAGAACCTTCATCCAGTTGCTGATGGAAGCAAAAATAGACACCAATAACTAAACACTGAACTGAAATCCTGGAACCCAGTTGCAAAGAGGGAGGAGTGATGAGCAAAGGGGTCAAGACAAGGCTGGAGAAACCCACAGAAACAGCTGACCTGAACAAGGGGGAGCTCATGGACCTCAGACTGATGGCTGAGAGGCAAGCATGGCACTGTTATAGACCCTCTGAACATGGGGGTCAATGAGGAGGCCTTGGCAATCTATGGGGCCTCAGGTAGTAGATCACTGTTTATCCCTGGTGGATAAATGGGAGCCCATTCCACATGGAGGGATGCTCTCTCAGTATGGACACATGAGGGAGGGCCTAGGCCCTGCCCTGGATGATAAGAAAGACATTGGAGATTCCCCCATAGAGGAACTCACCCTCCCCTGGAAGCAGAGGGGTGTGGGGTGGGGAGTTTGTAGAAGTGCGGAATAGCAGGGGAGGAGGTGAGGGAGAAGGGGCTGTGACTGACATGTGAAGCAAGCTTGTTTCTAGTTTAAATAAAAAAAAAATGAAAAAGAGAGAAAGTACACTACAATCTTGCCTAAACCCAAAGTAAGGATGTCATTTGCTTAATTGAGGCTCCCTCCATTCAGATGACTCTTGGCTCTGTCAAGTTGACATAAAACAAACAGGAAAGACGTGCCATGAGCCTAGGGGTCTCCATGCAGTTAGGAGTCTCAGGTGGCCGAATGCTGGGCTAGTCTCTGTTAAGTTCTGGCTTGGATCTCTAGCCCCACAGAGAACTGGGCATGCTGCTGTAATCCCAGCACTAGAGGAGCTGAGGCAGGGGGACCAGGAATTCAGGGTCATCCTCAACTACAAAGCGGGTCTGAGGACAACCTGGGCTATATAAGACCCTTTTGAGAGTAAAAGAAAGGAAGGAAGGATGAAGGGAGGGGAGGAGGAGGGAAATGCTGACAGGCACAGGTGTTCCACATGAGCTGGGTGGGATGAAAAGGATCTGGCCTGTGGTTCTGAAAAAGGAAAAGGACACACAGAGCCAGTTTTCAGGTCGCAGGTGCTGCCATCACAGGGCTGCTTTTGAGTGCCTTGCTGTGGCCTCAGAAAAGTGAGGAGATGGCCTGAGAACATGGCCCTTGGGTAGTCACACTCCAAGTCAAAGAAAAGGCTAGTGAGAAGCCCCAACTGCCCTTGACAGAGTCAGTCGTATTTTACAGTATCTTGATCACAAACATCTGAGGATTTCGGGCATGTTTTCCAGAAGAAACTTTGCCCCCGAGTGTCTTCCTCAGATAACTCCAAAGCCTCAGTTCTAAATCTGTGCGTTTCGACCCTCTTTCTAACATCTATCTCTCAAGTATATACATGACATTTCACAACACTAGCAAAATTACAGTTATGAAGTAGCTACAAAAATAATTTTATTGTTGGGGTTACACCAACAATATGAGGAACTGTATTAAAATGTCGCAGCATTACTTAGGCTGAGGGCCACTGTCCTAGATCTAGGGGTGTCAGCTAGTTTCCTGATATAATTGTGTTGGAGAGGTAGTAAGGAAAACAATTCCTGAGAGTCTGGGCAGGGTCCACAGAGAGCTCTGTAGAGGGCGAGTCTGAGGATACAGGGCACCTGGTGAAGCTGGCAGCTGTTTCTAGGGTATTGATCTCCTGGCCGAGCTGTAAAAAACTGGGTTTTCAGGCCTTATTGTCCTAGCCCCTGCTGCCAACTGTGGTTAGTTCTCTACTCTGCCCCTGCAGGACTGCATTTTAAAGAATCCACCAGCTCCTTGGCCTCCTCACTATGGCTGCTGGTCGTAGGTTACCCCCAGTCATCCTTGACAGGGAGATGCCTGGTTTCTACAGGGATGAGAACCAGACACTCTGGAAGGTTGTTTCTCTGGGATTTACTATTGACCAACTCCCTGATAATAGGGTGAGTTTTGGGGCTCCAGGGAGGCTTCATCCTGACATTTTGGGTAGTCTTGCTATGCTAGTAAGTGTGTTTTGGGGTAGATTTCACCGTGGAAACTGCTCTAGGCTTTGGCTTTAGACTTCATTGGATACCGAGAGTGTATGCTACTCTGTGAAGCTGCAGAAAAAGCATTACTAGATTTGAAAACTGCTCCCCAAGTACCAGGGATGTCACTTGAGGGAAAGCCCTAATGTAGGTATAGCAGATAGCAAGTGTCCTCTGCCAGGTACCTGCCTGACGGGTGGTTTGTCTGACACCTGGGACTAATGGCTGAGGTGCCCTTTAACATATCAAATTGGCCTCTGTTCACCAGTTTCTCCCCACATCCCTCATTCTCTACAGTTTCAGGATATGGCAGTCTTCCCTTGCCTCTACCCTGAACTGTCCACCCCAAGGCCTGAGGTTTCCAATATTCGAACCACACCTAACCTCCTCTGGCCCTTCTCTTTAAAAGTCACTCAATATGGCTCTGCCAGTGTCTTGGCCCAGGCCACCCCGCTTGGTTGGCATCTCCTCTCCCCTCCCCTCCCCTCCCCTTCTCTCTCCTCCCCTCTCCTCCCTCCCTGCTCTCCCCTCCCCTCTCCTCCCCTCCCCTGCCCTCCCCTCTCCTCTCCTCTCCTCACATGGCCAGGCTCACAGTGATGTTCACTCCAAAATCACCCAGATGTCTCCATCTCTGGCTGTTTTCTCTCTTTTATAAAATAATCCTTCTCCTCCTCCATACCTGGGAAAAGTCATGTCCTTCCTGTTTCATTCCTTTTGTTCCCCTTCCTCTGGGGCAAACTTTGATATGTTATTGGACCTCAGTTTGTCTCATGTTGGAAACCAACAAGCGTGTAATTTATCTATAGCACCAAAAAATATCTTCATTGAGATGTGTTTTTTTAACTTATACCAAATAAAATACAGAAAGTTTTAGCACCAAATATTTTCATTTAAGAAAAAAATAAAACTCATTAAGGAATTCTGTTAGTGTGGATGTAAATGAGACGGCTTCCATGAGAAAGTTTGTGCAGTCAATAAATTCAAATAGAGTCCCATGTCTCCCAGCATCCTCTTCTGGGGCAGCCTTGGGTTAAAGTATCTGTAGGATCCAAGTGTGACTACAGGAGCAGATGCAGCATCCAGCAGTGCTTTTTAGACAATTGTGGTTAAAGGGGGTGAGGAGAATCTGATGGCTCCTGTAAAAGAATCAACCTGAGGCTCCCAGGCAAAGCTGTTGCTAAGGGACACATTCACTAGAGTGCTCCATAAAGTGACATTTGACTTGAATTGTAGTCCAGGAGGGAGGAGACTTGTGTTCCTCCTTCCACAGCCTCCTGAGTCATTTGGGAATCCTGTTGCAACAACAGGCCCAGCATTGATCGTCTCTATCTTTTTCCTCATTTCCTTCTTTCTTTATTTCCTCCTTCTATCCCCGCTCCCTCTGTGTGTGTGTGTGTCTCTCTCTTGGTCTCTGTTTCTCTCTCTCTTGGTTAGTGTTCCAAGGAATAGTCTGCATTGTTACATTTACATACACACACACACACACACACACACACACACACACACACACAGAGAGAGAGAGAGAAAGAGAGAGAGAGAGAGAGAGAGTAGTGTGTGTGAGAATGTGTGGGTCCTAGCCAGTGTGAGTGTGTTGTGTGTGTGATGTGTATGAGTGTGTGAAGATTGTGTTTTGAATTTGTTTGAGTATGTGAGTATGAGAGTGTGAGTGTGACTACATGTGTGTGTTTGTGTGTGTGTGATTTCCATGATATAGTTGCAGACTGGGACAGGACATTTTCAGTGTGATCTTAGCAAGGATCAGGAGGGTTTTTCACTCAGAGATCTCAGAGGGAAACTGTTCATTTTGCAGGCACTGAGGACTTGGGAAGGAAGTTGTTCATTTTGTAGTCTCTAAAGATTTGGGAACACTCCCTGGTCCACCTTGGTGCAAAGCATTTAGAGACAATGAGAGTTTCAAGTAAAAGGTCATCTAAAAATAAAAGCAGGTGACATGAATATGTGGGTCCCTGTCCCTTCTTCGCTATCCCCCTTCCCTCCCATTCTAAAGTCAGAATGCACACAGGGGGCAGAATCTCAAAAGTATTAGGCCAAAAACCAGGAAAGTGACCTGCCACAGTGTGACCGGTGAAAAGAAGTGCAGGCATTTCACAGGAAGACAGGAGGACCCTGAGATGGAGTCTGTGACCTACTTTATGCACTGTGGTCTAACTTTCCTTGTTTTTTTAAAATAGGGTTTGTCTGTATAACAGTCCTGGCTATCCTGGAACTCACAATGTAGACAAGGCTGATCTCCAACTCAGATTAACCTGCCTCTGTCTCCTGAGGGATGGGATTAAAGGCAGGCACCATCATGCCTGGCTATGGCTACTTTTGCACTTTGTAGATTTCTGTGCTGGCAAAGGTTTCTGGTTTGGGGGGGAATGGGGGTCCCAGCCCCCACAGTGTCTCTGTGAGTTGCTTGTCAGCCAGCATCCTGTTATTTTGTCCTGGCTTACAGCCCTGGCCTTTCCCACTGGCATCAACCTGTAGCTATGACACCTAGGAAAACAGGGACTCTTAAACCTGGAGTTCCTGCACTTTGCTGTAAGTGTATATAAGGCTGCTCTCTGCCTGGAATAAAGGCTAACAGATGCACATAGCTCAAAAGACCTGAAATCTTTGTCTTTTAACTACATCTCCAGGCTTTTGCCAGGTACTCAGACTTACTCATGGTACAGACGCCAAGTGGAGCTTCCATTTGACTTAGTTGAGGTAACACACAGTTTTGCATTTAATAAAGGCAAATGAAGCTCACCAGAACATTACATTGCATTTCTTTGGTTAAAGCAATTGGCCCTGGCCCTGGCCCTGTTGTGTGCGTGCGTGCGTGCGTGCGTGTGTGTGTGTGTGTGTGTGTGCGCGCGTGTGTGGTGCGTGTGTGTGTGTGTGTGTGTGTGTGTGTGTGTGTGTGTGTGTTGCGCATGCGTGCATGCGTGCGTGCGTGCGTGCGTGTGTGGTGCGTGCGTGCGTGCGTGTGTGCGTGTGTGTCTGTGTGTCTGTGTGTCTGTGTGTGTGTGTGTGTACATGTGCATGCATTGGGCTTGTTGAATGTTCAGGGGACCTGCTCTGTCACTCTCTACCTTATGCTCTGAGACAGCATCTTTCACCAAATCTGGAGCTAGACTGGCAGTCAGGAAACCCCAGTGATCTCCCATCTCAGCTGTCCACAGCCCTGGCCCATGGATGACTGTGGCTTTCACATGGGAGTTGGAGAGTCACACTTAGGTCCTCATGTCTGTGCAGCTAGTACACTTAACCTATGGAGCCACCTCCCAGAATCTCTCTCAGTTTTCAAAGGAGAATTTTTAAAACTGTGGAAATGGCTGAGACAGAGCCCCAGGGCCCAATCCAGCATCAGTGAAAGGTGCTGTGTGTCTGGAGCCTGTGGCTACAGTGTGGGAGAAGCTGGGGATGACAGGGATGGGCAGAGGGAGGACAGGGTCAGACCAGGCAGAAGAGCACCGGACATCCCAGGTCCTGGGGAAGACAGAGGTGCTGGAGACAAGGCTGTGTTTATGGCTGTTGGAACCTCTCATCTTGGCATTTGCAAAAATAAACAAAAACAAAAAACAAACAGAAAAAACCCCCAGCAAGTCTAGCACCCAGGCCTGACTAATGGGATCTGTCCCTAATGTACCACCTCTCCCCTCTGCTCCCTTCAGCCTGGAGTCATTATCACTGTCAGGTTGTGGCAGGTGGGCGATGGTGGCCCGGAATTCCCATCACATATATTGTCAAGTTTGACATGGCTCCCCAGGATGTGGCAGACGCAGTCTCAGTTTGCATACAGAGGGACAGACTCAAGCTTCTGGGTAAAAATGCACCATTCCCAGGTAAGGGTTTGATACCCAGTGAAAGCTGCAGCAGGTGGGGGTCAGATGCAAATGCTTTTCCTCCTCTCCTGCCCCAGGGAGATTTTTCCTCTCCTTCATTTATTCTTTGTCCCTCACATCATACATCTCCATCCCCTTCATTTCCCTGTCCCTCCCTATCCATCCTCTGCATTGCAACCCCTCCACCAAAATAAAATAGCATACATTAGAAGAGAAGAGGAGAAAAGTGTGATTAGGAAAAATCAGCCTCATCATGGAAGCTGTAGAGAGACCCAGGGAGTCATGCAGTAAACACTCTCATCCATATATGTTTACTTGCAAGTGTTCATTGCAGAGACTGATTGTCTGTCTCAAGGCCTTTGGTTTCTGCTACACTGTCCATGCTGGGCTCTCACTGGAACTCCTCTTGGTTATCCTGCTGGTGCCCTGTGTAGTGGAAATCCTGAGCTGCGAGTCTTCAGTTTTGCTCCCTTCAAGTGCTCCAGCAGACCACAGCTGGTGGGGATGTTGGGTGAACCAGTTCATAAGCCTGGTTCTGTGTCTGGGTAATGGTAGGGTTGGTCAGCTGCCAGCTGTCCCTTGTCCTCACCCACTGGCTGAGCTCTCCAGCATTGTCCTGGCTGAGTTTATCCCTTGCATAAGTACACAAAGGGCTGGGCCTGTTGTCCTGGTTTAATTTCCTCAGGGTCAGATCTCCCAAGCCTGCACCTTAGGTCAGCTCTTCTGTGTCGCTCAGGTGTGGCAGAGGGGTCACTCTCCTGAGTGCTGCAGGTGATGAGGGGCAGGAACAGCTCTCCTCAGGGGGATTCTTACCTCTCCTTCAGTCAAATCTTTCTTAAAGGACTCTAACATGGTCGATTTTGGTGGAGGATTTGGAGAGGGTTCCTGTGTGACAAAAGTTTTCCTGGTGAGATGAAACACACTCATCTCCTCATCCCAGATTAGGAACCCTTATCCTCAAAGAACAGATACCACCAAGTTCATCTTGCTGAAGCCATGAGTTTTATTGGGGTCACTTATAGGAACATGAATGAGGGTGAGGGATCCCTTCCAGGAGTAGAAATGACTCAAAGACAGCTGCATCACCAAAGTACACTCAGCATGGGTGACAGAAGGCTCACAAAAGTTGGGACACTGGAGCACACGGCCCAGCCTGCAGGCAGCTGAGCAGGTTGGAGAGGGTCCTTTCCAGGTGCCTCAGTTTGGCTAAACCCCTTCCACACAGTTTGGCTGGTTTCTGCTTTGCTGGGTTGTTTCTCTTGTGTGAGAGTCTTTGCTGCTTGGTTCTGCTTCCTCTGGCAGGGAGGGGCCCAGTTTATCCGGTCAGTTTCAGGGAGTTCTTGAAGAAATTTTTGTTGGTGACCTCTTTACTTCAGGAGGCTATCAACACAACAGATCAGGGTCAGGATGGAGAGGGAGAATGTATGTGTGCGCACGTGTGGGTTCCTGTGCACAATACTGCAGGTGTGGAAGTAATGCTTCCCTCTGAATACAGAATCCACACCCCAGATCCCCTTCTGTTCCTTTCTCCTCTGTGCTGCCTCAAGTCTGATTGGTCATTGTCTTAGAGTTGACTAGATGTGTGTCACCCAGTATCCTATGGCTCTTCCCTATTGCAGATTGATGACAGAGAATACCTGGTCCTAGTGATGTGGAACGAACTTGGTAAGATGGCACAAGAAAGCTTTTTTCTCTGTATAAGGAAAGAGTCCTGGTGGGTCTCCTTGAGATTTTTGGTGTGGCCACCTGTCACCCTTCTCGTTTGCATGTAACTGCTGTGATCTGACTCCACAGTAAGCACAGAGTCAACTTCAGTTCGGGAAACAACTCCCTGTGACCAGTGCTCCAGTAAAAGCTAAGCAAACAGACTCTTGGTATTGGAATGCAGGTCCCAAGACCTCAGAGCCCTGGGATAGCATTGATGGGACTAGAAACTAGTCACCTTGGCTCTTCAGTTTAATCACACTGGATTGAGGTGTGGTATTGGCCCAAGAGAACCTACACTGGACATCTCCCCTAGCTTGGTAACATCTCTACCTGCCTGGGGACACCTTGGTTCAAGGGCAGGATGAGAGCTGGACAGTCTGGAACACAGCCTTTGGTTCCCGCACCCAGTTCTGCAGGGATGCACTGAGCAGTCTCTTCTTGGTACTCTCTTGTTGGTAGCCCTTCAGGGCCCTGCCCCTTGCACCCTCAGTAAAGATTTTATGCATCTGCTTCTCTGCTTGTTCCGCAGATCTCCAGTCTAGCAGTGTCTCCTGCTCAGCTCAGCCCTGAACTTCAGATGATCTGCTACTGTGAGCCTGGCTGTCTGTGTCCTGAGCCTTCTCCCTTCCTGGGTACAGCTTCACCTTTCTTGTCTCCTTTTGCCTGTGATGCTGACCTCACAGATTGTCTTTATAGGACACCTATTCCCTTTGAACCCCTCTCCCAGTGCAACATGTCCCTTAGGTGACTCTGATCTGGAGATGCTTGTGGAGCAGGTATGGATGGGGATTCCATGGCCTGTGGATCTTTGAGCTAAGAATTCTGGGGAGAAGTGGACCCAGGGCTGGTCAGAGAACTCTGTGCTCAGCGGCTTGAAGACACAATGGGATGTGTGCAGGAGCATCTGGTGTACTTCTCCCTCAGGCTCAGTACTTGGCTGCTAGAAGTGATGTCGACCCCAACCTCCACTTCAAACTTGTTTTAACTAATTAAACTTACTGCTTTTCCTTATATTCTGTGCTACCCTGGCCTGTTTTATCTATATTATAAGAATAAAGTGGTATTTAACTCCCCAAATATTAAAAGAACACTGTGTGACATCTTCTGGACATTTCCTCCCTGGGAGGATGGTTACTGGTCCATTTCAGCAGCAGGGTACCTGGGGAAGGTCTAAAGGGAGGCAGTGTGGGATCTGGGGGAAGCTGTGCTGGGAATAGGATAAGCAGATGTGGCTTAACATGGAGGGAGGGGAGTGGTCAGTGACTGCCAGTGTCAGCACAGGAGGCACCAATTCACTGCAGAGCAGAGGGAGAAAGTATCCTTGCACAGGAAGACACCACATGTCAAGGGATCAGCACAGAGGGGACAGAGGCCGGGTACTGTGAACATGTCCTTCTTTCAGCTGATCCACAGGAGAGAAAGGCACTCCCTCTGACACAATTCACAGGAAGAAACTGTCAGCAGATGGAAGCTGTAACTTTACAGAGCAAATCTATTAAAGCCTTTATAGGGCTGTGGCCTTAGCTGAGTTGGTCACAAGCTGACTTACCATAAACAGTGTTCCAATATTGCATGATCAGGATTCAAACCAGCTGTGTGAGCACATGCTGGAATCCTAGCACTTGACATTAGAGATCAGGGAATCACAAGGTTAAGGTGATATCTTATATGTTATGAGTGCAAACCCAGCCTGGGATACATGACACCTTGAATTTGGTGTGTGTGTGTGTGTGTGTGTGTGTGTGTGTGTGTGTGTGTGTGTGTGTGTGTGTGTGTGTTTGTGTGTGTGTTTGTGTGTGTGTGTCTGTGTGTGTGTGTTTGTGTTTGTGTGTGTGTGTGTTTGTGTGTGAGTGTGTGTGTGTGTTTGTGTGTGGGGGTGTTTACATATTTCAAGGCAGGCTTTCTCTGTTAGCATTGACTGTTCTGTTCTGTAGAGCAGTTTGACTTTGAACTCACAGAGATCTGCCTGCCCCTGCTTGCTGAGTGCTGTGATTCAAGACAAGAGCCCCACTGCCTATCTGAGAGCTTGTTTTTTTTAGAAAGTATTTTTAGAAAACATAGACAAATTTGTCTGTGATCTTGGGGAAAAAAGCCCCAAGCAGGACAAAAGCAGCAGGCTGTAAACCAACAGCCTGTTGCAAGATCACAAATGACTCTGGGGATTCTCCAAGGACCGAAACTGAGAGAGCAGCAACTCACACAAGAGGAGAATGGAGCACAGGGAGGAGGAAGGCAGGTATGAGACCTAGACAGGTTTACCTGAGTTCTGGGCAGGAACTCTTGGGGAGTTGAGACAATATAGGAAGATGTTTTGTGACTTCAAAAGCTAGCAGGGCTGACTCTGGGGCACGACATGGAGCAGGCATCCTGAAGTAGGCATCAAGGGCATTTGGATCAGATGCTGTATTGTCTTCAGATGTCCTGAGTGAGCACAAAGGATGGACACCAGGATCCATCCCTGACATCTGTCCCACTGGCCCTAAGTTGTCACCAGACACTGCCCCATATCTGGGTTTGTGAATTGAGATTGCTTCTAGCCAAATGGTGAGTACTGGGAAGGTGCTCAGAGTCCTAAGGATACCATGCAGGAGAGACCAAGCCCTGAACCCTGATACTGCCCTGTCCTGTGAGATGCTGAGTTGATCTGGAACACTGGTCCCTAGGAAACTCTCCTCTTCTGGGTATCCTAGTGGTCAAATTGAGTTGGTTCAGAATCACTTAGATTGTTATTGAGGCATGGCAAGGTGTGTCCTGAGTGTGTTTTCAAAGAGAGCTGAAGAGAAGACCCACACTGACTGTGGGTGGCACCCTCTCCATAAGCTGCAGGTGTGGATGGAATAAAAACAGGGGGAGGATGAGGGATGGGATTGGGTGTCAGTGATGGCATCAGAGGATGGAAGGGCAAGGGATTGGGTGATTTATATGTAAATAAGAGTGCTTCTAAAATAAAAAAAATAAATAAAGTAGGGGAAGGAGTAAGCCAGCAGATATCTAGCACCCCAATCTTTGCATTCTGGTCCTCCATGAAAGAAAAGATTTCCCTTGTTGCAGGCTCTATTGGCTGGATACCTTGTTAGAGTGACTGTGTTACCCAGCCTTGGGGTGTGGTACTACTAAATATTTCTTTGAAACAAACTGGAACTCTGAGACTCGTGGGGAAGTACTACATTCAAGCATGGACTTGGAGAAAATAGGATTGACACTGTCTATCAAAAAGGGACAATTCTAGGCATATGTTAAAGGAGAATGGTGTCTGCTACAAAAAAAATGGGACTGGAAAAGGCAGCGGTGGGACAGAAGAATTGGATCTCTGCATTAGTTCTCCGCTGTGACCAAAATGCCTGGTGGATATGACTTACAAAAGAGTAAGAACTTGTTTTGGCTCATGTGGGGCGTGTGAGAAGCATTTCAGTTCATAGCCTGCTGGGCCCAGGAATGGAGAAAGAATGAACACCTGTTCTCTTTTCCCACACTTTTATTCAGAATGCATGTCATAGCACATGGGATGTCATACCCACACTGCTGCTCAGTCCAAAAACCTCACATCCTCATAAACATTCCCAGTGAGATGAATCCAGTCAAAGAGGAAAACATTCAGTGGATTACAGACAGGCAACCAAGGCTCACTTCATTTAAAGCAGGAAGAATAACAGACCCAGAGACTTATATTGGTGTCAGCTTCAAGGTGAAGATTGAAAAAAAAGCAAAGAAACTGGGCACTAGCTCTCACTCTACCTCAGAATGAAAGGTGATCCTGGCTCCACCAAACCTCACACTGTGGCCTCTACTCAGCCTGGCTGGGGAATCCTGAGACTTCAGTGTCTTTCTATCCTCTGTTGCCTGGAGAAGGAATCCTGACACTGACTACTGAAGACCCAGCTCCTATCTTTTATACCCCTCTTGTCCTGGGGTTAAAGATGTGTAATCCCAGGTGCTGAGACCATCCTTTTGTAAGCTGTTTCTCCTTAGGACTGGTTCAAACTTGTGAATTTCTGGGTGAACTTGAACTCACACAGATACTTCTACCTCTTAATGTGGAGTCCTAGGATTAAAGCTGGGTAGCATCACCTCCTAGCTCTCTGGCTGCTAGGATTAATAGTGTGTATCACACTGCCTGATCTTAGCAGTTTGATGGTGGTTTGCTTTCTGAATCCTTAGGCAAGCTTTAATCAATTATAAACAATATATCGCCACATTATTCCTGATGTAGGCTTGAGAGATATTTTGAGCAAAAATATGGTTTGGTTATTGTACAAAAAAACTCTACTACAGAGTGAAGGCCATGAGCTTTATTGTGAGGAAAATAACCTCCAATACCATTTAATTTATGAGGGAACACAGCAAGGTAAATGTTTTTAATACTTCATTCAATGTGTTAACACCAAAGGTCTTTCTGTATAGAATCAAAAACACATCCAATGGAAAGTCACTTAAAACTCTCTGTAAAGCAGACTTCATAATACTAGTAAGGGCTTACAAACAAGCCTGAAATGGACAGACAGCTTGTGTTGCACACTGTGAACTCTGCAGGTCACTGTTATACCACAGCTTTTTCATATATCAAATCGAGATGGATTATAAGAAAGAAGCTACCCCACAGTTTTGTGTACCAGCTTCAGATACTATTTCAAAACTTTAAGGTAATATGACGAATTATATTCCAAAGTAATGTTTAAATACAACAAAATAAAATAGAATCTGTTCTACCTCCATGATCTGACCAGAAATTAATGTGAAAATGTGTGTGTGTGAGAAAGGGTGAGAGAATTCTGGGTGGGAAGAGCTGGAGGGAGAGGAGATTTCTGGGACATGATAGAGTTCTTCACTGCAGGCAGAGTCTCAGCCAGAGACTGCTACAGGTGTGGGCAGCAAGGCACAGGAGAGGCTGGAACACACAGGGATGGGACTCACAAATGAAGGGTAGAAGAACACCGAGTCCAACATGCTTCTCTTGGGCATAAAGATTAGTCTATGCTAAACACACTGACAGACAATGAGTACAAACACCTTCTATATCTTCTTTCTTACTGAGCACTACAGCAAAGATGCTGGCCCTACACCAGAAGTAAACCATCACTATTAACACCAAGGATGTGATATCCAGGCTCACAATTAAGTTATCACTGGACCAAATATATGTCAAGAAACAGGAGAGACACTGAAATTTGGACTCATGGTTTGAGGGAATAACATCCATCACGGTGTGAAGGCATGGTGGTGCATGGCTGTGTGGTGGCAGCAATGTGAGGCTGCTGTTCACTTCTTGGTGGATCAGGAAGCAGAGAGATCATAGCAGAAGCAGGCTGAGCTCTGACACCTCAAGGCATTCTGACATCTCACAAACCCTTTGTATCCTAAGCTTTGCCTCCTAATGGTTGCACAGGCTTGTAAAACTGCAGTACAGGCTGAGTGTGTTCACATGAAACAGGGAAGGGTATTTCACCCTTAAGGCAGACCACAGGCTGAGAGAAATCTCTTCAAATCACCATCTTATGAGTCTCCTCTGCAATCAACTGTCCATGCACAGGCACCTGGCTGTGGCACATTTCCACCTTGTCCAATTCTCAGCCCCACATTATGTAGTCACCTATATTATTTTGCTCTCTATTTCCTTATGGTGGCTCCTGCCTCACTGGAGACTTATATTAAATACATGTGTATGCTTTTGTTCTGTTAGCATGTATCTGTGTCAACTGAATTCTCCTGAAGGGCCCACTGCCTTAACATGAGATGTGATATTTTGTTTCTCTCATACAATTGAGGTGGGATTTCAAAGTGTCATTAAAGGATACATTAAGCAATATATACTTTGTAGCAACTGGCTAGGTAAAATCCTACCGTTCCAGAGACAGAAACAGGTGTTTTTCTCTGAAGTTTGAGGCCAGAGTCTGTTTTCATGTGAGTTCCAGGCTGGCTAAGTCTACCTAAATATTGAGATCCTGGAGATCCTGTTTTAAGGAAAAAAGCAGGAAACGATTGGCTAGTCACAATTTTACAAAACATGGCTCTGTGTTTACATTACTACATTTCCATAAGAATTTAATTCTGTAGGGGAAGCTGTAGCCACGCCTACTTAGGGGCTGGCTACAGGTGTGCCTGAGCATGCTTTCGAGGGTGTGGTCAGGGTGACATAAAGCGATACTGCGTTTTCTCTTTCGGGGTCTCACTTTTGTACTTGCAGTACAGACTGCTGCTACGCCGGCTGACTAGGTCACTCTGTAAGTAAGGCTTTTCCCTATTAATTACCCTTATATTTCTACCTGACTCCGTATTGGTAATTTCCCACTATAAAATTCCAGATGGATTAATGAGTTAAATAAAGAAATGCCAATGCATTGTGAAAACATGTATCCCAAATTATAGAGAAATCCTTTCCAAAACATTAAAGATAGACTACACCCAGCAAACCTGTGGAATCTGTGGTTAAGTATATTGAAAAAATGAAAATTTTCTTCATAGCCAGAAGAAAAAACAACACAACAAACATAAAATTTAAAAAATTCCTGGAAGAAGTTAGCTGGAATAAATGGACTCATGGGAAATATGGACAGACCTCCATGGACTTCTCCCCTGAATACAGTGTGCTGACCTCCATTGGTTTCTCCCCTGAATGCAGTGTGCAGACCGCCAAGGGTTTCTCCCCTAAATACAGTGTGCAGACCTCTTGCCAAGTTCCATCCTCACCATGAATTCAAGCCCTGAGACCCAAAGACCCCTCTGCAAACACAAACTTCACGCCCCTTCTGAATTACTTACCAGATACTATCAAATGGAAGAACCCTGTTTGCCTTATTTTCTATTCTAGACAGAAAAACAGTAAGAAGAGCAAATAATAATTATGTTTTCATTTTGTATTCTTCAATGTAAGCCTCCTAAGTCACAGTCCCTGTACTTCTCCGTGTTTTTGTTACTATGTTTAATTTTTATAAAGTCTAAGATGGACCCTCATTTCCTCTCTTAGACGCCTCATGCCCATCCCTCTAGCCGTTTGTTAAAAACCAGCAGACTCAATTGGGAGTCTCCTGTAGCCACCCCTGGAGTCCTGAGAATGACTGAATGTATCATCTCCTTGCTCCCATGATGTCTGAGGAACCCCCACCTCAGTAGCACATAGCAACAAGAGCTGTTGTATCCACACAGCAGCTCACTCCACTTCAACCAGGGCTCTGGTCCATGCCTCAGTCTGCCTCACAGTCTGCTGGTTGTCTGGAAGTTATGACTTCCATACTCTGAATTAGTTTCCTAGGACTTTCCTAAGTACCACAGGCCTGTGACAGCAGAGTAGGGACTGGAGATGGAAGTATCATAGATGCTGTTTTCTCTGTGTCTTCCCCATGGTCATCCTACTGAGGCTGTGTCCCAATTCCCTTCAACTATGGCACCACCATAGGTCCATTCCAATGACCTCATTTGTCCTGGTGGGTGCCTCAGGGTTCCTCTGTCCAAATGCATTTGCATTCTAAAGGACTTAGATTCAGGACGTCCACATATGGATGGGGACACACGATTAAGTCCCACTCTGCCTGAGACTGCTTTGGGTCTTTACTCTCATAAATATCTTAAGGTTCTCCTTCCTTCTCCTCTTGGTGGAAATTGTAGCCTAGGAGCAACAGACATACTGGCTCCTATTACGTGTCTCTCCTGTGATGGCTGATCACATCTGTCCACTTGATTGCATCTGTTGTCAACTAAGAGACAGATATCTGGGAGGGCAAGGGTGTTGGGGGTATTTATGGGAATGATTAGTCAACTGGGGAAGACTGTCCCAGGAATGGTTGGCACTTTCTAGCTAGAATGTAAAGAAGTCTGAGGGGATAGACGGGTATGGCGGCACACCTTTCATGCCGGCACTTGGGAGGCAGAGGCAGGAGTATTTCTGTGAATTCCAGGCCTGCCTGGTCCACAGAGGGAGTTCCAGAACAGCTGGGACTATATAGTGAGACTCTGTTTTTAACCCGTCACCACCAAATAGTCACTTATGCAACATTGGTGGCTTTACAGATATTACCATTCCTGGGCACTAGTGTGATCTGGCTGTGACATCTACCACTCTACTGACCCCAAGGGTTGATTTGTCTAATGTGATTGGGTAGCAACCTATCCCCTTCATCTCTTAAGAGTCCATGTGGATCCTTCTAGAAGCTTCTTTCTCAGTATACATGGAGCAGTGATCCTCCACCTATGGGTTGAGTCTGATTCAGGAGGAGTTGATTAACCCTTTCACTGCCTCACATTTTAGATACTCTACACAGCAGATTTTTATAATTTGGTTCATAATCATAGTAAATATATGGTTATGAAGTAGGAAGGAAAATAATTTTATCATTGGGGTGATGATAACATGAGGGGTGCAGTATTTGGAAGGCTGAGGGGCACTGATGTAAAAGGAGCATGCTTCTGTCAAGGGTATTGGAGTAGCTGCCCTCCCCAGATGCAAGCTCTCTAGTGTTTGTACAGGACTGTACATCAGAGGACAACAGCCAGCCAACACAGGTTACAAGGGAGAACCAGGAAGCTCAGAAAATTAAGTTTTAAGATCAAGGGTCAAGCATTAAATGCCTGAACTAAGCACAGGACTCAGGCGTTTGTATAGAGAGCAAACCTACATGCTCTTCAGTACTTGGGTGATAGGGCCACTGCCTTCTGAGAGGCAGTGCAATGCAAATATTCACAGCCTGGATGCTGTCCGGACAATAGAAACCCATCAGCCACTGGGATGCTCCCATCCAAGTCCAAAGCAGGCCCAGCCCTGCTTAGCATTGGAGATGAGCAGAGCTTGGGAATGTTCAGGGTGGCACAGCTATAAAGGAAACCAGTGCTTTAACAGAAGGCTGAATGAAAGAATGTGGGCGAGTTAATGATGGGAGGAGGCAGGAGCCCCTGTCTGAGGCTGCACCCTGAAGTCCTGGGATTTCTAACTCATGGGAAAATGGAAAATACCAAGAGTGTTCTAGAGGCTCACTCTCTGTAAGGCCTAGGGAAGCAGGAATGGCCGGGGTTAGTACACTTAACCCAGGGTCTTCCTCCAGCCACAGAAAATGCATCCAGCTCTGTGGTCCTTCATCCCCTCTCACCAGAGCAAGGAGGAAGTGAAAGCTCCTGTCTGCTGATGCAGAGGTCATCCTTCTCAAGGGCAGGATGTGTGCTGTGATAAAGGAGAAAGTGTGGTTTCTGGATTAGCTTGTTGACCATCTTATCCTGGAGCAGGTCTTACAACTAGCAGTGTCTGTGGGTAGATCTTGGTAGGATCCTGGTTCTCACCATGAGGAAATGTGAATGGGGAAGCCAGGCTGATGCTGGGCCAACAGACTCTACCCAAACTGTGCTACTGAGGCTAGGCAGCACCTACTTGATTGATACAAAACCATGGGCTGAGAGGACTCAGTATGTTGGGGGCAGAGGCCAGGAAAAAGGAAGGCTCACCATGGGCAGTCAGGCAAGGGCTGCAGACCCAGGCCATAGGGAGTCTCTTACTTGTTTGTCAATGTTTAAGGAATGGGTTGTTTTATCTTGAACGATTTTAGGGGAGCTATCTAATTCTAATAATCCTTCTGCATGAAAATGTTTCCTTCTGAAATAGACCCAGATTTCAATGAAGCTGCTTTCTGGCCCTGCCCCACCCCTGTGCTTGGAGTAGCAGATACCAAGGTATAAGAAGAGAGAGGAGGAGCCTGGAATAATTGAAGATGCAGAGGTGTCTGTTCACAAAGAACAGGGCATGATGGTTAAGTAATCAAACCAGTTCTCTGGAAACAGGACCAGGAAGAAATATTTCTTTTTTTGTTTTGTTTTGTTTTGCAGATGTTTTTTTTATTTGAATTAGAAACAAGATTGTTTTACATGTTCCCTCTCCCCCGCTTCCTCTCTTAACACTCCCCCCCCAACTAAAACCCTACCTATCACATACCCTTTCTGCTCCCCCTGGAGGGTGAGGCCCGAAGAAACATTTCTATGTCTCTTATCTTAGTTGATTTTCTCTTGCTGACATAAAACACCCTGACAAAAGCAAGTTGTAAAAGAAAGCATTTATTTTGGGACTGATGGATCCTGGGGGTTAGTCCATGACCAGCATGGTGGGGATCATGGCAGATGGGCAGGCATAGAGCTGGACCAGTAGCTGAGAGCTTACATCTTATAATCCCCAGGCATGAGGAAGATTGAGCTACTGATTATGCAGTGGACATTTAAAACTCCAGTACTGGTCTGAGTGACAACCTCCTCCAACAAGGCCACACCTCCTATCCAACCCAAACAGTTTCACCAACTGAGGCACAAATATTCAAATATAGAAGCCTATTGAGACCATTCCCATTCAGATCCATCCATCTTGTTAGCAAGCACATAGAACATAGAATTTTATAATGTAGTGTTTAAATGGCTTGACTCTAAACACCTAAAATGAGACAGCATGAGATGTGAGAATAAAATTAAAGGCATCCTGAAACTCAGAGAAACCTGTGGATTGTTGGTTCCAGCATGGGGGAGTTCTTAATTCTTTCCACACAGACTCAGAGACTCTGATTATGCAAATCAGAATCCCATCATGCTTTGGGGCTGGGATAAGAAGGCTATGTGACAACTCTAAATTTACTTGGAATTGCTCAGGGGAGAGGCTAACTTGATGAGTCATCATTCTCCAGAGAAACAGAACCAAGGGGACATGTGTGTCTGCAGGTGGATTTGTGATAGGAGCTGGCACACATGATGACAGAGCAAGTCCAAACCTGCAGTGGGCAAGCCAGACTCAAGATGGCTGATGGTGAGTGTCCACTGTGAAGGCTGTGCCGCTGAAGGTTCTCTCTGGCTCAGGGAGTGTCCCCAATTACTTTAACCTGATGTCACAAAAAGACTGACCAAAAGCCTCTTGTGCAAGGAAAGCACTTACAGGGCACACTCCATTGCTGAGAGAAGCCAGGGTTGAGCTCTGGGCAGGAACCTGGAGGCTGAAATTGAAGCAGAGTCTGTGGAGGCGTGATGCTTACTGGATACATCTTCATGTCTTGGTAGCTATACTTTCTTGTGGACCCCAGGTAACCTGCCAATGCCTTGCCCCATGTATGCCCTTGCCAGTCAGTTACATTTAAATGATCTTGATCACAAACATGTGAAGGGCATGTGCTTGATTTCCAGAAGAAACTTAGCCCAGGTGTGTTTCCTCAGGTAACACCAAAGCCTTGGTTCTAAATCTTTGGGTGTCCATCATCTTGCCAATATCTATCTCCCAATGTGTTTATATGACAATTCACTACAGTAGCAAAATTACAGTTATGAATTAGCTACAAAAGTAGTGTTATGGCTGGGGTAATCACAACATGAGAAACTTGTGTTAAAGGGTCCCAGCATTAGGTAGGCCGAGGGCCACTGTATCATATCCAACGACATTCAACTAGGTTCCTGATGGAAACTTGTTGGAGAGGTGGTGATGAAAATAACCCTGGAAGTCTGGGTGTGGTACACAGAGAGCCCTGTAGGGGGCTAGCCTGAGGATACAGGGTACCTGGTGAAGCTGGGCAGCTGTTTCCAGGGACTTGAGCTCCTGGCCCAACTGTAGAAGGTCCTGGATTCTCCAGTCTTACTCTCCCTGACCCAGCCCCACCCTACCCCTGCAGGAGTGTATATTAAGGTAGCATCCAACTCTCTGGGCTCCATACTATGGCTGCTACTCCTCTGGGGTTACTCCCACTAACTTACCTGTGTAAGTCCTGTTTACTACCAGGACGAGAACCAGAAACTCTGGGTGGTAATAAACCTGGAATTTACTCCCAACCATCCAACTTATAACAGGGTGAGTTTTATGGCTCTGGGGAGGCTGTACCCTGGCCTTATGGGTAGACTTGTGGGTTACGGTGTTTGTGTTGCTGTGATGTTATTATCATGTCAGAATATAGCCGATACTGGTCACTGAACAGAACCATGTCTTCACCCCTGCACCATCCCCAGGAGCCCCTGCTTGGAATCCCCACAGGCTCAGGCTTATCCACAGATATAGGGGGCCCTTGTGGTGAGGCCTGACTTACTGGTAGAGGGACTAGTCAGAGGGAGCATGCTGAGAAAGCTTACAGACAGGAGGGTTTAGGCTGGGCTCTGAGGGAGGAATAGGAGTTCTCCAGGTCAGAAAAAAAAGCAGGTCCAGGATTAAGCCACACAACTTGGAAGGAGTAAATATGAACATAAACCACCAGTTTCTGATTTTCTGCTGCTGTTGTCCCCAACACTGAATGGCCTGGGGAAGCATTTAACAGCGAAGAGGTCCTAACACTGGAAACTGATTAGGGCCCTTGCTGGGTTCCTCCATCTGCCGGTGAGTAGATACTCACCCTGAAAACTGCTCTAGGCTGTGGCTTTAGACCACAATGGACCTGGAGAGTTTAAACTACTCTGTGATGCTGCAGGAAAGGTTTCTAGGTATCAAAACTCTCCCCAAGGACCAGGGATGCCACTTGAGATCAAAGCTGTTGTGTAGGTGTGGCAGAGACTATGGTTCCCCTGTCTGGCACTGGGTGAGGAGTGTTTGGTCTCATACCTGGGACAAATGGCTGAGGTACCTGTTAACATATCAAAAAGGTCTCTGGCCACCAGGTTTTTCAAGCATCCCTCAGTCTCTACCTGTTATAGGGTATGGCAGGCTTACCCTGAGCCTGGCCCCAACTTTGTCCACACCCACCCTAATTGCTCTGCCCCTCCCTTTATAACTCAGCCATTTTGGCTATGCCAGTTTCTTGGCCCACGCCACCCCATTTGGTTGGTATCTCCTCTTTCTCCTCTCCTCTCCTCACATGGCCAGGCTCACAGTCATGCTCACTCCAAACTCACCCAGATGTCTCCGTCTCTGGCTGTGCTCTCCCTTTCATACAATAACCCTTCTCCTGCTCCAAACCCAGGAGCACTCATGTCCTTCCTGTTTCATTCCTTTTGTTCCCCTTCATTTGGGGTCAACTTTGATATGTTATTGAACCTCAGTCTGTCCCAGGTTGGAAATCAACAAGGAGGTAATTCACCTATAGCACCATAAAAATAAAATCTTCAAGTGGATATGTTTTTCCTTAAATATTCACCAAACAAAGTATAGAATGGTTTTGGACCAATTAGTTTAGCTTAAGAAAAAAAATAAGCCCTGAAAAATTCCATTATTCAAATGTAAATGAGACAGCTTCCATGAGAAACTTTGTGTAGTCATTTAAATTCATTTGAGTCCCATTATCTCCCAGCCATCCTGCTTCTGGGGCCAGCCCTTTGTTAAAGTGGCTATTGGTTCCAAATATGCCTAGAGGGGCAGGTGCAGCATCCAGAAGAGCTTCTTGGACAATTGAGTTTAAAGGGGGTGAGGAGAATCTCATGGCTCCTGTAAAAGAATCAACCTGAGGCCCCCAGGTAAAGCTGTTGCTAAGGGACACATTGGAGTGCTCCCTGGAGTGACACTTGAACTCACTCTGTAGTTCAGGCTGGACTGACACTTGTGTTCCTCCTGCCACAGCCTCTTGAGTCCTGTAGGATTCCAGGTTGTAACACCAGGCCCAGCATTGTTCTCTCTCTTTTTTCTCCTTCCTTTTTACTTTTTTCCCTCCTTCTATTTCTCTCTGTGTGTCTTCCTCTTGGTTACTATACTAATAAGTATGTTGCATTGTTACCTTTACACACACACACACACACACACACACACAGCAGAAGCAGACACGGCTCTAAGTTCAAGGCCACATTAACCCATATAGCCAGTTCCAGGATCGCCAGGTCTACACAGAGATCCTGCCTCAAATAAGTAAACAAATAAATAAGCAAATAAATAAATCTTAAAAACAAACAAAAACCAGTGAGCCCGAGTCAGGTTCCCAGCAGCCACAAAAAAAGCCCCATGTGACTCTGTTGCCCATAACTTCAGTGCTGTGGTCAGAGTCCCTACTTCAAAGACATAAGGGAGAAAGTGATGGAGCAGACACCTGAGTCCCCCTTGTCCTTTTCAGAACACACTCATGCTCTCACACACTCACAACTAACTCTCTCACACATTCTCACAACTCAAACTCTTGGCACTGTGTGAGTGTGTGATTAGTGTGGTTGAGTGCCTGTGAGTATGTGTGGGTGGTGGTGAGAGTATGTGTGTGAAAGCATGTGTGATTATGTGTGTGAATGTCACTGTGTGCGTGACTGTGTATGTACATGAGTGCGTGTGAGTATGTGAGAGTATTCGTGTCAGTGTGACTGTGGCATTGTGTGTGGAAGTGTGCATATGAGACCACCAAATCTGGAGCTAGACTGGCAGTCAGGAAACCCCAGAGATCCTCCCATCTCAGCTTTCCACAGCCCTGGCCCATGGATGACTGTGGCTTTCACATGGGAGTTGGAGAGTCACACTTAGATCCTCATGTCTGTGCAGCTAGTACACTAAACCTATGGAGCCAACTCCCAGAATCTGTCTCCGTTTTCAAGGGAGAATTTTTATTTTTTATTTACTTTTTACATTTCCCCCCCAAGAGATTTTTTTTATCAGTTCAAATTAGAAACAAGGCTGCTTCACATGTCAATCCCTTCTCTGTCTCCCTCCCCTCCCCCCAAACCTCCACCAGCACTCCACCTCATCCCCCCTCCATGGGGGTTCCCCAAAGTCTGTCATATTATCCTGGGAAGGGCCTAGGCCCTCCCCCATGTGTCCAGGCTGAGACAGCATCCCTCCATGTGGGAGGGGCTCTCAAAGTCCTTTCTTATGCCAAGGATAAATACTGAAACACTACCAGGGGCTCCATAGAGTGCCTAGGCCTCCTCATTGACATCCACGTACAGGGGTCTGGATCTGTCCTGTGCTGGCCACACAGACATCAGTCTGGGGTCCATGCACTCCCCCTTGTTCAGGTCAGCTGTCTCTGTGGGTTTCACCAGCCTGGTCTCGACCTCTTTGCTCTTCACTCCTCTCTCTCTGCAACTGGGTTCCAGAGTTCAGTTCAGTGTTTTGCTGTGGGTGTCTGCCTGTGCTTCCATCAGCCACTGGATGAGGGCTCATGTTTGTCTTTTTGTGACTGGGTTACCTCACTCAGGATGGTTTCTTCTAGTTCCATCCATTTGCCTGCCAATTTCAAGATTCCATTGCTGTTTTCCGCTGAGTAGTACTCCCTTGTGTAATTTTTAAAACTCTGAAAATGGCTGAGACCCAGGGCTCAATCCAGCATCAGTGAAAGGTGCTGTGTAGCTGGAGCCTGTGGCTACAGTGTGGGAGAGGCCTGGGGATGAGCAGGGATGGGCAGAGGGAGGACAGGGTCAGACCAGGCAGAAGAGCACCGGACATCCCAGGTCCTGGGGAAGACAGGTGTTGGAGACAAGGCTGTGGTGAGGGCTTTGGGAACATAACCTCTGATCTTCGTGGCAAAGAGCAGCCACACTTGGCCTTACAGCAAAGCTTACCCAGACCCAAGGATGACTAACAGGGTCTGTCCCTAATGTACCTCTCCCTCTACTCCTTTCAGCCTGAACCTACTCTGACTATCAAGTTGTGGCAGGTGAGTGAGTGCTGCCAGGAGCCGCTGTCCCTCTTCTTCTCAAGTTTGGAATATCTCCCTAGTAGGTGGCAGAAAGAGTCTCTGTTATTATACAGCGGAAGATACTCAAGCTCCTGGAAATTAGTGGACCATACCCAGGTAAGTGTTTGGTACCTCCCAGTGAAAGCTGCAGCAGGTGGGGGGTCCATGCAAACGCTTTTCCTCCTCTCCCACCCCCCAGGAAGTTTTGTTTCTCTCCTTCATTTATACTTTGTGTCTTCCCATCATACATCTCATCCCCTTCATTCCCCCAACCCTGAATATCCGTGCTATACCCTTGCAAACTCCCCCACAATTTTTTTTAATTAAAAAAGAAGAAAAGAGGGAAGGGGATGAGGAAAAAAATCAATCTCATTATATAAGCTGTATATAATACAGCAAGTCACACAGTAAACAATTTTTCTGTCCATGCTGGGGCCCTTAGGGGAACTCCTCTTGGTTATCCTGCTGGTGCCTTGTGTTGTGAAAATCCTTCAGCTCTGTGTCTGCAGGTTCACTGCCTTCAAATACTCCTGCAGATCACAGGTGGGGTGGATGTTGGGGAAGATGAACAAGTAACCCTGGTTTGGGGCCTAGATGTTGGCAGTGCTGGTCAGCCTGCCAGCTCTCCCTTGTCATCACCACCAGGCTGAGCTCTCCTGCATTGCCCTGGCTAGTTCACGCCTTGCAGTGATAGGCATGGGGCAGGGCTGTTTCTCCTGCTTTCAGGTCCTCAGGCTTAGATCTCCCAACCCTGCACGTAGGTCCAGCTCTACTGTGTTGCCCATTTGTGACAGAAGGACCACTCCCTTGAGTGCTGCAAGTGATGACAGACAGGGACAGCTCTCCCCAGGGAGATTCTTACCTCTCCTTCATTCAAATCTTCCTTCAAGGGCTCTAACAGGAGGATTTGGTGAGGGTTTTGGTTGAACAAAACCTTTCCTCTGGAGATGAAACATAAGCATCTCCTCACCCCAATAGGGAACCCACAACAGACCAAAGTACAGATACCACCAAGTTCATCTTGGTGAGGCAATGAGTTTTATTGGGGTCACTTATAGGAACATGGGTGAGGATGAGGGATCACTTCCAGGAGCAAAGCCCACCCTGCAAGGGTGACAGAAGACTCACAAAAGTTGAGACCCTGGAGCACACTGCCCAGCCTGCTGGCAGCTTGGCAGGTTGGAGAGTGTCCTTCACAGGTGCCTCAGTTGGGCTGAACCCCTTCCAGGCAGCTTGACTGGATTCTGCTTGGCTGGGTTGCTTCTCTTGTATGAGAGTCTTTGCTGCTTGGCTCTGCTTCCTCTGGCAGGGAGGGGCCTAGTGAATCTGGCCAGTTTCAGGAAGTTCATATTTTTGTTGTTGGCCTCTCTACTTCAGGAGAGTATTAATACAGCAGGGGGAACAGGATCAAGAGAGAGCGAATACATCTGTGCACACATGCGGGTTCCTGTGCACAATGGGGCAGGTGTGGAAGTAATGCTTCCCTCTGGCTATAGAACCCACACCCCAGACCTCCTCCTGCCCCTTCCCCCTTTGTGCTACCTCAAGTCTGAATGGTCATTGTCTTATGGCTGACTAGATGTGTGTCACCCAAGATCCTGATGGCTCTTCCCTCTCCTGCAGATTGGTGAACTAGAACTCCTGATCTTGGCGCTGGAATTCAGTGATGGTAAGATGGGCACCATAAGGCTTTCCCTGTTTACAGGAAGGCAGTGCTGGTGGCTCTCCCTGAGCTTTCCTTGTGTGGCCACCTGTCACCCTTCTCCTTTGGATATAAGTGTTGTGAGCTGTCCCCACAGTAAGCACAGAGTCACCCTAAGTCCTGGAAACAATTGTGTTTGTCCAGTGCTCCATGTCACAGCTAAGCAAACAGACTCTTGGTATTGGACTGTGGGTTCTGAAACCACAGAGCCCTGGGATAGCAGTGATGGGACTAGAACCCAGTGACCTTGACTCTCCAATTTAATCACACTAGAGTGCTATGTGGTATTGGTCCAAGAGAACCTACACTGGGCATCTCCCTCAACATGGAAGCTGCTCTAGCTGGCTGAGGACAGCTTGCCTAGGGTCAGGGCTGGAGCTGCACTGGCTGGAGCACAGCCTTTGGGTCCAGCACCCAAAGTTCTGCAGGGATGCACTAAGCAGTGTCTCCTTGGTCCTCCCTAGGTCTTGACAGCCCTTCAGGCCTCTACCCCTTGCACGATCAGTGAAGATTTTATGCATTTACTCTGCTTTTTCGCCAGGTCTCCAGTCTAGCAGTGCCTCCTGCTCAGCTCAGCCCTGAACTTCAGATGATCTGCTACTGTGAGCCTGGCTGTCTGTGTCCTGAGCCTTCTCCCTTCCTGGGTACAGCTTTCCCTTTCTTGTCTCTTTTGGCTGTGATGCTGGCCTCACAGATTGTACTTATAGGACACGTATTCCCTTTGAACCCCTCTCCTGGGCTCCCAGTGCAGCATGTCCCTAAGCTGACTGATCTGGAGGCACCTGTGGAGCAGGTATGGATGGGGACTCCATGCCCTGTAGATCTCTGAGCTACCAGTTCTGGCTAGAAGTTGACCTGGTGCTGGGCAGAGGACTCTGTGCTCAGTGGCTTGAAGACACCATGGGATGTGTGCAGGAGCATCTGGTGTACTTCTCCCTCAATCTCAGTACTTGGCTCCTAGAAGTGATGCTGACCCCAACCCCCACCCCAAACTTGTTTTAACTAATTAAACTTACTGCTTTTCCTTAAATTTGGTGATGTCCTGTTCTGTCCTTAATCGGGTTCTCAAGCAGGAAGTAGAAAGCTGATCCCCAAGCATTACAATTTCACTGTGTGACCTCTTCTGGACATTTCCTCCCTGGGAGGATGGTTCCTGGTCCATTTCAGCAGCAGGGTTCCTGGGGAAGGTCTAAAGGGAGGCAGTGTGGGAGCTGGGGAAGCTGTGCTGGGAATAGGGTAAGCAGGTGTGGCTTAACATGGAGGGAGGGGAGTGGTCAGTGACTGCCAGTGTCAGCACAGGAGGCACCAATTCACTGCAGAGCAGAGGGAGAAAGTGTCCTTGCACAGGAAGACACCAGATGTCAAGGGATCAGCACAGAGGGGACAGAGGCTGGGTGCTGTGAACATGTCCTTCCTTCAGCCGATCCACAGGAGAGAAAGGCACTCCCTCTGACACAATTCACAGGAAGAAACTGTCAGCAGATGGAAGCTGTAACTTTACAGAGTGGATCTCTAAAGGCTCCTATAGGGCTGAGGCCTTAGCTTAGTTGGTCACAAGCTGACTCAGAATACACAAGAGTCTAAGATGACTCCTCAGTATTGCATAATCAGCAGTCAAACCAGCTGTGTGAGCACACGCTAGATTCCCAGCACTTGAGATATAGAGGTCAGAGAATCACAAGTTAAAGGTGATACTTGACTATGTAGTGACCTCAAGCCAGGCCATCAGAGCCTATCTTTGTTCATGTGGGGGAGTGGGAGTAGGGGAGGGGGTTCAAGATATGGTTCTCTGTGTATTCCTGACTGTTCTGTTATGTAGAACAGGCTGACTTCGAACTCAGAGATCTGCCTGCCCCTGCCTATAGGTATGAGCCACTACTGTTCTTAAAGAAAGTATTTGTAGGAAATATAGACAAATATGTTCATGGATTTGGGAAAAGAGCCCCCAACAGGACAATGGTGCAGACTGTATTCAGGGAGAAACCCATGGGTCTGTCCACATTTCCCATGTGTCCTTTTACTCTGGCTACCTTGTTTCCAGGGCCTTTTTAATTTTATTTTTGTTGGGTTTTTTTCTTCTTCCTATGCAGAAAATTTTCCTTTTCAATATACTCAATCACAGTTTCCCACATGCTTGATGTGTGTGGCCTATGTTTAATGTTCTTCGAAACAGTTTCTCTGTAATCTGGGGTTCCAGTTTTCACAATGCATTATCATTTCCTTTATTTAACTCATTAGTCCATCTAAGATTCATTTTCATAGGAAAATACAGTACTATGACCATATAGATATGAGTTTGTAAATTTCTGGCTAGCCAGTTGTGAACTTTTTTTTTCTTAAAGCATGATCTCAATATGTAGGTAATCTTGGCTGGTGGAAAAGGTGCTGGCCTCAAACTTCAGACAGAAACACTGGTTTCTTTCTTTGGAGTGGTAGAACTAAAACCTAGCCAGTTGTTACAAAATTATATATTGCTTAATGTATCCTTTACTGACACTTAGAATGCCACCTCAATTGTATGAGGGGAACAAAATATCACTGCTGTCCTTTTAAGACTTTGGGCCCTCCAGGAGAATTCAGTTGCCACAGAATACATTAATGAGACAACAGCATACACATGGATTTTATGTATGTCTCCAGTGAGGCAGGAGCCACCATAAGGAAATGGAGAACCAAAGAAACACAGGTAACTGCTTAAAGTGGGACTGAGAATTGGACATGGTGGAAATGTGACCAGCCTGGTATCTCAGCATGGACAGTTGAGTGCAGAGGAGACTCATAAGATGGAGACTTGCATAGATTTCTCTCAGCCTGTGGCCTGCCTTAGAGGTGAAATGTCCTTCACTGTCTCTTGTGAGCACACTCAGCCGTAGTGCAGTTTTACAAGGCTGTGCAGCCATTAGGAGGCAAAAGCCATTACACAAGGGGTTTTCTAGATGTCAGAATGCCTTGAGGTGTCAGAGCTCAGCCTGCTTCTGCTCTCATCACTCTCTGTTTGCTTCCTGATCTACCAAGAAGTGAACAGTATCCTCACATTCCTGCCACCACACAGCCATGCACCACCATGCCTTCACACCCTGATGGATTGTACTGCCTCAAATCATGAGCCGGAATAACCTTGTCTTCCCTGTTTCTTGTCAGATATTTGGTTCAGTGATAAGTTATAGTGAGCCTGGATCCCCATTCCCTGGTGTTAACAGTGTTACTTTACCTCTGGTACATGGCCAGCATCTTCCCTATGTGCTTCAGCAACACATGGAAGGTGCTTGTACTCATTGTCTGTCGGTGTCTTTAGCACAGACTAATCTGTTGGCAGAAGTTTTCCTGTCCTCTAGTTGCTCTCAAATAAACACACTGTAGTTTTTATTAATTATAAATGCTCAGCCAATAGCTCAGGCTTATTACTAACTAGCTCTTACATTTTAAGCTAACCCACATTCCTCATTTACACTGTGCCCCGTGCTGGTTCCTTTATTAACATGACACATGAGCATCTCATGTCTGGCTGCTACTCGAGACTCCACCCTACTTCCTCCCAGCATTCTCCTAGACTAGCTTTCTTGTTTAATCTTTCTGTTTAGATATTGGCCAGTCAGCTTCTTTGTTAAACCAATCACAGTGACATATATTCACACAGTGTGAAGGAATATTCCACAACAGTAATCCTTATGACAAAGTGGTACACATTGGACTCGGTGTTTTCTGACCCTTCTTTTGGGAGTTCCATCCCTGTGTGTGTTCCAGCCTCTCCTGTCCCTCCTCTGGGTGAGGCTTTGTCTGCTGTGTGTCACTCCATCGTGTCCCATAACCCTCCTTTGCTCTCTGACTCCTCCCACCCAGAATTTTCCCACCCTTTCTCTCTCACACACAATTGTCACATTGATTTCTTGGTTAGATCATGCAGGCAAAACCTGTTTTTTTGTTTTGTTTTGTTTTATTGTAGTTATACATTAGTGTGGAAAATGAGTCCTTATATTAACTTAAACTTTTTGAAATAATTGTCTCAATCTGTTACATCAATCTCTGCCTGCTAGCTTCTTTATGTAATCACTGAGGTATAAAAAATGACCTGCCCAGTTCATGGGACTAGTCTGCAACAGGACCTGTCTTCTGCTTAAGGCTTGTTAATGAGCCCTTACTAGTGTTTTAAAATCTGTTTTGCAGCATTGTGACAGAAAGGATTTTTCAATATCCTTTCTTTTTGAATCTGTATACAAGGAAAAGTTGGGAATATACCTTGAATTATTAAAAATATTTACTTCCCTGTGTTCTCTTGTAAGCTCAATGGTATCTGAAGTTATTTTCCTCATAATAAAGCACGTGGCCTTCACTCTGTAGTAGAGCTTATTGTACAATTAGCAGAACAGCTTTTTGATCAAATCATCTCTCAAGCCTCACCATCAGGAACCACAGTGGTACTAGCTCGATTCTTACCCTCATCATCTGACAGTTACCCATGGGATGGATTCACCTCACTTGGGAGAAAGAGGCACACTTCTGGGGGTTTTATGAGGGTATTGGGGGGCACAAAACATGAATGTAGGTATGTCTTCACATGAGCTGTGAGATCCAGTCTGGATAAAAGCTGGAGAAAGAGAAAACAGTTGTGCATTCTTTCTTCACTCCCTGGCCAACCATGATATGAACTGAACTGCTTCACACACTTCCACATGAGCCAAACCTAGTTCTTATTCGTTTGTAAGTCATTTCCACCAGGGATTTGGGTCACAGCAGTGAAGTAACACAGACATCCAATTCTTCTGTCCCGCCACTGCCTTTGCTATGTCTTATTTATTCTAGCAGACACTGTTGCCCTGTAACATATGCCTAGGTTTGTCCCTTTACAATAGGCAGTGTCAAGCCTATTTTCTACAAGCCCAAGCTTGAATGCACTACTCCACCACCAGTCTCTGTGTTCCAGTTTGTTTAAGAAATATTTAGTAGTACCACACCCCAAGGCAGGGTAACGCCATAACTTGAACATGACATCCAGGAGCCTGCAGCAAGGGGAATCTATTCATTCATGGAGGACCAGGAAGCAAAACTGTGAGGTGCTGGATCTCAGCTGCTTTCTCCTTCCCCAATTTTTATTCCATTCACACCAGCAGCTTATGGAGAGGGTGGCACCCACAATCAGTGTGGGTCTTCTCTTCAGTTATCTTTGAAAACACACTCAAGACACACCTTGGCATGCCTCAGTTACAATCTAAGTGATTCTGAACCTAGTCAGGTTGACCACTAGGATACCCAGGAGAGGAGAGTTTCCTAGGGACCAGTGCCCCAGATCAACTCAGCATCTCACAGGACAGGGCAGTATCAGGCTTCAGGGCTTGATCTTTTGTCCATGGTACCCTTAGGGCCCTGAGCACCTACCCTGTACTGACATCTTGGCTGGAAGCAATCTCAATTCCCAAACCCCAGATATGGAGCAGTGTCTGGAGACATCTTACGTCCAGTGGGCAGATGTCAGGGATGGATGCTGCTGTTCACCCTGTGTGCTCACTCAGGGCATCCCAAGACAATGCAGGATCTGACCCAAATGCCCTTGGTATTCACTTCAAGAAGCCTGCTCCAGGTAGTGGCCCAGAGAGAGTCCCAGCTTGTTCTTGAAGCCGCCATCTCTCTATATACAAAATTGTCTCAACGCCCCCAGTGTTTCTGCCCAGAACTCTGGTAAACGTGTCTAGGTCTCATACCTGCCTCCCTCCTCCCTGTGCTCCATTCTCCTCTTATGTGAGTTGCTGCTCTCTCACTTTTCTGTCCTCAGAGAATCCCCAGAGTCATTTGTGAACTTGCATCCCACTGCCGGTTTACAGCGTGCTGCTTTTGCTTTGTTTGGGACTTTTCCTTCCCAAGATCATAAAAATATTTGTCTATATTTTCTACAAATACTGTCTTAAAAAACAAGCTCTCAGCTGTGCTGTGGTGGCTCCTACCTTTAGTCTCAGCACTCAGGAAGCCGGGGCACGCAGATCTCTGTGAGTTCTAGGTAGCCTACTCTACAAATCAGAACAGTCAGGGCTACACAGAGAAACCTTGTCTCAAATACACACACACACACACACACACACACACACACACACATACACAGAGAGAGAGAGAGAGAGAGAGAGAGAGAGAGAGAGAGAGAGAGAGGGTCTTATGTATCTCAGGCTGGCTTTGAACTCATTACAGTGCCAAGATCAACTTATACTTTTGATTCTCTGACCTCCATATCTCAAGTGCTAGGATTCCAGCGTGTGCTCACACAGCTGGTTTGACCCCTGCTTATGCAATACTGAGGGGTCATCTTAGACTCTTGTGTATGCTGAGTCAGCTTGTGACCAACTAAGCTAAGGCCTCAGCCCTATAGGAGCCTTTAGAGATCCACTCTGTAAAATTACCGCTTCCATCTGCTGACAGTTTCTTCCTGGGAATTGTGTCAGAGGGAGTGCCTTTCTCTCCTGTGGATCAGCTGAAGGAAGGACATGTTCACAGCACCCAGCCTCTGTCCCCTCTGTGCTGATCCCTTGACATCTGGTGTCTTCCTGTGCAAGGACACTTTCTCCCTCTGCTCTGCAGTGAATTGGTGCCTCCTGTGCTGACACTGGCAGTCACTGACCACTCCCCTCCCTCCATGTTAAGCCACACCTGCTTACCCTATTCCCAGCACAGCTTCCCCAGCTCCCACACTGCCTCCCTTTAGACCTTCCCCAGGAACCCTGCTGCTGAAATGGACCAGGAACCATCCTCCCAGGGAGGAAATGTCCAGAAGAGGTCACACAGTGAAATTGTAATGCTTGGGGATCAGCTTTCTACTTCCTGCTTGAGAACCCGATTAAGGACAGAACAGGACATCACCAAATTTAAGGAAAAGCAGTAAGTTTAATTAGTTAAAACAAGTTTGGGGTGGGGGTTGGGGTCAGCATCACTTCTAGGAGCCAAGTACTGAGATTGAGGGAGAAGTACACCAGATGCTCCTGCACACATCCCATGGTGTCTTCAAGCCACTGAGCACAGAGTCCTCTGCCCAGCACCAGGTCAACTTCTAGCCAGAACTGGTAGCTCAGAGATCCACAGGGCATGGAGTCCCCATCCATACCTGCTCCACAGGAACCTCCAGATCAGAGCCACCTGAGGGACATGCTGCACTGGGATGCAAGGAGAGGGGTTCAAAGGGATGAGGGGTCTTTTAAGAACCACCAATGAAGTCAGCACCAGAGGCACAAAGGATGCAAGAAAGCCAAACTGTACCCAGGAAGGAGAAGGCTCAGGACACAGACAGGCCAGTCTCATAGAAGCAGATCATCTGAAGTTCAGGGCTTAGGTGAGCTGGAGGCACTGCTAGACTGGAGCCCTGGGGAACCATCAGATAACCAAATGCATAAAATCTTCATTAAGTGCACTCGGGGTAGTGCCTGGAGTGCTATCACGACCTAGAGAGGACCAAGGAGAGACTGTTTAGTGATTCCTTACAGAACTGGGTCCTGGATCCAAAGGCTGTGCTCCAGCCAGTCCAGCTCCAGCAGTGCCCTGGGCAAGTTGTCCTCAGACAGGTACAGCTGCTACCATGCTGAGGGAGATGCCCAGTACAGGTTCTCTTAGGCCAATACCACACAGCACTCCAGTGCAATTAAAATGGAGAGCTATGGTCACTCATGTCTAGTCCCATCACTGCTATCCCAGGGCTCTGTGGTCTGAGGACCTGCATTCCAATACCGAGAGTCTGTTTGCTTAGCTGTGACATGGAGCACTGGACACAGAAATTTGTTTCCAGGACTTAGGGTGACTCTGTGCTTACTGTGGGGTCAGCTCACAGCACTTATATGCAAAGAAGGAGGGTGACAGGTGACCATGCAGGGAAAGCCCAGGGAGAGCCACCAGCACTCTATTCCTATGCAGAGAGAAAGCCTTCTGGCCCCTGTCTTACCCAATTAGTTCTCCATCTCTAGTACAAGTTGTTCTCTGTCTCGAAACTGCAGGAGAGGGAAGAGCCATCAGGATCCTGGGTGACACACATCTAGCCATCTCTTAGACAATGACCATTCAGACTTGAGGGAGAACAGAGGGCAAAGGGCCACAAGTGATCTAGGGTGAGGATTCTATAGCCAGAGGGAGGCATTGCTTCCACCTCAATCTCACAGTGCACTGGTCCCCACACGTGTGCACAGATGCATTCTCTCTCTCTGTATTCTGTCACCCTCGGTTGTATTGGTGGCCTCCTGAAGTAGAGAGGCCAACAACAAAAATATATTCAAGAACTCCTTGAAACTGACCAGATTCACTAGACCCCTCCCTGTCAGAGGAAGCAGAACCAAGCAGCAAAGACTCTCATACAAGAGAAGCAACCCAGCCAAGCAGAATCCAGTCAAGCTGTCTGGGAGGGGTTTAGCCCAACTGAGGCACCTGGAAAGGTCACTCTCCAACCTACTGAGCTGCCAACAGGCTGGGCAGTGTGCTCCAGGGTCTCATGTTTTGTGAGTCTTCTGTCACCCTTGCAGGGTGTGCTTTGGTGATGCAGCTGTCTTTGAGTTGTTTCTGCTCCTGGAAGTGATCCCTCATCCTCACCCATGTTCCTATAAGTGACCCCAATAAAACTCATTGCTTCACCAAGATGAACTCAGTGGTATCTGTACTTTGGTCTGTTGTGGGTTCCCTATTGGGGTGAGGAGATGCTTATGTTTCATCTCCAGAGGAAAGGTTTTGTTCAACAAAAACCCTCACCAAATCCTCCTGTTAGAGCCCTTGAAGGAAGATTTGAATGAAGGAGAGGTAAGAATCTCCCTGGGGAGAGCTGTTCGTGCCCCTTATCAGTGCTCAGGAAAGTGTCCCCGATGCCACACCTGGGCAACATAGTAGAGCTAGACCTACTAGGTGCAGGCTTGGGAGATCTGACCCTGAGCACATGAAAACAGGAAAATGGGCCAGGCATTTCTCATCACTGAACTAGCCAGGGCAATGCTGGAGAGCTCACCCTGGTGGTGAGAACAAGGGAGAGATGACTGGCTGAGGAACCCTGCAACTATCCAGGTACAGAATCAGGGTTATGAGTTGGTTTACCAAAACATCCACTCCATCTATGATATGCCAGGGTACATGAAGGGAATGAGCCTGAAAACCCAAACCTGCAGGACCCAAAATTCCATGACCCAGGACTAAAGCAGAATAATCAAGAGGAGTTCCAGTGAGAGCCCAGCATGGACAGTGTAGCAGAAACCAAAGGCCTTGAACCAGTACAATGAGTCTCTGCAATGAACACTTGCAAGTAAACATATATGGATGAGAGTGTTTACTGCATGACTCCCTGATCTCTCTACAGCTTCCATGATGAGACTGAACTTCCCTTATTCCCTTCTCCCCTGTTCTTCTTTGTTCTCTTAAATTGTATTTATTATTGCAGGAGGGGTTGCAATGCAGAGGATGGATAGGGCGGAACAGGGAAATGAAGGGGAAGGAGATGTATGATGTGAGGGACAAAGAATAAATGGAGAGGAAAAACCTCCCTGGGGTGGGAGAGGAGGAAAAGCATTTGCATCTGACCCCCACCTGCTGCAGCTTTCACTGGGAGGTACCCAATCCTTACCTGGTAATGGTCCACTAAAACCCAGAGCCTGGAGTCTGACCCACTGTATAATACCAGAGAACGTTTCTTCCACATCCTGGGGAGATATGTCACAAAGGAGGAGAATGTGGACGTGGTGTCCTGGCAGCATTCTTCCACCTGCCACAACCTGACAGTCAAAGAGTCTCGAGGCTGGAGGGAGTAGAGTGGAGAGGTACATTAGGAAGAGATACCATTAGTCAGGCCTGGGTGCTGGCCTAGCTGTTTTGCTGCAAAGGTCAAGATGAGAGGTTCCAACAGCCCTCACCACAGCCTTGTCTCCAGCACCTCTGTCTTCCCCAGGACCTGGGATGTCTGGTGCTCTTCTGCCTGGTCTGACCCTGTCCTCCCTCTGCCCATCCCTGTCATCCCCAGCTTCTCCCACACTGTAGCCACAGGCTCCACACACACAGCTCCTTTCACTGATGCTGGATTGTACCCTGGGGCTCTGTCTCAGCCATTGCCAGTTTTAAAAATTCTCCTTTGAAAAATAAGACAGATTAAGTGTGACTCTCCAACATGTATGTAAAAAGCCACAGTCATATTTGTGCCATGGCTGTGGAAAGCTGAGACAGGAGGACCACTGGGGTTTCCTGACTGCCAGTCTAGCTCCAGATTTGTGGAAGATGCTGTCTCAGGACATAAGGTAGAGAGTGATAGAGCAGGTCACCTGAACATTCAACAAGCATAATACACACACACACACACACACACACACACACACACACACACACACACACACACACACACACGCCAGGGCCCGGAACAATGGCTTTACCAAAAGAAATTCAATGTGGTGTTGATGGTGATCTTCATGTGTCTAAATAAATGCAAAACAGAAACCTTAGCCAGCACAGAAAGCTACAAAGTGAAAAGTTGCTATTTCCAGGCATCGTGGAGCATATCTTTATTCTTGGCCCTCAGGAGACAGAGGCAGGCTGATTTCTGAGTTTGTATACATAGATAATTCCAGTACAGCTGGGACTGTTACATAGAGGAATCCTGTGTGGATAAAACTAACAAACAAAGGAATCAGTCAGTATAAACTATAAGCAAATGCCAGCTGTAACCACAGTGCAGAAAGCAGGTCACTGACTCCCTCCCAGTGTCCTCCTGTCTTCCTGTGAAATGCCTACATTTCTTTTCACCTGTCACACTGTGGCAGGTCACTTTCCTGGTTGTTGTCCTAACAGTTTGTGAGGGTCTGTCCCCCTGTGGGTTGGCAGTGAATGGGGATAGCAAAGAAGGGACAGGGACACATTGACATGCCACCTGCTTTTGTAGTAAATGAAGTTTTATTTGAAACTCCTATTATCTCTGGATGCTTTTCACCAAGGTGGACCAGGGCTGTTCCCAAGTTCTCAGTGCCTGCAAAATGAACAGCTTCCCTCTGAGGCCTCTGATTGAAAAAACCTCCTGATCCTTGCTGAGATCACATTCAGAAGGTCATGTCCCAGCCTGCAATTTAGTTCAGAACTCACCCACACACACCTACACACATAGTCACACTCACACAATAGTCACATTCACACACACAGTCACACTCACTTTCACTTTCACAACCTCACCAGCGTTCGCATTCTGCCTACACACTCTCGCATGCACACTCTTGAACACACTCATCACACACTCACACACTCAACATAGTGACACATGTTCTCACACACACTCACTCTCACCCACACATGCACACACTAACACACACACATACTCTCTCTCACACACACTTTCACACTGTGTGAGAGAATGAGTTGTGAGAATTTATGAAGACAGTTGTATGAGAGTATACGAGTGTGTGAGAGCGTGAGTGTGTATACAAGTGTTAGAGTGAGAGTGTAATGAGAGTGAGTGCCTGTGAGAGTGTTATGTGATGGAGAGAGAGGGTGTGTGTGTGTGTGTGTGTGTGTGTGTGTGTGTGTGTGTGTGTGTGTGATTCATGTATGTGCCAATCTGAAAGGAACAAAGAGGACTCAGGTGTCTGCTCCATCACTTTCTCTCTTATGTCTTTGAAGTAGGGACTCTGACCACATCCCCACAGCACTAAAGTTATGGGCAACAGAGTCACATGGGGCTTTTCATGTGGCTGCTGGGATCCTGACTTGGGCTCACAGGTTTCTGTTTGTTTTTAAGGTTTATTTGTATTTGTAACTTGTTTGAGGCAGGATCTCTGTGTGGACCTGGTGAGCCTGGAACTGGCTATATGGGCTAATATAGCCTTGAACTTAGAGCCGTGTCTGCTTCTGGTGTGTGTGTGTGTGTGTGTGTGTGTGTGTGTGTGTGTGTGTGTAAATGTAACGATGCAACATACTTAGTATAGTAACCAAGAGGAAGACACACACAGAGAAATAGAAGGGGAGAAGAAAGTAAGAAGGAAGGAGAAAAAAGAAAAGAACAATGCTGGGCCTGGTGTTACAACCTGGAATCCCACAGGACTCAAGAGGCTGTGGCAGGAGGAACACAAGTGTCAGTCCAGCCTGAACTACAAAGTGAGATCAAGTGTCACTCCACAGAACACTCCAGTGAGTGTGTCCTTTAGCAACAGCTTTACCTGGGGGCCTCAGATTGATACTTTTACAGGAGCTATAAGATTCTCCTCACCCCCTTTAAACTCAATTGTCCAAGAAGCTCTTCTGGATGCTGCACCTGCCCTCTAGGCACACTTGGATCCAAAAACCACTTTAACCCAAGCTGGCCCCAGAAGAGGATGCTGGGAGGCACATGACTCTATCTGAATTTAACTGAGCACACAAACATGGAAGCTGCCTCAATACATCCACAAAACAGAATTCTTTTGTGAATTTTATTATTTTTAACTGAAAATATCTGGTCCAAAACCTTTCCATACTTTATTTGTTGTAGCTTTAAGAAAAATTACATATCTACTTGAAGATTTTATTTTTATGGAATTATAAATGAATTATCCCCTTTTTAGGTTTCCAACCTGGGACAAACTGAGGTCCAATAACATATTACAGTTGGCCCCAGATAAAGGGGAACAAAAGGAATGAAAAAGGAAGGACAGGACTGTTCCTAGGTATGGAGGAAGAGAAGGTTTATTGTCGATAAGAGGGAGAGCATAGGCAGGGTCAGGGATGATCAGGAGAGTTCTGCATGGCCGTGACTGTGAGCCTGGCCATGGGAGAAAAGGAGAGAGGGGAGAGATGTCAACCTATTGGGGTGGCCTGGCCAAGAGACTAGCATGGCCCAAATGGGAGTTACATAGGAAGCGGCTAGAAGAGGTGATGTGGGGTGAGCAAAGTTGGGGAAAGGCCCAGGCCTTGGGCTGGACAGTTCAGGGCAAAGGGCAGGGTAGTCCTGCCATTCCCTGTGACAGGTAGGCACTGAGGGATGCTGAGAGAACCTGGTAGCTAAGGCAACTTTGGTATGTTAACAGGCACCTCAGCCATTTGGCAGGGTGTAAGACCAAACACCCCTCAGGCAGGTACCTGGCAGTGGACACTTGGTATTTGCCACACATACACTAGGGCTTTGTCTTCCAGTGACATCCCTGGTGCTTGGGGAGAGTTTTTATACCTTGACATGCTTTTCCTGCAGCATCACAGAGTAGTACAGCCTCCTGGGTTCCATTGTAGTCTGAAGTCACAGCCTAGAGCAGTTTTCAGGGTGCTATCTACTCACCAGCAGATAAAGGAACCTAGCAAGGTCCCTAATCAGTTTCCAGTATAAGGAGCCCTTATCTGTTAAATGTTTTCATAGGTTGTTACAATAAATCTTTCTGCCAAAAGCCGCCTGAGCCTCACCACCAGATGTGTGCTTTACGCCAGCCGCCCGCCCGAGTCAGGGCCCAAATTAATACACAGAGAGACTTGTATTAGGTTCAAATGCTGCTTGGCCAATGACTAGGATTCCTCATTTGTTAGCTCAGTCTTAATTATCATAAACCTATATATTTTATAAGACTTATAGAGGCCTTTCACTGGCACCCTCTCTTGCCGGTGGCTTACATGGCACCTCTGGAGGAAGAGCGGAGGGGAAAAGGACACTTCCTGTTTCTCCTTGCTCAAATATGTGTCTCCTTGCTATGTCACTTCCGGCCTGGATCACCACTTCTCTACTACATTTCCCAGAATCCTCTTTGACTCCTAGTCCTGTCTAACTTGCTGTTTCATTGGCCAAACAGAATTTTATTAAACAACCAATAATATAAACATATACAGAAGTACTTCCCCATCAATAGGTCATTCTAGTTTGGGAGCAATGGCAGCAGATGTGTTGTTATATGTAGAAAAATCAGAAACTGGTGGTTTACATTCATATCTGCTCCTTCCAAGTTGTGTGGCTTTTACTGGACCTGCTTTTTTTCTGACCTGGAGAACTCATACTCACCCTACAAAGCCCAGCCTAAACCATCCTCTCTGTAAGCTTTCTCAGCATGCTCCCTCTGACTAGTCCCTCTACCAGTAAGTCAGGCCTCACCACAGGGCCCTCTCTACCTGTGGATAAGCCTGAGCACATGGGGCCTCCAAGCAGGGCCTCCTGGGGCTGGTGCAGGGGTGAAGACATGGTTCTGTTCAGTGACCAGTTTCAGCTATTTTCTGACATGATAATAACATCACCCCAACACAAACGAGCTAACCTACGAGTCTACCCACAAGGTGAGGGTACAGCCTCTTCCAAAGCCCCCAAACTCACCTTGTTATGAGTTGGATGGTTGGGAGTAAATCCCAGGCTTACAATCATCCAGAGCTTCTGAAACTCATCCCTGTAGTAACCAGGTCTTACACCAATTAGGCTGATTGGGGGTAACCTCACGGCATAATCCATAATGAGGAACTCAAGGATTTGGTGGATTCCTTAAAATCCAGTCCTGCAGAGCCAGGGTGGAGAACTAACCACAGGTTGCAGCAGGGACCAGGACAATAAAGCATGAGAAACCCAGTTCTTCTGCAGCTGGTCCAGGAGCCCAAGTCCCTGGAAACAGATATCCGGCTTCACCAGGTGCTCTGTATTCTCAGGCTAGCCCTCTACAGGGCTCTCTGCAGACCCTGCTGAGACCCCCCCAGGAATTATATTCATCACCACCTCTCCAACAAGATTCCATCAGAAACCTCGCCCACACCCCTGTATGTAGGACAGTCGCCCTCAGCCTCCCTAATGCTGTGATGTTTAAATACAAGTTCCTCCTATTGTGGTAAGAAAAGCCATAAAATTATTTCTGTAGCTACATCATAATTGTAAGTTTTCTACTGTAGTGAATTGTCATGTAAATACTCTGGATAACAGAGGATTCCAAGAGCGTCAGGACAGACAGATTCAGAACTGAGGCTTTGGTGTTATCTGAGGAAGACACACCTGGGCTGAGATTCTTCTGGAAATCAAGCCTGACCTCCTCAGATGTTTGTGATCAAGATCATGTAAAATGTGACTGACTCTGGCATGCACAGCTGGGGCTTCTTACTAGCCTTGCCCTTGGCCTGGGGTGTGACTACCCAAGGGGTCATCTCCTCAGCTCATCTCCTCACTTTTCTGAGGCCACAGCAGGGCACTCACAAAGCAGTCCTGTGATGGCAGCACCTGTGCCCTGAAGACTGGCTCTGTGTGTCCTTTTCCTTTTTGAGAACCGCAGGGCAGATTCTTTTCATCCCACCCAGCTCATGTGGAACACCTGTGCCTGTCAGCATTTCCCTCCTCCTCCCTCTCCCTTCATCCTTCCTTCCTTTCTTTTTCTCTCAGAAGGGTCTCATGTAGCCCAAGTTGTCCTCAGACCCACATTGTAGTTGAGGATGACCCTGAATTCCTGGTCCCCCTGCCTCAGCTCCTCTAGTGCTGGGGTTACATCACCATACTGGGTTCTCTTTGGGACTGGAGATCAAACCCAGAGCTTAGCACAGGTTAGCCCAGCATTCTGCCCCCTGAGACCACTAGCTGCATGTAGACCCCTAGTTGTATGGAGACCCCTAGGCCCAGGACAGACATTTTCTGCTTGTTTTACATCAAATTGAAAGAGCCTGCAGTTGTCTGAAAGGAGGGAGCCTCAATTAAGGAAATGATTCCATAAGATTGGGTTGTAGAGGCTGGAGAGTTGGCTCAGCTGTTAAAGGCTAAGCTCACAAGGCTGTAGGCAAGCCTGTAGTACATTTTCTTAATTTGTGATTGATGGGGGAAGGGAGAGCTCAACCTGTGTAGGTGGGGCCAGCCGTGGGGTGGTGGTCCTGGGTTCTGACAGGAAGTATACTGAGAATGTCATGAATGTAGCCAGTAAGCAGCACTCCTCCACGGCCTCTGCTCCAGCTCCTGCCTTCAGGTTTTGGCCCTGCTTGAGTTCTATTCCTGATTTTCTTCAGTGATGGACTACAGTGTGGAAGTGTAAGACAAGGAAAACTCCCCATCTTGCTTCTGGTCAAGGTGTTTCTTTGCAGCAATAGTGACCCTGATACACTAGGTACTGCATCTTTAGACAAGAGACTGCAGACCCCATTCCACAGATGAAGAAACTGAGGCATGAATGGTGTGGCCTGACTGACGTTGGGTGGCAGTGGCAACCTGTGACTCACATGATCTTGGCTCTGACACTTTGCTGCCAATCTTAGCTGAGTCCCTAGAATGACTGGGTCGCAGATAGAGGCTGAGAATGTGTCCCTGGGAGGAATGATGAGCATGTAAGGCTGTCCTTTTGTCCCCTAGCTTGTCATTGTCCACATCATGGCTGACAGGTGGTAATGTATCCTGGCCAACTTGCCCCTCTCTGCTACCTGGCATGGAAAGATGTTGAGATGCAGCCTTCTTTCCGTGGTGCTGCTCTTACCCAGACATGAGCTCTGACCAGCAATGCTGACCTCTCCCAGCAGAGGGAGCCCTTGCCAAGCCCCAGGAACTGAGTACAGGTGCATCAGTTGGGCTGAGGTGATTCCAGACCACAGACAGGTTACACACTGCTAGCCTTAGCAGACTAAGAAAAAAGGACTGTGCTGTTGGCACACCTTGCTCTGACACTCCCGGATGCTGAGCCAGAACAACAGGCAGACGTGAGGTAGAGAGCCTGAAGCAAAGGGGCCTGGTTGGAACTGAGATGGAGGTAGCAACCTCAGATGAACATGCAAAGAGGGAACTCCAGGTATTTAGAGACCACACAATGAAGGGGTGTCCTCAGGCTCCTGTAACAAAAGCTCAGACAGTGACTTCCTGCACTTTCTCAGGGTAAGGAAATGCTAATTCAAACAGAAAGAGGAGCAAGGTCAGCTTGTTAATGCCCAAGTGATGTGGACCACACCTGAGGAATGGACACACTGACAGGGCGGCTTGGTTACCTAATTAGATGATACTGCCTGGGAAAGGGCTGGCTGAAGACAGGCCAGAGAACACTACAGATGAGACACTCCATTCCATTTGTGTATTCCAGGAGTCACCCCAAGCCAGCAGGAAGATGGGAAAAAAACTCAGCCTGACCCCAAAACCCAGAAGACTTGGGCACTAATTGCCTCTACTCTATTAGAGATGTGCTTTGTTTTCGGCTTCTTATACTCTAAACTGAGTTTCCAGTGGTTTGAATGAGAATGTCCCCCAGAGACTCGGGTATTTGAACACTTAATCCCAAGAAGGTGGCACTACAGTGGGGAGGATTGGGAGGTGTGGCCTTGCTGGAGGAAGCAGTCACTGGGGCCAGGGGTTGAGAGTTGAAACTTCACCCCTTCCAGTTCTGTCTTAGATTCATGCTTGCTGTTGAAGAGGGGAGTTCTCAGCTTCTTGCTCCTGCAGCCTTGCTCCCCTCACAAGATGGCCTCACCCCTCTGAAATCATAAGCCCAAATCAACTCTTCCTTTTGTAAGTTGCCTTGGTCATGGTGTTTTTTATTACAGCCACAGAAAAGTAACTGATACATCAGGATATCCACTCAGCTCAATGCTATTATGAAAGGCAGCGGTTCTCCTCTCTACAGGGTTTTCACTTCCATGGTGAATCTGGATGCGTGCATACCCACATCTGCCTCTGGGCTGTTTCTGTTGCACGCAATTATTGTGCCTATTTTTGAGCTGACACAGAGGCCTGTAAAAACTATAGCTTTAAAATGGGTCCTGAGAACTTACAGTGTCACCCGCCTCCCCAAAGTTTGCTGTTCTTCTAGATCACCTATTGTGGTGGCCAGATTCACCAGTCAACTTAGACATAGTTCATGTTTAAGTCAGTGAAATTGGGGTAAAGCAGATTGGCTACCTTGATGTGTGTGAGCCTCACCCAATCAGTTGAAGGATCTCCCCGGAACAAAAAGGCCGTCCTTAGTCTGAGGAGTTGTCTCAGACACCAAAGGTGTTTGCCACTCATCATGAAGATTCATGTTAGATTCCTGGGCCCCACATGATATTGATGACAAACTCCAAAAAGAAGTCATATGGCCTCCATATGTATACCATCATGATGCGCGCGCGCGCGCGCGCACACACACACACACACACACACACACACACACACACACAGTGATTTTTATTATAAAAAATAAAAAATTTAAAGACAAATTTCTCTGTCAACTTGGCACAAGCCAGGATTGGTGTGACAGAAATTAGCTGACCGTGGGTTATGACAACCAAGTCCTGGTGGTCTGCCGCAGACCACTCAGGGAGAGAACCACACTGCGGGAGAATCAGGGTCTTGGTACTCAAGTTGGGACGGATTCGCATGACAGACAGACACAAACACAAGAGAGGTTTGTTGCCGCTTCAAAGATCTTTACTTCATCACCGTAACTTATACAAGAAATACAGGAACTTCAGCTTTGGCTTAAATACAAAAAAAATGTGTATCATAGATATTATTAGCTCCAAGTAAGCGTTAAACCGAAGGTACAATACAGGAAGCAGTTTTAGTCAGAATTATCTCGGTCCCAGACAGTAGTCAAGTTGCTGAGCTATGACTCTGAAAATATGATTTTGCTGAACTTTAAGATTCTTTAGGCCAATCTACAAATCTCATAAAGCAATCAATAAAATCCTTTTTATCCCCTGTATGTCTTCATACAAAGTCTTCTGATTGATAATACAAATATCTATACATTTGCCATAAAATCTCTCTTATGTCAGCTACAGACATAACACATCAAGGTGATCTTGCTCTGTTTAGTCTCTCCCACCAGCTCAATGGTATATACAATCTCTTTACCCCCAATGACAACTCAGTGATTAAAGTCTTTATCATAAGCTCTTGTGTATGGCAAAGGTGTAGCTATTGTCTTAATAAAAATATGGACCTTTGTTCCTTAGGGGCTGCCACCACTTCCCATAAATCTTATAATATGGTCTGCCTAACTTTACCTTTATAGGAATTCTAAGCTCTCTAAGCTCTCTGAATCATCTCCTTCTTGAGCTACTCTTCTATTCTTCCTAGATATCTGGTAAGACAATTCTGCTTGCTGGACTGAATTCATAACTGATCTAAAGCCTTTATCTTTTGTCTAAAACATCTCTAATAGAGTTCTAACTAACGGGGGGGGGCTACTAGTAAAAATACTCATATCCTCGCAAGAAACTGCTCCACTTGGACCATGGGCACAAACGAAACTTCAATGATAGCATTTTATCCAAAAATTGCTGGTGAGGTGCTTTCGGTTCCTAGAACCAAAATATCCAGAGGTACTCAATCTTTCTTCAACTAACACCTAATCATCAGCTGATGCTGATAAAGCCAGACCAGTCATAAGACAATAGACAAAAGCAGAAAACAGCCCACCACAGACGGTGAGACACAAGAGACCATCTTGTCCTTTTTGGGACCCTGCAGTGACTTCCAAGAGACCAAGCTATGAAAGCTCACGCCTCAGGTCTGGACATGTTTTTAGCAATACTTGCCTCATGTCACACAGACTCCACTGGAGTGGGTGTGGCAGTGGTCCTGAGTGTATACCAGAGCAGGCTGAGCAAGCCAAGAGGAGCAATCCAGGAAGGAAGCAGCTTACCTCCTAGCCTCGGCTACACTTCTACCTTCCAGGTTCCAGCCTAGAGCTCCACCCTGGCTTCTCTCAGCAATGGAGTGTGCCCTGTAAGCCCTTTCCTTGCACACGATGCTTTTGGTCAGTCTTTTTGTGACATCAGTGTAGAGCAATTGGGGACTCTCCCTGAGCCAGAGAGAACCTTCAGCAGCACAGCCTTCACAGTGGACACTCACCATCAGCCATCTTGAGTCTGGCTTGCCCACTGCAGGTTTGGACTTGCTCTGTCATCATGTGTGCCAGCTCCTATCACAAATCCACCTGCAGGCACACATGTCCCCTTGGTTCTGTTTCTCTGGAGAATGATGACTCATCAAGTTAGCCTCTACCCTGAGCAGTTGCAAGTGAATTTAGAGTTGTCACATAACCACCTCATCCCAGCACCAAAGCATGATGGGATTCTGATTTGCATAATCAGAGTCTCTGAGTCTGTGTGGAAAGAATTAAGACCTCCCCATGCTGGAACCAACAATCCACAGGTCTCTCTGAGTTTCAGGATGCCTTTAATTTTATTCTCACATCTCATGCTGTCTCATTTTAGGTGTTTAGAGTCAAGCCATTTAAACACTACATTATAAAATTCTATGTTCTATGTGCTTGCTAACAAGATGGATGGATCTGAATGGGAATGGTCTTAATAGGCTTCTATATTTGAATATTTGTGCCTCAGTTGGTGAAACTTTGGGTTGGATAGGAGGTGTGGCCTTGTTGGAGCAGTTGTCACTCAGGGTACTATTGGGGTTTCAAATGTCCACTGCATAATCAGTAGCTCTCTCTGCCTCATGCCTGGGGATTATAAGATGTAAGCTCTCAGCTACTGGTCCAGCTCTATGCCTGCCCATCTGCCATGATCCCCACCATGCTGGTCATGGACTAACCCCCAGGATCCATCAGTCCCAAATTAAATGCTTTCTTTTACAACTTGCTTTTGTCAGGGTGTTTTATGTCAGCAAGAGAAAATCAACTAAGATAAGAGACATAGAAATATTTCCTTCTGGTCCTGTTTCCAGAGAGCTGGTTTGATTACTTAACCATCATGCCCTGTTCTTTGTGCACAGACACCTCTGCATCTTCAATTATTCCAGGCTCCTCCTCTCTCTTCTTCTACCTTGGCATCCGATACTCCAAGCACAGGGGTGGGGCAGGGCCAGAAAGCAGCTTCATTGAAATCTGGGTCTATTTCAGAAGGAAACATTTTCATGCAGAAGGATTATTAGAATTAGGTATCTCTCCTTAAACTGTTCAAGATAAAACAACCCACTGCTTAAAAATTGACGAAAGAGTCTCCATTGGCCTGGGTCTGCAGCCCTTGCCTGACTACCCAGTGGACACCACTTCACCAAGCCTCTCAATCACATAGATCCCATTGCCCATGGTGAGCCCTCCTTTACTGCCCTCTGCCCCCAACATACTGCATCCTCTTGGCCCCTGGTTTGGATTTCAGCCAAGTAGGTGCTGCCTAGCCTCAGCAGCACAGTTTGGACTAGTGGGTACATTTTGTTGACCCAGCATCAGCCTGGCTTCCCCATTCACATTTCCTCAAGGTGAGAACCAGGATCCTGCAAAGATCTACCCACAGACACTGCTCCAGGATAAGATGGTCAACAAGCAAATCCAGAAACCACACTGTCTCCATCATCACATGGAACACCCTGTCCTTGAGAAGGATGACCTCTGCATCAGCAGACAGGAGTTTTCACTTCCTCCTTGCTCTGGTGAGATGGTTGAAGGACAACAGAGCTGGATGCATTTTGCATGGCTGGAGGAAGACCCTGGGTTAAGTGTACTAACCCTGGTCATTCCTGCTTCCCTAGGCCTTACAGAGAGTGAGCCTCTAGAACACTCTTGGTATTTTCTATTTTCCCATGAGTTAGAAAACCCAGGGCTTCAAGGTCTAGCCTAAGACAGGGGCTCCTATTTCCCTGCATCATTCTCTCCCACATTCTTTCATTCAGCCTTCTGTTAAAGCGCTGGTTTCCTCTATAGCTGTGCCACCCTGAACATTCCCAAGCTCTACTCATCTCCAATGCTAAGCAGGGCTGGGACTGCTTCATACTTGAATGGGGAGCATCCCAGTGGCTGATGGGTTTCTATTGCCCGGACAGTATTCAGGCTGTGTATATTTGCACTGGACTGGCTCTCAGAATGGAATGGCCCTATCAACCAAGTACTTAAGAGCATGTAGGTTTGCTGTCCATACAAACACCTAAGTCCCGTGCTTAGTTCAGGCATTTGATGCTTGACTTTCATCTTATATTTGACTTTCTGAGCTTTCTGGTTCTCCCTTGTAACAAAAACTTGTTCCCTGTGTTGGTTGGCTGTTGTCTCCTGATGTACAGTCCTGAACCAACATTAGAGAGCTTATGTCTGGAGAGGACAGCTACCCCAATACCCTTGACAGAAGCAAGCTCTTTCTCTATCAGTGCTCCTCAACCTTCCTAATACTGCACCCCTCATGTTGTGGTGACTCCCCAACCAAAAATTATTTTCCTTGCTACTTCATAACCATATAATTCCTACCATTATGAATCAAATTATTAAAATCTGCTGTGTAGAATGTCTAAAATGTGAGGCAGTGAAAGGGTCAATCAGCTCCTCCGGAATGGGACTCAACCCACAGGTTGAGACCCACTGCTCTATATATAGTGCAGAAGAAACTTCTAGAAGGATCCATATAGACTCTTAAGAGATGAAGGGGATTTGCTGCTACCCAATCACATTAGACCAACCAACCCTTGGGGTCAGTAGAGTGGTAGATGTCACAGCCAGAGCACACTAGCACCCAGGAATGGTAATATCTGTAAAGCCAGTGCTGTTGCATAAGTGACTATTTGAAGGTGTGGGGGGTGTTCAAGACAGAGTCTCACTATATAATCCCAGTTGTCCTGGAACTCCCTCTGTAGAGGAGGCTGGCCTTGAACTCACAGAGATCCTCCTGCCACTGCCTTCCAAATGCTGGCAGAAAGACATGCTACTATACCATCCCTTCCCCTCAGATGTCTGCAGATCTGAGCCACTGCCAACCATTCTGGGGACAGCCTTCCCCAGTTAGCTAATCCTTCTGGTAATTACCCCAGCACCCTTGCCCTCCCAGAGATGTGTCTTAGCGTCAACTGGTCAGATGTGATCAGCCATCTCAGGAGAGACACTTAATAGAAGCCAGTATGTCTCTTGCTCCTAGGATAAGATTTTCACCAAATGGAGGAGGAAGGAGAACCATTAGATGTTTATGAGAGTAAAGGCCCAAAATAGTCTCAGGGAGAATGGCCTGAATTGTGTCCCCATCCATACATGGAGGTACTGGCTCTAAGTCCCTTACAATGCAAATGTATTTGACAGAGGAGCTTTGAGGAACTCATTAGGACAAATGAGGTCAGTGTACTGTGCTTATGGTTGGTGTTCTTCTGGAAGAGGGAACTGGGACATAGTATCAGAGGGTTGGCCATAGGGAGAGACAAAGAGTAAAAACCATCTATGATGAAAGAGACAGTCCTCAGACAATGCAGGCCCTGCCCATACCTTGCTATCTGCTTTCTGGCTGCTATAGGATTATCAGAAAGTAAAAATTAACCCAGTTATTTTGTCACTAAGTCTGTTGTGGCCCTGAGTCTCTGGGGACATTGGCCAGATTATCCAGGTTCCTCTTTAAGGGCAGAAAATTGGACCAGAGACAGATGATTAGAAATAAAGACAGTTCATTAAGAAATAGAAAGCACTCTGGGAAGTGCAGGAAGGCCTAGAGAGCCTACCAAAGAGAGTCTCCAGTGGCATGGCACTTTTAGGACATTTCCATAGCACCACATTCTCCCAGGTTTGTGTATCAAGGGTGATCCTACAGGAAGACTTTGTCCCACAGAGGAAGCCAGGTGTGAGGGCTTCCCCACTTCATTTGTCAAGGGGCTGCTTTCCTGTTGATTTGATGCTTCCATCCCCAGTCCCTACTCTGCTGTCACAGGCCTGTGGTACTTAGTAGGAGAGTCCTAGGAAACTAATTCAGAGTATGGAAGTCATGACTTCCAGACAACCAGCAGACTGTGAGGCAGACTGAGGCATGGACCAGAGCCCTGCCTGAAGTGGTGTGAGCTGCTGTGTGGATACAACAGCTCTTGTTGCTATGTGCTACTGAGGTGGGGGTTTCTCAGACATCATGGGAGCAAGGACATGATACATTCAGTCAATCTCAGGACTCCAGTGGTGGGTACTGGAGACTCCCAATTGAGTCTGCTGGTTTTTAACAAAGGGCTTGAGGGATGGGCATGAGGTGTCTAAGAGAGGAACTAAAAGGGCCAGCTGAGACTTTATAAAAATTAAACATACAAACAAAAGCACTGAGAAGTACAGGGACTGTGGCTTTGAGGTCTTACATTGAAGAATTCAAAATGAAAACCTGATTGTCACTTTTTCTTCTTACTATCTTTCTGTCTAGAATAGAAAATAAGGCAAACTGGGTTCTTTCATTTGCCAAGGTATCTGGTAAGTAATTCAGAAGGGCCATGAAGTCTGTGTTTGCAGAGTGGTCTTTGGAGCTCAGGACTTGAAAGGATGGTGAAGATGGAATCTAGCAAGAGATCTGCACACTGTATTCAGGGGAGAAATCCATGGAGGTCTCTCCACATTTCCCATTTGTTCTTTTTCTGGATACCTTGTTTCCAGGGCTTTGTAAATTTTATTTTTGTTGTTTTTTGTTCTTCTTGCTGGGCAGAATATTTTCATTTTTCAATATACTAAATCATGGGTTCCACATGTTTGTTGTGGGTGGTCTATGTTTAATGTTTAGGAAAGGGTTTCTCTGTAATTTTCGGTTCCAGTTTTCACAATGCATTGTCTTTTCCTTAATTTAATTCATTAGTCCATCTGGTATTAAATTCACATGAAAATGTAGTAAGATAATCACATAGACAAATTTTGTGTATTCCTGGCTGGTCAATTGTTTAGTTTTTGTCCAAGCAGGATCTCATTATGCAGGTAGACTTGGCAGGACTGTAATTCAATATGTAGAACAGGTGCTGCCCTCAAACTTCAGAGAGAAACACCTCTTTCTGTCTCTGGAATGGTAGGATTACAAACTAGTCTGTTAATACAAAGTATATATTGCTTAATGTATCCTATACTGACACTTTGAAATGCCACCACAATTGTATGAGAGGAACAAAATATCACCACAAGACTTTGTGCCCTCCAGGAGAATTCAGTTGACACAGAATATTTTAATAAGACAAAAGCATACACAAGTATTTAATGTAAGTCTCCAGTGAGGCACGAGTCAACATAACAAAATGCAGAACAAAATAAACACAAGTGACTATTTAAAGTGGGACTGAGAATTGGACATGATGGAAATGTGACCAGCCAGGTGTCTGTGCATAGAAAGTAGTTTGCAGAGGAGACTCATAAAATGGAGACTTGCATAGGTTTCTCTCAGCCTGTGGTCTGCCTTAGAGGTGAAATGTCCTTCATGGGCTCATGTGAACACACTCAGCCTGTACTGCAGTTTTACAAGGCTGTGCAATCATTAGGAGGCAAAGCCCAGTACACAAGGGGTTTGCTAGATGTCAGAATGCCTTGAGGTGTCAGAGCTCAGCCTGATTCTTCTAAGATCTCTGTTTGCTTCTTGATCCACCAAGAAGTGAACAGTAACCTCACATCCCTGCCACCACACAGCCATGCACCACCATGCCTTCACACCCTGATGGATTTTATTCCCTCACACCATGTGTTTGAAGAGCATTGACTTTCCTGTTTCTTGCCATATATTTATTTCAGTGATAAGTTAATAGTTAGCCTGGATCTCACATCCCTTGCATCAACAGTGTTCCTTACCTCTGGTATAGGACTAGTATCTATCTTCCCTGTAGGATTCAGCAAGAAAGAAGATATAGAAGGTGCTTATACTCATTGTCTGTCAGTGTCTTTTTTAATTTTATTTTTCATTTTTATTTGAATTAGAAACAAGATTGTTTTACATGTCAATCCCAGTTCCCTCTCCCTCCCCTTCTCCCTTACTACTCCCCCCTCACCCCCCCAACTAAAACCCTACCTATCACATACCCTTTCTGCTCCCAAGGAAGGGTGAGGCTTTCCATAAGGGGTCCTCACAGTCTGTCATATCCTTTGGGATAAGGCCTAGGCCCACCCCTGTGTGTCTTGGCGCAGGGAGTATCCCTCTATGTGGAATGGGCTCCTCAAATCCACACCTATACTAGGGATAAGTACTGATCTTCTACAGGAGGCCCCATGGATTTCTCAGCTATTAGTCTGGGAACCAAGAGCTCCCCATTGTTCAGGTCAGCTGTTTCTGTGGGTTTCACCAGCCTGGTCTGGATCCCTTTGCTCATCACTTATCCTTCTCTGTAACTGGATTCCAGTTCAGTTCAGTGATTAGCTATGGGTGTCTGCTCCTACTTCCACCAGCAGCTGGATGAAGGCTAAAGGATGGCATATAAATCAGTCATCAATCTCTTTATCAGGGGAGGGCATTTAAGGTGGCCTCTCCTCTGTTGCTTAGATCGTTAGTGGTGTCGTCTTTGTAGATCTCCAGACATTTCCCTAGTGCCTGCTTTCTCTGTAAACCTAAAATGTTTCCCTCGCATCTCTTATCTTGCTCTCCTCTATTCTTCCCCTGACTCAACCTTTTTGCTCCCTCATGACCTCCTCACTCTTCCTCTTCTCCCCTTTTCATTCTCCTAGCACCCTATAGCCTCCCCCCATTTTCCCAATATGCTTAGGAGATCTTGTTCCTTTTCCCTTCTCTCAAGGACCATGTGTTTCTCTCTTAGAGTCCCCCTTGTTTTCTAGCTTTTCTGGCATCAGGGATTGTGGGCAGGTAATCCTTTGCTCTATGTCTAAAATCCATATATGGTGAGTACCATACCTCTGGCATAGGGCCAACATCTATCTTCTCTGTAGGGTTCAGCGAGAAAGAAGATATGGAAGGTGCTTGTACTCATTGTCTATCAGTGTCTGTAGCATAGACTAATCTTTATCCCAAGCGGTGCATGTTGGACTCGGTGTTCTCCTACCCTTCATTTGTGAGTCCCATCCCTGTGTGTCCCAGCCTCTCCTGTGCCTTGCTGCCCACACCTATATCAGCCTCTGGCTGAGACACTTCCTGCTGTGAATAACTCTATCATGTCCCAGAACTCTCCTCTGCCCTGCAGCTCTTCCCACCCAGAATTCTCTCACCCTTTGCCACACACACAATTCTCACATTAATTTCTGGGTCAGATAATGCAGGTAGAACAACTTTTGTTTTGTTGTGTTTATACATTACTTTGGAATATAACTCATCATATTACCTTAAAGTTTTGAACTTGCATCTCAAGCTAGTACACTAAACCTGTGTGGTAGCTTCTTTGTTATAACCCATCTGTTATAACAGATTTGATATATGAAGAAGCTGAGGTATAACAGTGACCTTCAGATTTCGCAGTGTGCAACACACACCTTCTTTCCATTTAAAGCTTGTTTGTATGCCCTTACTAGTGTTTTCAAATATGCTCAACAGAGCATTTTAAGTGACTTTCCCATTGGCTTCCTTTTTGATTCTGTACAAGGAAAGCTTGGGTATTAACACCTTGAATTATGATGAACATTTAACTTGCTGGGTTCCCTTGTGAGTTCAATGGTATTTGAGGTTATTTTCCTTACAATAAAGCTCACAGCCTTCCCTCTATAGTAGAGTTTTTTGTACAATTAACAAACCATATTTTTGCTCAAAATATCTCTCAAGCCTAACCATCAGGAACAATGTGGTGATATATTGTTTATAATTTATTAAATCTTGCCTAAGGATTCAGAAAGCAAAGCCAGCCTCAAGCTATGGAGACCAGGCAGTGGTGATACACAACTTTAATGACAGCAGCTATACAACTAGGAGGTGTTGCTACACACCTTTAATCCTAGGACTCAGGATTAAGAGGTAGAAGGATCTGTGTGAGTCCAAGTTCACCAGAACGTCACAAGATTGATCCAGTCCTAAAGAGAAACAGCTTTCACAGAGATGATCTCAGCACCTGGGATCACACACCTTTAACCCCAGCACTAGAGGGGTATAAAAGATAGGAGCAGGGTCTTCAGTAGTCAGTAACAGGATTCCTTCTCCAGCCACATTGAAGTTAGGAAGACACTGAAGTCTCAGGATTCCCCAGCCAGGCTGAGGAGAGGCAGCAGTCTGAGTTTGGTGGATCCAGGATCACCTTTCTGTCTGAGGTAGAGTGAGAGCTAGTGCCCAGCTACTTTGCTTTTCTCATCTTCACCTTGAAGCCGACACCAATATAAGTCTCTGGGTCTGTTATTTTTCATGCTACAAATAAAGTGGGCCTTGGTTCCTGCTCTCTGATTCTCTGAATGTTTTCTCTTTGACTGGATTCATCTCACTGGGAGAACGAGGCACACCTCTGGGGTGTTTATGAGGATGTGAGGTTTTTGGGAGGAGCAGCAGTGTGGGTATGACATCCCATGTGCTGTGACATGCAGTCTGAATAAAAGTGTGGGAAAAGAGAACAGGCGTGCATTCTTTCTCCACTCCTGGGCCCACCAGGCTGTGAACTGAAATGCTTCTCACACGCCCTACACCTACCAAAACAAGGTCTTACACATTTGTAAGTCATTCCCACCAGGCATATTGGTCACAGAACTAATGCAGACATCCAATTATTCTGTCCCACTGCTGCCTTTTCTACATCCTATTTATTGTAGCAGATGCCATTCCCTTTGAACATATGCCGAGATTTGTAACTTTATGATAGACACTGTCAATCATATTTTCTCCAAGTGAAGGTTGAATGCAATATTCCCCTGACAGTCTCTGTGTTCCAGTTTGTTTCCATGTAATATTTAGCAGTACATTTATAAATGTAATATTTCCCGAGGTTGGGTAACACTGTAAGTTGAACATGACATCCAGGCAGTAGAAGCCTGCTGCAAGGCACATCTAATATTTCATGGTGGACCAGGAAGTAAATATCGGGGATGCTGGATCTCAGCTGGCTTTCTCCTTCCCCTGTTTATTCCATCCACACCTGCAGCTTATGGAGAGGGTGCCACTCACAGTCAGTGTGGGTCTTCTCTGCAGTTCTCTTTAAAAACACACTCAAGATGCTCCTTGGGATGCCTTAAAAGCTATCTAAGTTATTCTGAACTAGGATACCCTGGAGAGGAGAGTTTCCCAGGGACCAGTATTCCAGATCAACTCAGCATCTCACAGGACAGGTCAGTATCAGGATTCAGGGTTTGATCTCTCCTGCATGGTACCCATAGGACTCTGAGCACATTCCCTGTGCTGACCTCTTGGCTGGAAGCAATCTCAATTCCCAAACCCCAGATATGGAACAGTGTCTGGAGACATCTTAGGTCCGGTGGGCAGATGTCAGGGATGGATGCTGCTGTTCACCCTGTGTGCTCACTCAGGACATCCCAAGACAATGCAGGATCTGACCCATATGCATTTGAAGTCCACTTAAGGAAACCTGCTCCAGGTAGTAGCCCCAAGTGGACCTGGCTAGCACTTGAAGTCACCAAATATCTCCCTGTATTGTCTCAACTCCCCAAGCCTTTCTGCCCAGAACAAGGGTCTCATACCTGCCTTCCTCCTCCCTATGCTCCATTCTCCTCTTGTGTGAGTTGCTGCTCTCTCACTTTTCTGTCCTCAGAGAATCCCCAGAGTCATTTGTGAACTTGCATCCCACTGGTGATATTACAGCCTGCCGCTTTTGTCTTGTTTGGGGCTTTTCCTTCCCAAGATCATAAACATATTTGTTTATATTTTCTACAAATACTTTTTTATAAAACAAGTTCTCAGGTAGGCAGTGAGGCTTCTATTTTGAATGTCAACTCTCAGGAAGCAGGGGCAGGCAGAGTTCAAGATCAAACTCCTCTACAGAACAGAACAGTCAGGGATACACAGGGAAACCCTGTCTTCACAGACACACACACACACACACACACACACACACACACACACACACACACACACACACTGCAAACTCAAGCGCTCAGGCATCCGAGGCTGGCTTTGAACTCAGGACATACACAAGCACCACCTTAAACTTGAGATTCTCTGACGTCAAGTGCTAGGATTCCAGCTTGTGCTCACACAGCTTGTTTGAACTTTGATCATGCAATACTGAGGAATCAGCTTAGAGCACTGTGTATGGTAAGTCACTTTGTGACCAACTCAGCTAAGGCCACAGCCCTATAAAGGTCTTTATGGATTCATTCTGTAAAGTTACAGCTTCCCTCTGCTGACAGTTTCGTCCTGTGAATTGTGTCAGAGGGAGTGCCTTTCTCTCCTGTGGATCAGCTGAAGGAAGGACATGTTCACAGCACCCGGCCTCTGTCCCCTCTGTGCTGATCCCTTGACATCTGGTGTCTTCCTGTGCAAGGACACTTTCTCCCTCTGCTCTGCAGTGAATTGGTGCCTCCTGTGCTGACACTGGCAGTCACTGACCACTCCCTCCCTCCATGTTAAGCCACACCTGCTTATCCTATTCCCAGCACAGCTTCCCCAGCTCCCACACTGCCTCCCTTTAGACCTTCCCCAGGAACCCTGCTGCTGAAATGGACCAGGAACCATCCTCCCAGGGAGGAAATGTCCAGAGAATGTCACACAGTGTTCTTGTAATATTTGGGGGTCAGCTTCTACTTCCTGCATGAGATCCCAGATAAAGACAGACCAGGGTAGCACAGAATTTAAGGAAAAGCAGTAAAATTTAATTAGTTAAAAACAAGTTTCGGGTGGCGTTAGGGTCAACATCACTTCTAGGAGCCAAGTACTGAGCATGTGGGAGAAGTACACCAGCTGCTCCTGCACACATCCCATTGTGTCTTTTGTGGCCAGGGTGTGGCCAGGGTGTGGCCCTTGTGTGGCCAGGGTGACAGTTGGCCACACAAGGAAGGCCCAGGGAAATCCACCAGCAATCTCTTCCTGTACAGAGAGAAAGTCTTCTCATGCTCATCTTACCGAGTGGGTCTCCAACTCTAGGACCAGTTGTTCTCTGTTGCCAATCTGCAGGAGAGGGAAGATCTATCAGGATCCTAGGTGACACACATCTGGCCAGCTCTAAGACAATGACAATTGAGACTTGGGCCAGCACACTGGGGAAAGGGGCAGAAGGAGATCTGGGGTGTGGATTCTATATTCAGAGGGAAGCATTGCTTTCACCCTGCCCCACTGTGCAGAGGTCCCTACTTGTGTGCATGAATACATTCTCCCTCTCCATCTGTTGTGTTTTTAGCATCCTGAAGTAGAGAGGTCAACAACAAAAGTATCTTCAAGAGCTCCCTGAAACTAAACAGATTCACTAACCCCACCCCCCACCCCCACCTCCCACCCCGCCAGAGGAAGCAGAGCCAAGCAGCAAAGACTCTCACACAAGAGAAGCAACCCAGACAAACTGCCTAGAAGTGGTTTAGCCCAACTGAGGCACCTGGTAAGGACACTCTCCAACCTGCTGAGCTGCCAGCAGGCTGTGCAGTGTAGTGCAGGGTCCCAACTTTTGTGAGTCTTCTGTCACCCTTGCAGGGTGGGCTTTGGTGATGCAGCTGTCTTTGAGTCATTTCTGCTTCTGGAAGTGATCCCTCACCCTCACCCATGTTCCTATAAGTGACCCCAATAAAACTCATTGCTTCAATAATTTGAACCTGGTGGTATCTGTACTTTGGTCTATTGTGGGTTCCTATCTGAGATAAGGGAATGAGTATGTGTGGAGACACCACACATTTACCTGATTATGAAACACTAATTTCCAGATCTTTGAGTCTGTCCCACTGTATGAAAACACAGAATATTTCTGCCATATTCCGGGGAGATATGCCACAATTGATAAGTAGTAGGACAGGAGTTCCTTGCAGCATTCTTCCACCTGCCACAAACTGACAATGATAGAGGTTCCAAGCTGAAGAGAGTAGAGTGGAGAGGTACATTAGTGACAGATACCATTAGTCAGGCCTGGGTGCTGGCCTAGCTTTTCTGCTGCAAAGGTCAAGAAAAGAGTTTCCAGCAGCCCTAACCACAGCATTGCTCAAAAACCTAGGTCTATCTCATGACATGGGATGTCTGGTGCTCTTCTGCCTGCTCTGACCCTGTCCCCCCTCTGCCCATCCCTGTCATCCCCAGCTTCTCCCACACTGTATCCACAGGCTCCACACACACAGCTCCTTTCACTGATGCTGGATTGGGTCCTGGGGCTCTGTCTCAGCCATTTCCAGAGTTTTAAAAATTCTCCTTTGAAAACTGAGACAGATTGTGGAGATGGCTCCATAGGTTAAATGTACTAGCTGCACAGACATGAGGACCTAACTGTGAATCTCAACACCCATGTGAAAGCCACAGTCATACATGGACCAGGGCTGTGGACAGCTGAGATGGGAGGATCACTGGGGTTTCCTGACTGCCAGTCTAGCTCCAGATTTGGTGAAAGATGCTGTCTCAAGAGTATAAGGTAGAGAGTGATAGAACAAGTCACTTGAATATTGAACAAGCACAATGCATGCATGCTTTTGTGTGTGGGTACACACACACACACACACACACACACACACACACACACCAGGACCCGGGGCAATGGCGTTATCAAAATAAATGCAATGTGGTGTTGATGGTGAGCTTCATGTGCCTAAATAAATGCAAAACAGAAAATTTAGCCAGCACAGAAACCTACAAAGTGGAAGAGTTGCTATAGTCAGGCATGGTGGTCCATGCCTTTAATCCCATCACTCAGGAGACAGAGGCAGGCTGTTTTGAGTTCAAGATCAGCCTGGTCTATATAGTGAGTTCTAGGACAGCCAGGACTGTTACACAGAGAAGCCCTATCTTGAAAAACAAAACAAAGAACAGGGAAAAATAGAGGTATCAGCCACTATAAAGTATAACCAAATGCCAGTTGTGATCACAGAGTTGAAAGCATGTCACAGACTCCCTACCAGTGTCCTCCTGTCTTCCTGTAATTGCCTGCATTTCTTTTCATCTGTCACACTGTGGCAGGTCACTTTCCTGGTTGTTGTCCTAACAATTTGTGACAGTCTGTCCCCCTGTGGGTATTCTGACTTGAGGTTGCAAGGGAAGGGGGATAGCATAGAAGGGACAGGGGCCCACATTGACATGTCACCTGCTTTTGTAGTAAATGATATTTTATTTGAAACTCCCATTGTCTCTGATGCTTTGCATCAGGGTGAACCAGGGAATGTTTCCAAGTCCTCAGAGCCTGAAAAATGAAAAGCTTCCCTCTTAGGCCTCTGATTGAAAATAAAACCTCTTGATCCTTGCCTACAACACAATGAGAAAGTCTTGTCCCAGTCTTCAACTGTATAAGGGCAAACACACACACACACACACACACACACACACACACACACACACACCTAAATGTTGGGTCCCAGCACCCCCAGGGTCTCTGTGTGTTGCTTGTCAGCCAATAGCCTCAGATGCATCCTGTTTCCTAGTCCTGGCTTACAGCCCGGCCTCGCCCCACTACACCTGGGAAAACAAGAGCTCTTCTTCCACGAGCTCTTCCACCTGGGGTTTTCCCACTGTGCTGTAAGTGAGTATAAGGCTGCTCTTTTCCTGGAAAACGGCAGACAAATAAAGATGGAAAGAAAAACATAGCACAAGGGGCCAGATGCCTTGGCTTTTAATTAAATCTCCAGGCTGTCACCCGATACTGGACTTAGTTGAGGCACAGACTCCACACCTAATCTCACTCAGACACACACAAATTAACACCATATACTCTGTCTCACTCTTTGTCTCTCTGTCTCTCTCTCTCATACTCTCATACAGTGTGAGAAAATGAGTTTTGAGAATTTATGAGACAGTAAGTTGTGAAAGTATATGAGTGTGTGCACACAAATGTTAGAGTGTGATGAGAGTGTGTGTGTGTGTGAGAGAGAGATGCATGTATGTGACAGTCTGAAAAGGACAAGGAGGACTCAGGTGTCTGCTCCATCACTTTCTCCCCTATGTCTTTGAAGTAGGGACACTGACCACGCCCCCACAGCACTGAAGTTATGAGCAACAGAGCCACATGGGTTTTTTTATGCAGCTGCTGGGATCCTGATTCAGGCTCACAGGTTTTTGTATGTTTTTGAGATTTAATTATTGGCTTTTGTATTTGTAACTTGTTTGAGACAGGATCTCTGTGTGGACCTGGCTAACCTGGAACTGACTAAATGGGCCAATGTGGCCTTGAACTTAGGTATCTGCCTACTTCTGCCCTCTGTGTGTGTGTGTGTGTGTGTGTGTGTGTGTGTGTGTGTGTGTGTGTAAATGTAATGATGCAAACGATTTCTTGGTATACTAACAGAGAGAGAGAGAGAGAGAGAGAGAGAGAGAGAGAGAGAGAGAGAGAGAAATAGGAGAGAATAAAGAAGGAAAAAATAGAAGTACATACAATGCTGGGCCTGGTGTTACAACTTGGAACCCCAAATGACTCAGGAGGCTGTGGCAGAGGAACACAAGTGCCAGTCCAGCCTGAACTACAAGGTGAATTCAAATGTCACTCCAGGGAGAATCTAGTGAATGTGTCCCTAAGCAAGAGGTTTGCCTGGGGGCCTCAGGTTGATTCTTTTACAGGAGCCATCAGATTCTCCTCACCCCCTTTTTAACTCAATTGCCCAAGAAGCTCTTCTGGATGCTGCACCTGCCCCTCTAGGCACAGTTGGATACAATAACTACTTTAACCCAAGGCTGGCCCCAGAAGAGGATGCTGGGAGACATGGGACTCTAATGAATTTAAGTGACTACACAACACAAACTTTCTCCTGAAACCTGTCTCATTTACATTTGAATAATGGAATTTTTTATCTGGGCTTTTTTTTTAACTAAAACATTTGGTCCAAAATCATTCTATACTTTATTTGATGGATGTTTAAGGAAAAACATATCCACTTGAAGATTTTATTATTATGGTGCTATGGGTGAATTACTCCCTTGTTGGTTTCCAACCTGGGAGAGACTGAGATCCAATAACATATCAAAGCTGGCCCCAGATGAAGGGAGAAAAAGGAAGGACATAACTGCTTCTAGGTTTGGAGAAGGAGAAGGTTTATTATATAAAGGGGAGAACATAGCCAGAGACGGAGACACTGGGGTGAGTTTGGAGTGAATGTGACTGTGAGCCTGGCCATGTGAGGAGAGGAGAGAGGTGAGAGAGGAGATGCCGACCAAGTGGGGTGGCCTGAGCCAAGAAACTGGCATAACAAAAATTGATGAGTTTTAAAGGGCCAGAGGAGGTGGGGTGTGTTTGGAATGTTGGAAGGCTCAAGCCTTGGGGTGGACAGTTCAGGGAATAGGCAAGGGAAGCCTGCCATACCCTGAAACTGTAAAGAATGAGGGATGCCGGAGAACCTGGTGGCCAGAGGCCACTTTGATAGGTTAATGGGCACCTCAGCCATTAGTCCCAGGTGTAAGACAAACCACCCCTCAGGCAGGGACCTGGCAGAGGACACTTGGTATCTTTCATACCTACACTAGGGCTTTGTTTCAAGTGACATCCCTGATACTTGGAGAGCAGTTTTGAAATGCAGAAATGCTTTTCCTACAACATCACAGAGTAGTATAGACTCATGGGATCCATTATAGTCTAGAGCCACAGCCTAGAGCAGTTTTCAGGGTGATTATGTACCCCAACACACAACCTAGCCCACCAAGACTGTCCACAAGGCCAGGACACAGCCTTCCTCGAACCCTAATACTCACCTTGTTATGAGCTGGATGGTCGGAGGTAAAAAGCAAGCCTACAATCATCCAGAGTCTCTTCTTTTCATCCCTATAGTAACCAGGCATGTCCTTGGTAAGAGTCCATGGGGGTATGAAGGGAGAAGCAGCCATAGTGAGGGGCTCAAGGAGCTGGTGGATTCCTTAAAATGCAGTCTTGCAGGGGCAGGGGAAGAACTAATGACGGGTTGCAGCAGGGGCTGTGACAAAGCATGAGAATTCCAGTTCTTCTACAGCAGGGTCAGGAGACCGAGTACCTAGAAACAGCTGCCCAGCTTCACCAGGTGCCCTGTATCCTCAGATTCGCCCTCTACAGGGCTATCGGAACCCTGCCCAGACCCCTAGGAATTATTTTCATCACCACCTCTCCAACACTTTTCCATCAGAAAACTAGCTGACACCCCTGAATCTAGAACAGTGGCCCTCAGCCTCCCTAACGCTGCGACCTTGTAACACAGTACCTCATGTGGTGGTGTACAACAAACCATAAAATTATTTTTGTAGCTACTTCATAACTGTAATTTTGTTGCTGTTGTGACTCTTCATGTAAATAAATTGGGAGATAGATGTTAGCAAGAGTGTTAAAACACACAGATTTAGAACCAAGGCTTTAGAGGTTATCTGAGAAAGACACACCTGGGCTAAGTTTCTTCTGGTAAACAAGCCTGATTTCCTCAGATGTTTGTGATCAAGATCATGTAAAATGTGACTGACTCTGGCAAGTGCAGCTGGGACTTCTGGCTAGCCTTGTCCTAAGCCTAGAGTGTGACTACCCACGGGCCATGTCCTCAGCCCATCTCCTCACTTTTCTGAGGCCACAGCAGGGCAGTCACAAAGCAGCCCTGTGGTGGCAGCACCCATGCCCTGAAGACCGGCTCTGTGTGTCCTTTTCCTTCTTGCGAACCACAGGCCAGATTCTTTTCATCCCACCCAGCTCATGTGGAACACCTGTGCCTGTCAGCATTTCCCTCCTCCTCCCCTCCCTTCATCCTTCCTTCCTTTCTTTTTCTCTCAGAAGGGTCTCATGTAGCCCAAGTTATCCTCAGACCCACTTTGTAATTGAGGATGATCCTGAATTCCTGGTTCCCCTGCCTCAGCTCTTCTAATGCTGGGATCACATCACCATGCCCAGTTCTCTGTATGGCTAGAGATCCAAACCATCGCTTAACATAGGCTAGCCCGGCATTCTACCACCTGAGACCCACCCCTAGCTACATGAAGACCACTAGCCCCGTGGCAGGCACTTCTTGGTAATTTTATGGCAGTTTACACAGCCTAGAGTCATCTGAATAGAGGGGGCCTCTATTAAGAAAATGACTCCCAAATTTGGACTGTTGGCAAGTATGTAGTGCATGTTCTTAATTAGTGACGGGTGGGGAGGGAGAGCTCACCCAGTGTAGGTGGGCCCAGCCTTGGGAAGGTGATCTGGGTTCTGACAGCAAGGATACTGAGCAACACATCAAGATATAGCCAGTAGGCAGCACCCTTCAATGACCTCTGCTCCAGCCCCTACCTGCAGGTTCTGGCACTGCTTGAGTTCCATTCCTGATTTTCTTCAGTGATGGATACAGTGTGGAGTGTAAGGCAAGGAAACCTCCCCATCGTGCTTCTGGTCAAGGTGTTTCCTTGCAGCAATAGTGACCCTAAGACACTAGGTATTGCATCTTTAGACAAGAGACTGCAGAACCCATTCACAGATGAAAAACTGAGGCATGAATGGTGTAGCTTGAGTTAAGCGGGTGACCGAGATTGTCTGTGACTCACATGATCTTGGCTCTGACACTTTGCTGCCAATCTTAGCTGAGCCCCTAGAATGACTGGGTCACAGGCAGAGGCTGAGAATGTGTCCTGGGAGGAGTGATGAGCTTGTAAGGCTGTCCTTTTGTCTCCTAGCTAGTCATTGTCCACATCATACAGTCCACAGGTGGTACTGTATCCTGGCCAACTTGCTCCTCTCTGCTACCTGGCATGGAAAGATTTTGAGATGCAGCCTTCTCTCCATGGTGCTACTTTTTCCCTGAAATGCTGACCTCTCCCAGCAGAGGGAAGCCTTCCCAAGCCCCAGGAACTAAGTACAGGTGCATCAGCTGGGGTGGTGTTGATTCCAGACCATAGACAGGAGCACTTTGCTGGTCTTGGGAGACAGAAGCAAGGGCACTGTGCAGTTGGCATACCTCTCTCTGACAATCCAGGGTACTGGGCCAGACATGAGGTAGACAGCCTACAGCATCATGGCATGGTTGGACTTGGGACTGAGGAACCACGATTTGAAATATAGAGAAGGAACTCAAGGTATTAAGAGACCACACACTGATGGGTGTCCTCAGGTTCCTGGGACAAAGCTCAGACAGTGACCTGGTTCTCTTTCTCTGGGTAAGGATATGTTCATTCAAGCGGATGAAGGGGCATACCCATGTTGTCCTCTGGACTCTATTTCTATTGCAGGCAATATTTTTGAATCTGAAACTTCAGTCTATAAAAACTGTAGATTTAAAATGGGTGTTCACAACATACAGTGTCACCTGCCCCCACCCAAGGCTCACTGTTCTTCTAGATCATCTGTTGTGGTGGCCAGATTTACCTGTCAACTTAGAGTACATGTTGGATTCAGTGAACTTGGGGTAAAGCAATGGCTCCATTAATATGTGTGAGCCTCATCCAATCATTTGAAGGATCTTGCCAGAACTAGAAAAGGCTGTCCTTAGGATGGGAGATGGTTAGCAGCAAAGGTGTTTGTCATTCATCATGAAGACTCAAGTTAGATTCCTGGGCCCCACATGACAGTGAAGACAAACTCCCAAAAGTTGTCATCTGGCCTCCATATGTATACCATGATGCAGACACACACACACACACACACAGAGAGAGAGAGAGAGAGAGAGAGAGAGAGAGAGAGAGAGAGAGAGAGAGAGATACACTTACAATTTTATAGATACATACACACTGTGATTATTTTAATTATAAAAAAAACTAAAAACTGGCTCTTTGGGATCTCCTGCCCTGCTGACTGTTGGAAGGTTGACTTGTCCCCAGCATTCAAAGCAATCCAGAGTCAGCTGATATCGCTGTACTAGTGTTGCACCCACTCAAGGGAGAGGTGAGAGTCTGCCCCTGCCACTGGCCTGACTTCTGCTTGCCCTCTTTGGGATCTCCTGGCCTGGTAACTGAGGGCAGACTTTCACCAAGTAGTCCAAGTAATCCAGAGTCTTCTAATATGGTGGTCTAGTCATGCTTACACTAACAGGAGAGGCAGTATCTCATACCTGCCTGAACCCATCATGACACCCATTAGAGAACTGGACCTTCTTGGACCCACTGGAAGAGAACCTTGGACCCATACTCATCAGGAGAGAAAGAGACCTCACCTGCACTCACTGGGAGAAGGGATGGGAAGACAACAATATAAAAACACATTCAACAACAGAAAAACCAACATGATGAAACCAGAGTCTAGGGACTCTACACCAGCAAGACGTGAACATCCCAACACAGATGAAGCAGAAGAGAATGACCTTAAAAACAACTTCATGAAGATGACATAGACCCTCAAAGAGGAAATGAGAAAATCCTTTAAAGAAATGGAAGAAAAAACAAAATATTCATGAAGTGGAGGAAAAGCGAAACAAAAATTGAAGGAAACAATTCAAACAGTGCAAGGTTTGAAAGCTGAAATAGAGACAATAAAAAAAGCCACGGTCTGAGGGAATGCTGGAATTAGAAAAGCTGGGTAAATAATCAGTAACTACAGATGCAAGCATAACCAACAGAATACAAGAGATGGGAGAGAGAATCTCAGGGGTTGAAGATACTCTAGGAGGAATAGATTCATCAACCAATGAAAATCTTAAGTCCTACAAATCTCCAACACAAAATATAAAGGATATATGGTACACAGTGAAAAGGCCAAACCTAAGAATAATAGGTATAGAAAAAGGTGAAGAAACACAATTCAAAAGTGCAGACAAAAATATTCAACAAGATCATAGAAGAAAACTTTCCCAACCTAAAGAAAGACTTGCCAATGGAAGAACAAGAAGTTTACAGAACACCAAATAAAGTGGACCACAAAAATTCCCCTCTCCACATAATAATCAAAACAACAAACATATAGAATATAGAAAGAATATTGAGCAGCAAAGGGAAAAGGCCAAATAACATATAAAGGCAAACCTATTAGAATTACCCCAGACTCTCCATGGAAACTCTGAAAGCCAGGAGGTCCTAGATAGATATTCTACAAACACTAAGAAACCATGGATGCCAGCCCTGCAAAGCTTTCAATCACTGTAGATGGAGAAAACAAAATATTCCATGACAAGCCAGATTTAAACAATACATATCCACTAATCTATCCCTACAGCAACTGCTTGAAGGAAAACTCCAATCTAAGGAAGATAACTACACTCACAAAATCATAGGCAACAGATAATCACACTTTACCAAAAGCCAAAAGAAAAAGCCTGGTAAATCCACACAATGCCACCACCATCACCAAAACCAAAACAAACAAGAATTAACAATCAATTGTCCTTAATTTCCCTCAATATTAATGGTGTCAACTCTCCTATAAAAAGAGATAGGCTAACAGAATGGATATGAAGACAGAATCCATCCTGCTGAGTACAAGAAACATTCCCCAACTTCAAAGATAGAAATTACCTCAGAGTAAAGGGTTGGTATAAGATTTTCCAGTCAAATAGACCCAAGATACAAGCTGGCATGGCTCATAGCTAACAAATTAGACTTCAAACTAAAATCAATCAAAAGAGATGAAGAAGGTCATTTCATATTCATAATGGGAAATATCCATCAGAATGAAGTCTCTATTCTGAATATCTATGCCCAAAATACAAAAGCAACCAGTCAGGTGTCTGTTCAGGGACAGCTGATTGCAGAGGAGACTCGTAAGATGGAGACTTGAATAGATTTCTCTCAGCCCGAGGTTAGCCTTAGGAGGCTCATGTGAGCACACTCAGCTTGTAGCGCAGTTTCACAAGGCTGTGCAACCATTGGGAGGCAAAGCCCAGTATACATGGGGTTTGCTAGATGTCAGAATGACATGAGGTGTCAAGATCAGGCTGCTTCTGCTCTGATCTGTCTGTTTGATTCCTCATCCACCAAGAAGTAAACAACAAATTCACATACCTGCCACCACACAGCCATGCACCACCATGCTTTCACACCATGATGGATGTTATTCCCTCAAACCATGAGTCTGAGTAACGTTGTCTTCCCTGGTTCTTGTCATATATTTGGTTCAGTGATAACTTAATTGTGAGCCTACCTATCACATCACTGGCATTAACAGTGTTACCTTAGCTGGGCGTTGGTGGCGCACGCCTTTAATCCCAGCACTTGGGAGGCAGAGGCAGGTGGATTTCTGTGAGTTTGAGGCCAGCCTGGTCTCCAGAGCGAGTACCAGGATAGGCTCCAAAGCTACACAGAGAAACCCTGTCTCGAAAAACCAAAACCAAAACCAAAAACAAAAACCAGTATTACCTTACCTCTGGTATAGGGCCAACATCTATCTTCCCTGTAGGGTTCAGCAAGAAAGAAGATATGGAAGGTGCTTGTACTCATTGTCTGTCAGTGTCTGTAGCATAGACTAATCTTTGTGCCCAAGCAGTGCATGTTGGACTCGGTGTTCTCCTACCCTTCATTTGTGAGTCCCATCCCTGTGTGTCCCAGCCTCTCCTGTGCCTTGCTGCCCACACCTGCAGCAGCCTCTGGCTGAGACACTGCCTGCAGTGAGGAACTCTATCATGTCCCAGAAATCTCCTCTCCCTCCAGCTCTTCCCACCCAGAATTCTCTCACCCTTTCTCACACACACAATTCTCTCATTAATTTCTGGTCAGGTCATGGAGGTTAGAACTGTTTTGTTTTGTAGTATTAACATTACTTTGGAATATTATTCCATCTATTACCTTAAAGTTTTGAACTAGTATCTCATGCTAGTACACTAAATCTGTGGGCTAGCGTCTTTATTATAACACATCTCAGTTTGATATATGAAGAATCTGAGGTATATCAGTGACCTGCATATTTCATAGGACTAGTGTGCAACACAGCCTGTTTTCTAGTTAACGCTTCTTTGTGAGCCCTTACTAGTTTTTTAAAATCTGCTTCACAGGGAATTTTAAGTGGCTTTCCATTGGCTTTTTTTTTTATTCCATACAAGGAAAACTTGAAGTATTATGAATATTTACCATTCTGGGTTCCCTTGTAAGTTCAATGGTTTTTGAGGTTATTTTCCTCACAATAAAGCATATGGCCTTCACTCTGTAGTAGAGTTTTTTTTGTACACTTACCAAACCATATTTTTGCACAAAATATCTCTCAAGTCTAACCATCAAGAATAAAGTGGTGAAATATTATTTATGATTTATTAAAGCTTGCCTAAGTTTTCAGACAGCAAGCCAGCCTCAAACTATGGATATCAGGCAGTGGTGATACACAAATTTAATCTAAACAGCCAAAGAGCTAGGAGGTGATGCTACCCACCTTTAATCCTAGGACTCAGGATTAAGAGGTAGAAAGACCAGTGTGAGTCCAAGTTCACCCAGAACTTCACAAGATTGATCCAGTCCTAAATTGATCATCTTACACAGTGATGATCTCAGCACCTGGGATCACACACTTTAAAAGCCTTTCATAAGCTTATACTATTACATGGCATATATTCCAGTATGAAAAATTATATAATTACAAAATTGTCTTTATTTCTTTCACTTGTGTGACAACTCTTATTATGTTTGAGCATATTTTCATATGATTTTGCACATTTTAAATGGTTTCATTTTGTCATCTCTTTTTCAAAATATAGATTTTAAGCTACAAAAAAAAAAAGATAGGAGCAGGGTCTTCAGTAGTCACTATCAGGATTCCTTCCCCAGCCACATTGAAGTTAGAAAGACACTGAAGTCTCAGGATTCCCCAGCCAGGCTGAGGAGAGGCAGCAGTCTGAGGTTTGGTGGATCCAGCATCTCCTTTCTGTCTGAGGTAGAGAGCTAGTGCCCAGTGGCTTTGCTTTTCTCATCTTCACCTTGAAGCTTGACAACCAAATAAGTCTCTGGGTCTGTTATTTTTCATGCTTCAAATTAAGTTGGCCTAGCTTGCCTGTTAGTAATCCTCTGAATGTTTTCCTCTTAACTGGAATCATCTCACTGGGAGACCGAGGCACACCTCTGGGGTGTTTATGAGGATGTGAGGTTTTTGGGAGGAGCAGCAGTGTGGGTATGCCATCCCATGTGCTGTGACATGCAGTCTGAATAAAAGTGTGGGAAAAGAGAAAAGGCATGCATTTTTTCTCCAATCCTTGGCCCACCATCTGTGAACTGAAATGCTTCTCACACGCCCCACATGAACCAAAACAAGGTCATTCTATTTTGTAAGTCATTTCCAAAAGGCATTTCGGTCACAGCAGTGAACTAATGCAGACATCCAATTCTTCTGTTCCACAGGTGCCTTAGCTAGGTCTAATTTATTTTAACAGATGACATTCCCTTTAACATATGCCTAGATTTGTCCCTTTTTGATAGACAGCGTCAATCCTATTTTTTCCAAGTCCAGGCTTAAATGCACAACTTCCCCACGAGTCTCAGAGTTCCAGTTTATTTAAAGAAATATTTAGTAATACCACACATCAAGGCTGGGTAACACCGTTACTTGAACAGGACATCCAGGTAATTAGAGCCTGCAACATGGGAATTCTTTTGTTTCATGAGGACCAGAATGCAAAGATGTGGGGTGCTGGCTATCTGCTGGCTGTCTTCTTCTTCTTCTTCTTCTTCTTCTTCTTCTTCTTCTTCTTCTTCTTCTTCTTCTTCTTCTTCTTCTTCTCCTTCTCCTTCTCCTTCTCCTTCTTCTTCTTCTTCTTCTCTTCTTCTTCTTCTTCTTCTTCTTCTTCTTCTTCTTCTTCTTCTTCTTCTTCTTCTTCTTCTTCTCCTTCTTCTCCTTCTTCTCCTTCTTCTCCTATTATTATTATTGAAGCACTCATGTTTACATATAAATCCCCACATTCCCTCCCACTCCCATCCTCCCATGCTCCCCACCAACACCCCAACCCACCCCCATCCTTCCCCTATTTTTATTCCATCCACACCTGCAGCTTATGGAGAGGATACCACTCACAGTGTGGGTCTTCTCTTCAGCTCTCTTTGAAAACACACCAAAGATACACCTTGGCCTCAGTAACAATCTAAGTGATTCTGAACCTAGTCAACCACTACTAGAATACCCAGGAGAGGAGAGGTTCCTAGGGACCAGTGTTCCAGATCTCAGAGGACAGGACAGTATCTGACTTCAGGGCGTGGTCACTCCTGCATGGTACCCATAGGGCTCTGAGCACCTTCCCTGTACTGATCTCTTGTCTGGAAGCAATCTCAATTCCCAAACCCCAGATATGGAGCAGTGTCTGGAGACATCTTAGGTCCAGTGGGCAGATGTCAGGGATGGATGCTGCTGTTCACACTGTGTGCTCACTCAGGACATCCCAAGACAATGCAGGATCTGACCCAAATGCCCTTGGGGCCCACTTCAGTGAGCCTGCTCCAGATAGAGGCTCAGAGAGGGCCTTGGCCAGCAGTTGAGTCCACCATACATCTCTGTATATTGTGTCAATGCCTCAGGCATTTCTGCCCAGAACTCTGGTAAACGTGTCTAGGTCTCATACCTGCCTTCCTCCTCCCTGTGCTCCATTCTCCTCTTGTGTGAGTTGCTACTCTCTCACTTTTCTGTCCTCAGAGGATCCCCAGAGTCATTTGAGAACTTGCATCCCACTGCTGGTTTACAGCCGGCTGCTTTTGTCTTGTTGCTTTTCTATCCCAAGATAATAAACATACTTGTCTATATTTTCTACAAATAGTTTCTTAAGAAAACAAGCTCTCCAAAGGGGTCCAGACCAGGCTAGTGAAACCCACAGAAACAGCTGACCTGAACATCGGGGAACTCTTGGTCTCCAGACTGATAGCTGGGATCCAGACGCCAGGAACGTGGGTTTTAGTAAGGAAACCTCGGAAATCTATGGGACCTCCTGTAGTAGTTCAGTACCTATCCCTAGCATAGGTGTGGAATTTGGGAGCCCATTCCACATAGAGGAATACTCCCTGAGCCAAGACACATGGGGGTGGGCCTAGGCCCTATCTCAAAGGAAATGATAGACTCTGATGACCCCCCTATGGAAGGCCTCACCCTCCCTTGGGAGCAGAAAGGATATGTGATAGGTAGGGTCTTAGTTGGGGGGTGGGGGTGGTAGGGGAGGACAGCAGGAGAAGGGAATTGGGAACGTCATGTAAAACAATCTTGTTTCTAATTTAAATAAAAAATATGCAGAGACCAAAATGAAAGAAAACAAGCTCTCAGCTGGGCAGTGGGGCTCCTATCTTGAATCTCAGATATGAGTTCAAGGCCAAACTGCTCTACAGAACAGAACTTTCAAGGCTATCAGAGAAACCCTAACTTGAGTACACACACACACACACACACACACACACACACACACACACACACACACGGTCTCATGTATTCCAGGCTGGCTTGAACTTAGGACTTACACAAGGACCAACTTAAACTTGTGATTCTCAGACCTCCACATCTCAAGTGCTAGGATTCCAACATGTGCTTACAAAGCTGGTTTGTGGCCTGATTATGCTATGATGAGTGATGGACTTAGAAGATTGTGTCCATTAAATATGTTTGTGATCAACTGAGCTAAGCTCACATCCCTATAAGGGTCTTTATAGATTCACTCTGTAAAGTTACAGCTTCTATCTGCTGACAGTTTCTTCCTGTGAATTGTGTCAGAGGGAGTGACTTTCTTTCCTGTGGATCAGCTGAAGGAAGGACATGTTCACAGCACCCAGCCTCTGTCCCCTCTGTGCTGATCCCTTGACATCTGGTGTCTTCCTGTGCAAGGACACTTTCTCCCTCTGCTCTGCAGTGAATTGGTGCCTCCTGTGCTGACACTGGCAGTCACTGACCACTCCCTCCCTCCATGTTAAGCCACACCTGCTTACCCTATTGCCAGCACAGCTTCCCCAGCTCCCACACTGCCTCCCTTTAGACTTTCCCCAGGAACCCTGCTGCTGAAATGGACCAGGAACCATCCTCCCAGGGAGGAAATGTCCAGAATGAGTCACAAAGTTAAACTGTAATGTTTGGGGGTCAACATCCACTTAATCCTTTAGAACCCAGATAAAGACAGACAGGGTAACACAGAGTTTAAGTAACACCAATAAAGTTTAATTAGTGAAAAACAAGTTTGGGGTGGGGGTTGGGGTCAACATCACTTCTAGGAGCCAAGTACTGAGCATGCAGGAGAAGTACACTAGATGCTCCCTGCACACATCTCATTGTGTCTTCAAGGCAATGAGCACAGAGTCCTCTGCCCAGCTCGAGTTCAAATTCTAGCCAGCATTGGTAGCTCAGAGATCCACAGGGCATGGAGTCCCCATCCATACCTGCTCCACAGGCACCTCAAGATCAGAGCCAACTGAGGGGTATGCTGCACTGGGAGACCAGAAGAGGGGTTCAAAGGGAAGAGATATTTTATAAGGACTATCTGTAAGGCCATCATCACAGGCAAAGGGAGACAAGAAAGTGGAGTCTGTACCCAGAAAGGAGAAGGCTCAGGACACAGACAGCCAGTCTCACAGAAGCAGATCATCTGAAGTTCAGGGAAGCAGAGTTGGAAGCACTGCTGTCCCAGAAACCTGGGGAGTAAGCAGAGAAGTAGATGAGTAAAATCTTCCCTGAGGGGACAAGGGTCAGGGTCCCGAAGGGTTACCAATACCAAGAGAAGAACCAAGAAGAGACTGCCTAGTGAATTCCTGCAGAAATCGATGCTGGTCCCAAAGGCTGTGCTCAAGCGTGTCCAGCTCCAGCCCTGCCCAGGGAACAAGTTGTCCTCAGCCAGGTAGAGCTGCTACCAAGCTGGGGGAGATGCCCAGGGAAGCTTCTCTTGGGCCAATACCACACAGCACTCCAGTGTGATTAAAATGGAGAGCCAAGGTCACTAGGTTCTAGTTCCATCACTGCTATCCAAGGGTCCTGTGGTCTGAGGACCTGCATTCCAATACACAGAGTCTGTTTGCTTAGCTGTGACATGGAACACTGGACACATGGATTTGTTTCCAGGACTGAGGGTAACTCTGTGCTTACTGTGGGGTCAGCTCACAGCACTTATATCCAAAGGAGAAGGGTGACAGGTGGTTACCCCAGGAGAGCTCAGAGAGAGCCACCAGGACTTCTTATACAGAGAAAAAAACCTTTTAATGCCATCTTACCAAGAGGGAACTCTGTCTCTAGGACCAGGTGTTCTTTGTCACCAATCTACAGGAGAATGAACAGCCATCAGGATCCATATTGACAGACATCTAGCCAACTCTAAGACAATGACTTTTCAGAATTGAGACAGCACAGAGGGCAAAGGAGGCTGAAGGGGATCTGGGGTGTGGATTTTATATTCAGAGGGAAGCAGTATTTCCACAGCTGCCCCATTGTGCACAGGAATCCACACGTGTGCACACATACATTCCTCCTCTCCATCCTGTCCCTGACCTGTTGAACTGATAGCCTCCTGAAGTAGAGAGGTCAACAACAAAAATCTCTTCATGAACTCCCTGAAACTGACCAGATTCACTAGACCCCTCCCTGCCTGAGGAAGCAGAGCCAAGAAGCAAAAACTATCATAAAAGAGAAGCAATCGACCCAAGCAGAAACCATCCCATCTGCCTGGGAGGGGTTTAGCCCAACTGAAGCACCTGGACAGGACACTCTGCAACCTGCTGAGCTGCCAGCACTATGGGCAGTGTGCTCCAGGGTCCCTACTTCTGTGAGCATTCTGTCCCCCTGCTGGGTGGCCTTGGGGATGCAGCTGCCTTTGAGTCATCTCTGCTCCTTGAAGTGATCCCTCTCCCTCACCCATGTTCCCACAAGTGACCCCAATAAAACTCATGGCTTCAGCAAGATGAACTTGGTGGTATTTGTACTTTGGTGTAATGGTTTCCCCATCTGGGATGAGGACATGAGTGTGTTTCATCTCACCAGGAAAACTTTTGTCACACAGGAACCCTCTCCAAATCCTCCACCAAAATTGACCCTGTTAGAGTCCTTGAAGAAAGATTTGAATGAAGGAGAGGTAAGAATTTCCCTGAGGAGAGCTGTTCCTGCCCCTCATCAACTGCAGCCCTCAGGAGAGTGACCCCTCTGCCACACCTGGGAGACACAGTAGAGCTGACCCTAGGTGCAAACTTGGCAGATCTGACCCTGAGAAATTAAACCAGGACAACAGGTCCCACCCCTTGTTCATCTCTGTAAGGGACAAACTCAGCCAGGGCAATGCTGGAGAGCTCAGCCTGTGGGTGAAGACAAGGGACAGCTGACAGGCTGACCAACCCTACCATTACCCAGGCCCAGAACCACGGTTATGAGCTGGTTCACCCAGCATCCCCACCAGCTGTGATCTGCTGGAGCACTTGAAGGGAGCAAAACTGAAGACTCACAGCTCAGGATTTCCACTACACAGGGCACCAACAGGATAACCAAGAGGAGTTCCTGTGAGAGCCCAGCATGGACAGTGTAGCAGAAACCAAAGGCCTCAACCCAGACAATGAGTCTCTGCAATGAACCCTTGCAAGTAAACATATATGGATGAGAGTGTTTACTGCATGACTCCCTGGGTCTCTCTACAGCTTCCATGATGAGGCTGATTTTTCCTAATCACACTTTTCTCCTCTTCTCTTCTAATGTGTGCTATTTTATTTTGGGGGAGGGGTTGCAATGCAGAGGATGGATAGGGAGGGACAGGGAAATGAAGGGGAAGGAGATGTTTGATGTGAGGGACAAAGAATAAATGGAGAGAAAAAACCTTCCCTGGAGTGGGAGAGGAGGAAAAGCATTTGCATCTGACCCCCTCCTGCTGCTCTTTCCCTGGGAGGCACCAAACACTTACCTGATATTGGTCTACTAATTTCCAGAACAATGATTCTGTGTCTCTGTATAAAAACACAGAATGTCTCTGCCACATCCAGGGGAGTCTTCCCAACCTTGAGAAACTGGGGGACAGGAGTGCCATGTAGCATTCACCCCCCTGCCGGAACTTGACATTGAGGGTCACTCGAAGCTGAAGGGAGTAGAAGGCAGAGATATATTAGGGACAGATAACATTAGTCAGGCCTGGGTGCTGGCCTAGCTATTTTTTGTAAAGGGTAAGATGAGAAGTTAAAATCCATAAACACAGCCTCATCTCCAACACCTCTGTCTTCCCCAGGACCTGGGATGTCTGGTGCTCTTCTGCCTGGTCTGACCCTGTCCTCCCTCTGCCCATCCCTGTCATCCCCAGCTTCTCCCACACTGTAGCCACAGGCTCCACACACACAGCTCCTTTCACTGATGCTGGATTGGCCCTGTAGGACTATGTCAGCCATTTACAGAGTGTAAAAATTCTCCTTTGAAAACTGAGAGAGATTCTGGGAGATGGCTCCATAGGTTAAGTGTACTAGCTGCACAGACATGAGGACCTAAGTGTGACTCTCCAACTCCCATGTGAAAGCCACAGTCATACATGGGCCAGGGCTGTGGAAAGCTGAGATGGGAGATCACTGGGGTTTCCTGACTGCCAGTCTAGCTCCAGATTTGGTGAAAGATGCTGTCTTGGAGCATAAGGTAGAGAGTGACAGAACAGGTCCCCTGAATATTCAACAAGCCCAACACCCATGCATGCACACATACACCAGGACCAGGGAAATGGACTTAACCAAACAAATGAAATGTAGTGTTGATGGTGAGATTCATTTGTATTTAATGAATGCAAAACAGAAACCTTAGCCAACACAGAAACCTACAAAGTGAAAAAGTAGCCACAGCCAGGCATGATAGTGCCTGACTTTACTCCCATCACTCAGGAGACTGAGGCAGGCTGATCTGAGTTTGAGAGAACCAGGACAGCCTGGACTGTTACACAGACAAAGCTTGTCTTTAAAAACCAAGGAAAGTTAGACCACAGTGCAGAAAGCATATCACAGTCTCCCTCCCAGTTTCCTCCTGCCTTCCTGTGAAATGCTTGCATTCCTCTTCACCTGTCACAGTGTGGCAGGTCACTTTCCTGGCTGTTGTCCTAACATTTTTTGAGAGTCTGACCCCTGTGGGTATTCTGTCTTTTGGTGGGAGGGAAGGGGGATATCAAAGAAGGGTCAGGAACCCACATTGACATGCCACCTTCTTTTACAGGAAATGATGTTTTACTAGGACCCCCATTTTTTCTGGCTGTTTTGCACCACAGTGTACCAGGAAGTGTTCCCAAGTCCTCAGTGCCTGCAAAATGAAAAGCTTCCCTCTGAGGTCTCTGATTGAAAATAACCCCCTATTCCTTGCTGACATCACATGAGAATGTCCTGTCCCAGCCTGAAAGTAGATCACAGAAATCACACACACACACACACACACACACACACACACACACACACACACACACACACACACACACAGACATAGTCACACTCACATTCTCATACTCACACACACATACACATCACACATGATCACACACACAGTCACACTTATTCACACTCTCACCCACACATCCTCACACACACTAACACACATTCTCTCTCACACACACATACACTCCTACTGTGTGAGAGAGTGACTTGTGAGAATGTGTGAGAGTTAATTGTGAGTTTGAGAGTTCTGAGATTATGTGATTGTGTGAAAGCATAATGTGTGTGCCAGTGTTAGAATGAGAGTGTTTGTGACTGTGTGTGAGTATGTGTGTTGGAAAGAGAGAGAGTGTGTGGGGGGGTAGAGAGAGAGAGAGAGAGAGAGAGAGAGAGAGAGAGAGAGAGAGAGATGCAGGTGACAGTCTGAAAACAACAAAGGAGGACTCAGGTGTCTGCTCCATCACTTTCTCTCTTATGTCTTTGAAGTAGGGACTCTGACCACAGCACTAAAGTTATGGGCAACAGAGTCACATGGGGCTTTTTATGTGGCTGCTTGGACCCTAACTCGGGTTCACAGGTTTTTGTTTGTTTTTAAGATTTAATTATTTGCTTTTGTATTTGCAACTTATTTAAGACAGGAACTCTGTGTAGGCCTGGCTTGCCTAGATCTGATTGACTGGATGAATATGGCCTCATACTTAGAGAACTGCTGCTTCAGCCAAGTGTGTGTGTGTGTGTGTGTGTGTGTGTGTGTGTGTGTGTGTAAGTGTAATGATGTGACTGTATCTTGGTATACTATCCAAGAGAGAGACAGAGAGAAAGAGAGACAGAGAGAGAGAGAGAGAGAGAGAGAGAGAGAGAGAGAGAGAGAAATAGAGGGAGAGAATAAAGGAAGAAAGAAATGAAGACCTGGAATCCTGAATGACTCAAGAGGCTGTGGCAGGAGGAACATAAGTCTCTCCCGCCTGGACTACAAGTAAATTCATGTACCACACCTTGGGGCAATCCAGTAGACTTGTCCCTTAACATCAGTTTTGTCTGGAGGCCTCAGGTTGATTGCTTTAAAGGAGCCAGCAGATTCTCCTCATCCCTTTAAACTCAATTGTCCAAGAAGCTCTTCTGGACGCTACACCTGCCCCTCTAGGCACACTTGGATCCAATAGATACTTTAACCCAAGGCTAGTCGAAGAAGCATGATGCTGGGAGACATGTAACTCTATTTGAATTTATTGACTGCACAAATTCTCTCATGGAAGCTGTCTCATTTACCTCCACACTAACAGAATTCCTGTCTGAGTTTTATTTCTTTTTTCACCTAAAATATTAGGTGCTAAAGCTTTCCATGTTTTAATTGGTGCAGGTTTAATGAAAAACACATATCTACATGAAGATTTTAATTTTTGGTGCTATTGATAAATTACTCCCTTGTTGGTTTCCAACCTGGGACAAACTGAGGTTCAATAACATATCAAAGTTGGCCCCAGATGAAGGGAAACAAAAGGAATGAAAAAGGAAGGACATGAGTGCTCCTGGGTTTGGAGGAGGAGAAGGTTTGTTGTATAAAAGGGAGAGAGAGCACAGCCAGAGACGGAGACACCTGGGTGAGTTTGGAGTGAGCATGACTGTGAGCCTGGCCATGTGAGGAGAGGAGAGGGGGGAGAGAGGAGATGCTGACCAAGTGGGGTGGCGTGGGCCAAGGAACTGGCAGAGCCAGAATGGCTGAGTTTAAAGGGAAGGAGAGGAGGTGGGGAGTGTTTGGAATATTGGGAGGCTCAGGCCTTGGGGTGGACAATTCAGGGGATGGCAGGGAAGCCTACCATGCCATGAAACCTGTAGAGAATGAGGGATGCTGGGAGAACCTGTTGGCCAGAGGCCAATTTGATATGTTAAAGGGCAGCTCAGCCATTAGTCCCAGGTGTCAGACCAAACACCCCTCAGGCAGGGACCTGGCAGAGGACACTTGGGATCTTCCACACCTACATTAGGGCTTTGCTTTAAGTGACATCTCTGCTACTAGGAGAGCAGTTTTAAACATAGAAATGCTTTTCCTGCAGAAAACAGTCTAGTGGAGTTTGTCAGAATGATATCTAAACTAACACACACTCCCTAGCAAACCAAGACTACCCAGAGGTCAAGAAGCAGCTTTCCTGAATCTGCAAAACTCACCATGTTATCAGTTTGTTGGTGGAAAGTAAATCCCACGCCTATAACCATCCAGAATCTCTGGTTCTCATCCTTGTAGTAACCAGGAATTTCCCTGATAAGATTGACTGGGGGTAGCATGGGAGCCGCAGCCATATTGAAGACACCAAGGAGTTGGTGGATTCCTTGAAATTCAGTCCGGCAGGTACAGGGTGGAGAATAAACCGCCTAGAGTTGCAACAGGGGTTGGAAAAATAAAGCATGAGAAGCCCTTTTCTTTTCCTGGGTCAGGAGCCCAGCGCCCTAGAAACACCTGCCCAGCTTCACCAGCTGCCCTGAATCCGCAGGCTCGCCCTCTCCAAAGCTCTCAGTGGACTCTGTCCAGACAATCAGGAATTGTTCTCCTCACCACCTGTCCAACACACAGGAAACTAGGTGACAACTGTAGACCTAGGACAGTGGCCCTCAGCCTCCTAATGCTGAGACCCCAACCATAAAATTATTTTTGTATCTACTTCATAACTGTAATTTTGCTACTGTTTTGAAATGTCATGTAAACACTTTGGGAGATAGATGTTAGCAAGAGGGTCAAAGGTCACAGTTTTAGAACTGAGGCTTCAGGATTATCTGAGAAAGACGCACCGGGGCTGAGTTTCTTCTGGAAAACAAGCCCGACTTCTTCAGCTGTTGGTAATCAACATCATGTAAAATGTGATTGACTCTGGCATGCACAGCTGGGGCTTCTGGCTTCCTTTCCCAGGGCCCTGGAGTGTGATTACCCAAAAGGCCATGCCTTTAGTCCATCTCACTTTTCTGAGGCCACAGCAGGGCACTCACAAAGCAGCCCTGTGATGGAAGCATTTGTGCCCTGAAGACGGGCTCTGTGTGTCCTTTTCCTTTTTGTCAACTGCAGACCAGATGCTTTTCTTCCCACCCACATCATGTGGAACACCTGTGCCTGTCAGCATTTCCCTCCTCCTCCCCTCCCTTCATCCTTCCTTCCTTCCTTTCTCTCTCAGAAGGGTCTCATGTAGCCCAAGTTGTCCTCAGACCCACTTTGTAGTTGAGGATGACCCTGAATTCCCTGTACTCCTGCCTCAGCTCCTCTAATGCTGGGATTACATCACCATGCCCAGTTCTCTGTATGGTAAGAGATCCAAGCCAGCGCTTAGCACTGGGTAGCCCAGTATTCTGCCACCTGAGACCCCTAGCTGCATGGAGACCCCTTGCCTCATGGTAGGCATTTCCTTTGTGTTTTATGTCAACTTGACACAGCCTAGATTCATCTGAAAGGAGGGACCCAAATTAAGAAAGTTTTGTTTAGTAAGATTGTAATGTATTTTCTTTCTTTCTTTTTCCATTGTTCTAATGTGAATTAGAAACAAGCTTGCACATCGACCCCAGACGCTGTCTGGGAGGCAAGTACAGGACTGATCCAGACCCCTGAACATGGATGTCAATAAGAAGGCCTCTGCACTCCAGGGAGCCCCTGGTAGTGGATTAGCATTTTCCCCTGGTATAAGAAAGGACTTTGAGAGCCCAACCCATGTGAAGGGATGCACTCTGGCCCTGGACACATGGGGAAGGGCCCAGGCCCAGCCCAGGAAGATTTAGTGGACATTGCAGAGCCCCAGTTGAGGGTACTACCCTGCCTGGGGAGTGGAGGGTGGATGGGGTAGGGTATAGGTCGGGGGTTGGGGAGGAGGGATGGAGGTGAGCAGAGGGAGAGGGAGAAGGGATTGACATGTGAAACAAGCTTGCTCCCAACTTGAACTAATAAAATAAATAAATAAATAAAAGAAACAAGTTTGCTTCACATGTCAATCCCAGCTCCCTCTCCCTCTCCCTCTCCCTCTCCCTCTCCCTCTCCCTCCCCTCCATACCTGCCCCTCTCTAGTCCTCCCAAGCCCCCACCCCATTCCCTCCCTGCTCATCAGGGAGGGTGAGGCCCTCTATGGGGGATCTCAAAGGCTGTCATATCATCCAGGGTAGGGCCTAGGCCCTTCCTGATGTGTCCAGGCTGAGAGAGCATCCCTCCATGTGGAATAGGCTCACAAAGGCCTTTTGTATGCCAGGGATAAATACTGATCTACTACTCAAGGCTCCATAGATTGCCGAGGCCTTCTTACTGACACCCACATTCAGGGGATCTCAATTAGTCCCATGCTGTCCTCTCAGCCATCAGTCTGAGGTCCATGAACACCCCCCTGTTCAGGTCAGCTGTTTCTGTGGGTTTCACCACCCTGTCTTGACTCCTTTGTTCATCATTACTTCCTCTAAGCAATTGGGTTCCAGGAGTTCAGTTCAGTGTTTAGCTTTGGGTGACTGCCTCCACTTCCATCAGCCACTGGATGAAGGCTCTAGGATGGCATACAAGGTAGTCATCAATCTCATTATCGGGGAGGGCATTTCAGGTTGCCTCTCCACTATTGCTTAGATTGCCAGTTGGTGTCATCTTTGTAGATCTCAGGAAATCTCACTAGTGCCAGATCTCACCTCAAACCTATAATGGCTCCCTCTATTATGGTATCTCTGATCATGCTCTCCTGTATTCTAACCCGAATCAACCTTCCTGATTCCCCATGTTCTCCTCTCCCCTTCTCTTCTCCCTCTGTCTTTCTTCTAGCTCCCCCCATGCTCCCAATTATCTCAGGAGATCCTGTCCCATTGCCCTTCTCCAGGGTACGATACATGTCTCTAATTGGGTCATCCCAGTTTCTCAGACTCTCTAGCTTGGGATTGTAGGCTGGCAATCCCCTACTCCATGAATAAAATCCATACATGAGTGAGTACATACCATGTTTGTCTATTTGTGATTGGGTTACCTCACTCAGGATGGTTTCTTCTAGTGCCATCCATTTGCCTGCATATTTCAGAATTCCGTTATTTTTTCCACCCAGTAGTACTCCATTGTGTAAATGTACCACATTTTTCTCTATGCTCTCTTCACTTGAGGGCCATCTAAGTTGCTTCCAGGTTCTGGCTGTTACAAATAGTGCTGCTATAAACATAGTCAAACAGATGTTCTTATCCATGAATGTTAATCTTTTGGGTATATGCCTAAGAGTGGAATTGCTGGATCTTGTGAAAGACTGATTCCCATTTACCTGAGGAATCCCCATACTGATTTCCAAAGTGGCTGTACAAGTTGGCACTCCCAAGCAGAGGAGGAGTGTTCCCCTTTTTTCATATCCTCTCCAGCAGAAACTGTCATTGGTGGTTTTGATTTTAGTCATTCTGCCAGGACTAAGATGGTATGTCAGGGTTGTTTTGATTTGAATTTCCCTGATCGCTAAAGATGTCAAAGGTGTTTTCAGACCCTAGCCAGATGATCATGTGGTTTTTCTTTATCAGATTGTTTTTATGGTGAATTTCATTGATGGATTTTTATATGTTGAACCATCCCTGCATCCCTGAAAAGAAGCCTACATGATCAGGGTGTATGATATTTCTGATGTGTTCTTGGGTTGGATTTGCCAGCATTTTATTGAGTATTTTTTCATCAATGTTCATGTGGAAGATTGATCTGTAGTTCTCTTTCTTAGTTGTGTCTTTGTGTGGTTTGGGTACCAAGGAAATTGTAGCCTCATCAAAAGCATTTGCCCATGATTCTTCTGCTTCCATTGTGTGGAACAATTGAAGAGTATTGGTATTAGCTGTTCTTTGAATTTCTGGTAGAATTATGTGATGACACCATCTAGCCCTGGACTTTTTTTGGTTGGAAGACTTTTGTTGACTACTTCTATTTTGTTAGGGTTATGGGTCTATTTAAATTGCTTATCTGTTCTTGATTTAAATTGGTAAGTGATATCTATCCAGAATATTGTCCATTTCCTTTAAATTTTCCAATTTTGTAGAGTACAGGTTTTCAAAGAGAATCACAAACCTGATGATTCTCTGGATTTCCCCAGTGTCTGTTGTTATATCCCCCTTTTCATTTCTGATGTTGTTAATTTACATGTTCTCTCTCTGCCTTTTGGTTAGGTTGGATAAAGCTTTATCTATCTTGTTGATTTTCTCAAATAACCAACTCTTTGATTGATTCTTTGTATTGTTTCCTTTGTTTCTAGTTTATTGATTTCAGCTTTCAATGTGACTATTTCCTGGCATCTACTCCTCCTGGGGGTGACTTTGCTTCTTTTCATTCTAGAGCTTTCAGGAGTTCTGTTAATTCTCTAGTGTGACTATTCTCCAGATTCTACATGTGGGCACTTAATGCTATGGCCTTGCTTCTTACAACTGCTTTCATAGGTTTGGGTATGTTGTGCCTTCATTTTCATTGAATTCTTTGAAGTGTAGGATTTCTTTCTTTATTTCTTTCTTAAACCCAGCAGTGATGCAATTGAGTATTGTTCAATTTCCATGAGTTTGTGGGGGTTCTGCAATTTGTGTTGTTGTTGAGTTCTAATCTTAAGTCATGGAGTTATTCTAATTTATTTTGTATCTGTGAGGTTTGCTTCATTGCCAAGTATGCAGCCAGTTTTAGAGAAGGTTCTGTGTGGCATAGAGCCAAAGGTATATTCTTTGGTGTTTGGATAGAATGGTCTATAGCTGTGTGTTAAACCCAACTGGATCATAACTTCTGTTGGTTACTTTGTTTCTTTGTTAAGTTTCTGTGTGCTAGTCCTGCCCAGATGTGAGTCTGGTGTTCAAGTCTCCCACTATAAGTGTGTGGGGTTTAATGTGTGATTTGAGGTTTATTAATGTTTCTTTGATGAATATGGGTGCCTTTGTATTTGGGGCATAGATGTTCAGAACTGAGAAGTGTTGTTTCATGAGGACCAGATTGCAAAGATGTGGGGTGCAGGATATCTTCTGGCTGTCTTCCCATATTATTATTATTATTATTATTATTATTATTATTATTATTATTTTAGAAGCAATCATGTTTACAGATACATGCCCACATTCCCTCGCACTCCCATCCTGACCACTGATACCGCAAGCCATCCCCAACCTTCCCCTATTTTTATTCCATCCACACCTGCAGCTTATGAAGAGTGTGAAACCCACAGTCAGTGAGGGTCTTTTCAGCACTATTTGAAAACACACTCAGGACACACCTTGCCATGCCTCAATAACAATCTAAGTGATTCTGAACCTACTCAAGTTGACCACTAGGATACCCAGAAGAGGTGAGTTTCCTAGGGACCAGTGTTCCAGATCAACTCAGCATCTCACAGGACAGGGCAGTATCAGGGTTCAGGGCTTGATCTCTCCTACATGGCACCCATAGGACTCTGAGCACCTTCCCTGTACTGATCACTTGGCTGGAAGCAATCTCCATTCCAAAACCCCAGATATGGAGCAGTGTCTGGAGACATCTTATGTCCTGTGGGCAGATGTCAGGGTTGGATGTTGCTGTTCATCCTGTGTGCTCACTCATGATATCCCAAGACAATGCAGGATCTGACCCATATGCATTTGAAGTCCACTTCAGGAAGCCTGCTCCAAGTAGTGGCCATGAGAGGGCCAGGCTAGCATGTGAAGCCACCAAACATCTCTCTATATTGTCTCCACTCTCCAAGAGTTTCTGCCCAGAACTCGGGTAAACGTGTCTAGGTCTCATACCTGCCTTCCTCCTCCCTGTGCTCCATTCTCCTCTTGTGTGAATTGTTGCTCTCTCACTTTTCTGTCCTCAGAGAATCCCCAGAGTCATTTGTGAACTTGCATCCCACTGCTGGTTTTCAACCTGATGCTTTTGTCCTGGTTGGGGCTTTTCCTTCCCAAGATCATATACATATTTGTCAATATTTTATACAAATACTTTCTTAAAAACAAGCTCAGCTAGGCAGTGGGAATGCTATCTTCAATCTCAAATATAAGATCAAGGTCAAACTGCTATACATAACAGAACAGTCAGGGCTACACAGAGAAACCCAGTCTTGAAATACACACACACACACACTCACACACACACACACACACACACACACACACACACACACACACACAGAATTCAAGGTCTCCTGTATCTCAGGCTGGCTTGAACTTAAGACTTACACAAGTACGATCTTAAACTTGTGGTTCTATGACCTCCACATCTCAAGTGCTAGGATTCCAACATGTGCTCACACAGCTGGTTAGAACCCTGATTATGCTATGATGAGTGATGGACTGAGAAGATTTTGTCCATTAAATATGTTTGTAATCAACTGAGCTGAGCTCACATCCCTATAAGGGTCTTTATAGATTCACTCTGTAAAGTTACAGCTTCCCTCTGCTGAAATTTCATCCTGTGAATTGTGACAGTGGGAGTGCCTTTCTTTTCTGTGGATCAGCTGAAGGAAGGACAAGTTCACAGTACCTGGCCTCTGTCCCCTCTGTGCTGATCCCTTGACATCTGGTGTCTTCCTGTGCAAGGACACTTTCTCCCTCTGCTCTGCAGTGAATTGGTGCCTCCTGTGCTGACACTGGCAGTCACTGACCACTCCCCTCCCTCCATGTTAAGCCACACCTGCTTATCCTATTCCCAGCACAGCTTCCCCAGCTCCCACACTGCCTCCCTTTAGACCTTCCCCAGGAACCCTGCTGCTGAAATGGACCAGGAACCATCCTCCCAGGGAGGAAATGTCCAGAAGGTGTCACAAAGTTAAACTGTAATATTTGGTGGTCAACTTCCACTTTATCCTTTAGAACCCAGATAATCACTGACCAGGGTAGAACAGACTTTAAGTAAAAGCAGTAAAGTTTAATTAGTTAAAAACAAGTTTGGGGTGGGAGTAGGGGTCATCATAACCTCTAGCAGCCAAGTACTGAGCATGAGGGAAAAGTACACCAGATGCTCCTGCACACATCTCATTGTGTCTTCAAGCCACTGAGCACAGTGTCCTCTGCCCAGCTCGAGTTCAAATTCTAACCAGCATTGGTAGCTCAGAGATCCACAGGGCATGGAGTCCCCATCCATACCTGCTCCACAGGCTCCTCGAGATCAGAGCCAACTGAGGGGTATGCTGCACTGGGAGCCCAGAAGAGGGGTTCAAAGGGAAGAGATATTTTATAAGGACTATCTGTAAGGCCATCATCACAGGCAAAGGGAGACAAGAAAGTGGAGTCTGTACCCAGAAAGGAGAAGGCTCAGGACACAGACAGCCAGTCTCACAGAAGCAGATCATCTGAAGTTCAGGGCTAAGCAGAGTTGGAAGCACTGTTGTCCTAGAGACCTGGAGAGTAAGCAAAGAAGTAGATGAGTAAAATCTTCCCTGAGGGGACAAGGGTCAGGGCCCTGAAGGGTTACCAACACCAAGAGAAGAACCAAGAAGAGACTGCTTAGTGAATCCCTGCAGAAATCGATGCTGGACCGAAAGACTATGCTCCAGCGTGTCCAGCTCCAGCCCTGCCCAGGGAACAAGTTGTCCTCAGCCAGGTAGAGCTGCTACCAGCTGGGGAGATGCCCAGGGAAGCTTCTCTTGGGCCAATACCACACAGCACTCCAGTGTGTTAAAATGGAGAGACAAGGTCACTAGGTTGTAATAGCATCACTGCTATCCCAGGGCTCTATTGTCAGAAGACCTGCATTCCAAAACACAGTCTGTTTTCTTAGCTGTGACATGGGACACTGGACACAGGGAATTGTTTCCAGGACTGAGGGTGACACTGTGCTTACTGTGGGGTCAGCTCACAGCAATTATATCCAAAGGAGAAGGGTGAAAGGTGGCCACCACAGGAAAGCTCAGAGAGAGAGCCACCAGAACTTCTTATATAGAAACAAAAAGCATTCTAATGCCATCTTACCAAGAGGGATTTCCAAATCTAGGACCAGGTATTCTTTGTCACCAAACTGCAGGAGAATGAACAGCCATCAGGATCCTTGGTGAAACATCTAGCCAACTCTAAGACAATGACCATTCAGACTTGAGGCAGCACAGAGGGGAAGGAACAGAAGGGGATCTGGGGTGTGGATTCTATATTCAGAGGGAAGCATTATTTCCACAGCTGCCCCATTGTGCACAGGAACCCACACGTGTGCACACATACATTCTCCCTCTCCATCCTGACCCTGACCTGTTGTATTGATAGCCTCCTGAAGTAGAGAGGTCAACAACAAAAATCTCTTCATGAACTCCCTGAAACTGACCAGATTCACTAGACCCCTCCCTGCCAGAGGAAGCAGAGGCAAGCAGCAAAGACTCTCATAAAGGAGAAGCTACCCACCCAAGCAGAGTCTAGCAAATCTGCCTGGAAGGGGTTCAGCCCAACTGAGGCAGCTGCAAAGGACCCTCTCCAACCTGCTCAGCTGCCAGCAGGCTGTGCAGTGTGCTCCTTGGTCCCAACTTTTGTAAGTCTTCTGTCACCCATGCTGGTTGGGCTTTGGTGATGCAGCTGTCTTTGGGTCATTTCTGCTCCTGGAAGGGATCCCTCACCCTCACCCATGTTCCTATAAGTGACCCCAGTAAAACTCATTGCTTCTCCAAGATGAACTTGGTGGTATCTGTACTCTGGTCTGATTTTGGTTCCCTATCTGGGATTTGGAGATGAGTGTGTTTCATCTCACCAGGAAAAGTTTTGTCACACAGGAACCCTTTCCAAATCCTCCACCAAACTGACCCTGTTAGAGCCCTTGAAGGAAGATTGACTGAAGGACAGGTAAGAATCTCCCTGAGGAGAGCTGTTCCTGCCCCTCATCAACTGCAGCACTCAGGAGAGTGACCCCTCTGCCACGCCTGGGGAACACAGTGGAGATGGTCCTAGGTGCAGCCTTGGCAGAACTGACCCTGAGAAATTAAACCAGGACAACAGGCCCCACCTCTTGCAAAACTCTACTCGGGGTGAACTCCCCAGGGCAATACTGGAGAGCTCAGCCTGTGGGTGAAGACAAGGGACAGCTGACAGGCTGACCAACCCTACCATTACCCAGGCCCAGAACCACAGTTATGAGCTGGTTCACCCAACATCCCCACCAGCTGTGATCTGCTGGGGCACTTGGAGGCAGGAAACTGAAGACTCACAGCTCAGGATTTCCACTACACAGGGCACCAGCAGGATAACCAAGAGGAGTTCCAGTGAGAGCCCAGCATGGACAGTGTAGCAGAAACCAAAGGCCTTGAGACAGACAATGAGTCTCTGCAATGAACCCTTGCAAGTAAACATATATGGGTGAGAGTGTTTACTGCATGACTCCCTGGGTCTCTCTACAGCTTCCATGATGAGACTTATTTTTCCTTATCCCCCTTTTCTTCTTTTCTCTCAAAGTGTATTTTATTTTATTTAGGGAAGGGGTTTCAATGCAGAGGTTGGATATGAAGAGATAGGTAAACTAAGGAGATGGAGATGTTTGATGTGAAAGACAAAGAATAAATAAAGGAGAAGAAAGCCTTCTTGGGGGTGGGAGAGGAGGAAAGGCGTTTGTATCTGACCCCCCCCCACCTGCTGCAGCTTTCTCTGGGAGGCACCAAACGCTTACCTGATAATGGGAGACTAATCTCCAGAAGTATGAGTCGGTCCCTCTGTATAAATACTCAGAATGTCTCTGCCACATCCAGGGGAGAAATTCCAAACTTGAATAAATGTGGGACATCACTTCCATGTAGTGTTCACCCCCCTTCCACAACCTGACAACGATAGAGAGTCGAGGCTGAAGGGAGTAGAGGAGAGAGGTACAATAGGGAAAGATACCATTATTCAGGCCTGGGTGCTGCCCTAGCTCCTTTTTGTAAAGGTCAAGATGAGCGGTTAAAACAGCTATGAACACAGCCTTGTCTCCAACATCTCTGTTCCCCAGGACCTGGGATGTCCGGTGCTCTTCTGTCTGGTCTGACCCTGTCCTCCCTCTGCCCATCCCTGTCATCCCCAGCTTCTCCCACACTGTAGCCACAGGCTCCAGGCACACAGAACCCTTCACTGATTTTACCCTGCGGCTTTATCACAGCCATTTGAAAAGTTTTAAAAATTCTCCTTTGAAAACTGAAACAGATTGTGGAGATGGCTCCATAGGTTAAGTGTACTAGCTGCACAGACATGAGGACCTAAGTGTGACTCTCCAACTCCCATGTGAAAGCCACAGTCATCCATGGGTCAGGGCTGTGGAAAGCTGAGATGGGAGGATCTCTGGGGTTTCCTGACTGCCAGTCTAGCTCCAGATTTGGTGAAAGATGCTGTGTCAGGACATAAGGTAGAGAGTGACAGAGCAGGTCCCCTGAACATTCAACAAGCCCAACACCCATGCATGCACACACACCCGGGCCAGGATCAATGGACTTGACCAAAGAAATGAAATGTAGTGTTGATGGTGAGATTCATTTGTATTTAATGAATGCAAAACAGAAACCTTAGCCAACACAGAAACCTACAAAGTGAAAAGGTGGTCATAGCCAGGCATGATGGTGCCTGCCTTTAATCCCATCACTCAGGAGACAGAGACAGGCTGATCTGAGTTTAGAGTACTGGGAGCCAGGACTGTTACACAGACAAACTCTGTCTTTAAAAACCAAGGAAAGTTAGACCACAGTGCAGAAAGCATGTCACAGACTCCCTACCAGTGTCCTCCTGTCTTCCTGTGAAATGCCTGAATTTCTTTTCACCTGTCACAGTGTGGCAGGTCACTTTCCTGGCTGTTGTCCTAACATTTTTTGAGAGTCTGACCCCTGTGGGTATTCTGTCTTTTGGTGGGAGGGAAGGGGGATATCAAAGAAGGGTCAGGAACCCACATTGACATGCCACCTTCTTTTACAGGAAATGATGTTTTACTTGGACTCCCATTGTTTCTTGCTGATTTGCACCACAGTGTACGAGGAAGTGTTCCCAAGTCCTCAGTGCCTGCAAAATGAAAAGCTTCCCTCTGAGGTCTCTGATTGAAAATAACCCCCTATTCCTTGCTGACATCACATGAGAATGTCCTGTCCCAGCCTGAAAGTGGATCACAGAAATCACACACACACACACACACACACACACACACACACACACACACACACACACTCATAGACATAGTCACACTCACATTCTCACACTCACACACACATACACATCACACATAATCACACACACAGTCACACTTATTCACACTCTCACCCACACATCCTCACACACAGTAACACACACATTCTCTCTCTCTCACACACACACACTCCTACAGTGTGAGAGGGTGACTTGTGAGAATGTGTGACAAAGTCAGTTGTGAGTTTGAGAGTTCTGAGAATATGTGAGTGTGTGAGAGCATGAGAATGTGTGTGCCAGTTAGAGTGAGAGTATGTGTGTGTGAGTGTGAGAGAGAGTGCATGTGTGATAGAAAGAGTGAGTGTGTGAGAATGAGAGACAGAGAGAGACAGAGAGAGAGAGAGAGAGAGAGAGAGAGAGAGAGAGAGAGAGAGAGAGATGCATGCAGGTGACAGTCTGAAAGGAACAAAGAGGACTCAGGTGTCTGCTCCATCACTTTCTCCCTTGTCTTTAAAGTAGGGACTCTGGCCACATCCCCAAAGCACTAAAGTTATGGGCAACAGAGTCACATGGGGCTTTTTATGTGGCTGCTTGGATCCTAACTCGGGCTCACAGGTGTTTGTTTGTTTTTAAGATTTATTTATTTGCTTTGGTATTTGCAACTTATTTGAGGCAGGATCTCTCTGTATACCTGGCTTGCCGAGAACTGAGTAACTGAGCGATTGTTGCCTCAAACTTAACAGAACTGCTTGCCTCAGCCAAGTGTGTGTGTGTGTGTGTCTCTGTGTGTGTCTCTGTGTGTGTGTGTGTGTGTGTGTGTGTGTGTGTGTGTGTCTGTGTGTGTGTCTGTGTGTGTGTCTGTGTGTGTGTCTGTGTGTGTGTCTGTGTGTGTGTCTGTGTGTGTGTCTGTGTGTGTGTCTGTGTGTGTCTGTGTGTCTGTGTGTCTGTGTGTGTCTGTGTGCCTGTGTAAGTGTAACAATGTTGACTATTTCTTGGTACACTAACCAAGAGAAAGACAGAGAGAGAGACAGGGAGAAAGAAAGAGGGGAGAGAGAGAGAGAGAGAGAGAGAGAGAGAGAGAGAGAGAGGGGGAGGGAGAGGGAGAGGAGGGAGAGAGAGAGAGAGAGAGAGAGAGAGAGAGAGAGAGAGAGGAGAATAAAGGAAGAAGGAAATGAAAATCGGAATCCTAAATGACTCAAGAGGCTGTGGCAGGAGGAACCCAAGTCTCTCCCTCCTGGACTACAAAGCGACTTCAAGTACCACACCTTGGGGCAATCCAGTAGACTTGTCCCTTAACAACACCTTTGCCTGGGAACCATAGGTTGATACTTTCACAGGAGCCCTCAGATTCTCCTCATCCCTTTTAAACTCAATTGCCTAAGAAGCTCTTCTGGATGCTGCACCTGCCCCTCCAGGCACACTTGGATCCAATAGATACTTTAACCCAAGGCTGGCCCCAGAAGCAGGATGCTGGGAGGCATGTGACTCTATTTGAATTTATTGACAGCACAGACTTTCTCATGGAAGCTGTCTCTTTTACATTTCCACTAACAGAATTCCTTTCTGAGTTTTATTTTTTTAACTGGAAATATTTGGTGCTAAAGCTTTCTGTGTTTTATTTGGTGTAGGCTTAAAGAAAAACGCATTATCTCTATGAAGATTTTAATTTTTGGTGCTATTGATAAATTACCCCTTGTTGCTTTCCAATCTATGATAAACTGAGGTTCAATAACCTATCAAAGTTGGCCCCAGATGAAGGGGAACAAAAGGAATGAAACAGGAAAGACATGAGTGCTCCTGGGTTTGGAGGAGGAGAAGGGGTATTGTATAAAAGGGAGAGCACAGCGAGAGATGGAGACACCTGGGTGAGTTTGGAGTGAACATCACTGTGAGCCTGGCCATGTGAGGAGAGGAGAGGGGGGAGAGGAGAAGCCGACCAAGTGGGGTGGCCTGGGCCAAGAAACTGGCCGAGCCAAAATGGCTGAGTTTAAAGGGAAGGAGAGGAAGTGGTGTATGTTGTTAATGTTGGGAGGCTCAGGCCTTGGGGTGGACACTTCACGGTAGAGGCAAGGGAAGCCTGCTGTGCCCTGAAATCTGTAGAGAATGAGGGATGCTGGGAGAACGTGTTGGCCAGAGGCCACTTTGTCAAGGGGCTGCTCAGCCATTAGTCCCAGGTGTAAAACTCCTCAAGCAGATACCTGGCAGAGGACACTTGGGATCTTCCACACCTACATTAGGGCATTTCTTTCAAGTGACATCCTTGGTACTTGGGGATCAGTTTTGAAATCTAAAAATGCTTTTCCTGCAGCATCACAGAGGAGTATAGACTGGTGGGGTCCATTATAGTATAAAGCCACAGTCTAGAGAAATTTTTCAGGGTGATATCTACCCCAACACACACTCCATAGCAGACCAAGACAACCCACAAGGTCAAGATGCAGGCTTCCTGGAGTCCCAAAACTCACCATGTTATTATTTGGACAGTAGAGAGTAGTTCTCAGGCTTATAACCATCCAGAGTCTCTGGTTCTCATCCCTGTAGTAACCAGCCATTTCCCTAGTAAGACTGACTGGGGGCAGCATGGGACCCATAGCCATATTGAGGAGACGAAGTTGCTGGCGGATTCCTTAAAATGCAGTCCTGCAGGGACAGGGTGGAGAACTAACCACGGCCTGCAGCAGGGCTTGGGACAACGAGGCAAGAGAAACCCTTTTCTTCTTGTGCTGGGCCAGGAGCCCAGCTCCCTAGAAACACCTGCCCAGCTTTAGCAGGTGCCCTGTATACTTTAGCAGGTGCCCTGTATACTCAGGCTAGCCCTCTCCAGGGCTCTGTGTGGACACTGCTCTGAACCCCAGGAATTGCATTCCTCACCATCTCCCCAACACATTTCCATCAGGAAACTAGCTGTCACCCCTAGATCTAGGACAGTGGCCCTCAGCCTACCTAATGCTGCCACCCTTTAAGCCACTTCCTGAAATTATTTTTGTATCTACTTCATAACTGTGATTTTGCTTCTGTTGTGAAATGTCACGTAAACAGTTTGGGAAATAGATGTTAGCAATAGGTCAAAGCGCACAGATTCAGAACTGAGGCTTTGGTTTATCTGAGAAAGACACACTGGGGATAAGTTCTTCTGGAAAAAAAAAAAAAACAGACCTCTTCAGCTGTTTGTGATCAATATCATGTAAAATGTGATTGACCTGGCAAACGCTACTGGGGCTTCTCGTTAGCCTTGAGCTTTGCCCTGGAGTATGACTTTCCAAGGGCCATGTCCTCAGGCCATCTCCTCACTTTTCTGGGGTCACAGCAGGGCAGTCACAAAGCAGCCCTGTGATGGCAGCACCTGTGCTGTGAAGACCAGCTCTGTGTGTCTTTTTTCCTTTTTGAGAACCACAGGCCAGATTCTTTTCATCCTACCCAGCTCATGTGGAACACCTGTGCCTGTCAGCATTTCCCTCTCCCTCCCCTCCCTTCATCCTTCCTTCCTTTCTTTTTCTCTCAAAAGGGTCTCATGTAGCCAAAGTTGTCCTCAGACCCACTTTGTAATTGAGGATGACCCTGAATTCCTGGTCCCCCTGCCTCAGCTCCTCTAGTGCTGGGATTACATCACCATACCCGGTTCTCTGTGGGGCTAGAGAACCAAGCCAGAGCTTAGCACAAGCTAGCCCAGCATTCTACCACCTGAGACCCCTAGCTGCATGGAGACCCCTAGGCCCATGGCAGGCCTTTACTGCTTGTTTTGTGTCAATTTGACAGAGGTGAGATTCATCTGAAAGTAGGGACTTTCATCTGAAAGAAAGTGACTCCCTTAGTTTTTATTTTCTTACAGTTAATAATATATTGTCTTTAGCTAGTAAGCGTGTATCACACATTTTAAATTACTAAGATGAGAAACATATTAATTAACTTGATATAACCATTGCACAACATATATCAAAACAGTAGCCAGTAACCCATACATACATACATACATACATACATACCATTATTGATTATAAGAATGGGAAATACAACAAATAAATACATTTGTTTCTATTGTTTGAGATGCCCAGTTTGTGATGGAAAGCCTGTTCACTGAGTGAAGTACCATAGCTGTTGTCTGACTTTTGGCAAATGATGCTTCAGCCCTATCCCAGACTTCAGGAGACCCCCTGACACTGAACCCCAAGGCTGAAGGTGTTCTGCTGTCTGTACTGCAACCTGTGAATATTTTTTATCATTTTTTATTTGAATTAGAAACAAGATTGATTTACATGACAACCCCAGTTCCCTTCTCCTACCCATCCTCCCCTACCACCCTCCAACTAAAACCCTACCTATCCCATATCCTTTCTTCTATTCTTCCCCTGACTCAACCTTTCTGCTCCCTCATGACCTCTGCATCCTTCCTCTTCTCCCTTCTCATTCTCATAGCTCCCTCCCCCCTCTTCCCATGATCTCCATTTGCTCAGGAGATCTTGACCCTTTCCCCTTCTCCAGGGGACACTGTTTGTCTCTCTTAGGGTCCTCCTTGTTTACTAGTTTCTCTGGCAGTGTGGATTGTAGGCTGGTAATCCCCTACTCTATGTCTACAATCCACATATGAGTGAGTACATATCATGTTTGTCTTTTTGTGACTGGGTTACCTCACTCAGAATGGTTTCTTCTAGTTCCATCCATTTTCCTGCAAATTTCAAGATTCCATTGTTTTTTCCCTAATTAGTACTCCATTGTGTAAATGTACCACATTTTCTCTATCCATTTTTTGGTAGAGGGGCATCTAGGCTGCTTCCAGTTTCTGGCTATTACAAATAATGCTGCTATGAACATGGTTGAACGGATGTCCTTGTTGTATGAATGTGCTTCTTTTGGGTATATGCCTAAGAGTGGAATTGCTGGATCTTGTGGTAGACTCATTCCCATTTTCTTGAGGAATTGCCATACTGATTTCCAAAGTGGCTGTACAAGTTGGCACTCCCACCAGCAGTGGAGGAGTGTTCCCCTTTCTCCACATCCTCTCCAGCATAAACTGTCATTGGTGTTTTTGATTTTAGCCATTCTGACAGGAGTAAGATGGGATCTCAGAGTTGTTTTGATTTGCATTTCCCTGATGGCTAAGGATATTGAACACTTTCTTATGTGTCTTTCAGCCATTTTAGATTCCTCTATTGAGAATTGTCTATTTAGTTCTATACCCCACTTTTTAATTGGATTGTTTGGTGTTTTGTAGACCAGCTTCTTGAGTTCTTTGTATATTTGGAGATCAGCCCTCTGTCAGATGTGGGATTGGTGAATATCTTTTCCCAGTCTGTGGGCTGCCTTTTTTGTCTTGCTGACTGTGTCCTTTGCCTTACAGAAGCTGACTACCTTAGTTTTGTTTAGGCAAGATTGCATTATATTTTCTTCCTTTTTTCATTTTTTTAATTTTTAAAAGAAACAAGCTTGCTTCAACGTCATGTCGCAGCTTCCTCTCCCTGCCCTCCTCCCCAGCTCTACACTAGTCCCCCAACCCACAACCCATTCTCTCCCTGCTCACCAGGCAGGGTGAGGCCCACTATGGGGCATCTCCAAATTCTGTCATATCATCCAGGGAAGGGCCTAGGCCCTTTCCCATATGTCTGGGCTGAGAGAGCATCCCTCCATGTGGAATGGACTCACAAAGGCCTTTTGTATGCCAGGGATAAATACTGATCTACTACTCAAGGCTCCATAGATTGCCGAGGCCTTCTTACTGACACCCACATTCAGAGGTCTGAATCAGTCCCAGGCTGGCCTCTCAGCCATCAGTCTGAGGTCCATGAACACCCCCTTGTTCAGGTCAGCTGTTTCTGTGGGTTTCACCACCGTCTTGACCCCTTTGTTCATCATTCATACCTCTTAGCAACTGGGTCCAGGAGTTCAGTTCAGTGTTTAGCTTTGGGTGTCTGCCTCCACTTCCATCAGCCACTGGATGAAGGCTCTAGGATGGCATACAAGGTAGTCATCAATCTCATTATCTGGGCAGGCATTTCAGGTAGCCTCTCCACTATTGCTCCATTAGATTGCCAGTTGGTGTCATCTTTGTAGATCTCAGGAAATCTCACTAGTGCCAGATCTCACCTCAAACCTATATGGCTCCCTCTATTATGGTATCTCTGACCATGCTCTCCTGTATTCTAACCCGAATCAACCTTCCCGCTCTCTCATGTCTGCCTCTCCACTTCTCTTCTCCCTCTCTCTTTCTCCTATCTCCCTCTCCCCTCCCCCCATGCTCCCAATTAGCTCAGGAGATCCTGTCCCATTGCCCTTCTCCAGGGTACGATGCATGTCTCTAATAGGTCCTCCCTGTTTCCCAGACTCTGATGGGGTAATATGCTTGCAATCCCCTGCTCCATGTCTAAAATCCATATATGAATGAGTACAAACCATATTTGTCTATTTGTGACTGGATCACCTAACTGAGGATGGTTTCTTCTAGCGCCATCAATTTTCCTGCAAATTTCAAGATTCCATTATTTTTTTCCACCGAGTAGTACCCCGTTGTGTAATTATACCACATTTTTCTCTATCCTCTCTTCTCGTGAGGGTCATCTAGGTTGCTTCCAGGTTCTGGATATTACAAATAATGCTGCTATACACATAGTCGAAAAGATGTCCTTATTGCATGAATGTTCATATTTTGGGTATATGCCTGAGAGTGGAATTGCTGGATCTTGTGGAAGGCTGATTCCTCTTTTCCTGAGGAATCTCCACACTATTTTCCAAAGTGGCTGTACAAGTTGGCACTCGCACCAGTGTCCCCCTTTTTCCATATCCTCTCCAGTATAAACTGCCATTGGTGGTTTTGATTTTAGCCATTCGGACAGGAAGAAGATGGTGTCTTAGAGTCGTTTTGATTTGCATTTCCCTGATGGGTAAGGATTTTAAGCACTTTCTTAAATGTCTATCAGCCATTTTAGACTCCTCTATTGAGAATTCTCCATATAGTTCTATACCCCATTTTATAATTAGCTTATTTGGTGTTTTGGAGGCTAGCTTCTTGAGTTCTTGTAAATTTTGAAGATCAGCCCTCTGTCAGATGTGGGGTTGGTGAATATATCTTCCCATTCTGTGGGCTGCTGTTTTGTCTTGTTGAATGTGTCCTTAATGAAGCTTCTCAGTTTCAAGAGGTCCCATTTATTCATTTGCATTCTCAGTGTCTGTGCTACTGGTGTTATGTTCATGAAGTGGTCTCTTGTACCAATTCATTGAAGGGTACTTCCCACTTTCTCTTCTAAGAGATTCAGTGTGGCTGGATTAATATTGAAGTTATTAATCTGTTTTGTGCATGGTGATAGATTCGGATCTATCTGCAGTCTTCTACATGCCAGCATCCAGTTATGCCAGCATCATTAGTTGAAAATGCTTTCTTTTTTCCATTGTATAATTTTAGCTTCTTTGTCAAAGATCAGGTGTTCATAAGTGTGTGGGCTAATATCAGGGTCTGCAATTGGATTCCATTGGTCCACCTGTCTGTTTTTGTGCCAATACACATCGGTTTTCATTAATATAGCTCTACAGTAGTGCTGTAGACAGGGATGTTGATGCTTCCAGAAGTTTCTTCATTACACAGGGTTGTTTTGGCTATCCTTGGTCTTTTTCTTTTTCCATATAAAGTGTAGAATTGTCCTTTCAAGGTCTGTGAAGAATTGTGCTGGGATTCTGAAAGGGTTTGCATTGAACCTGTAGATTGCTTTTGGCAAGATTGCCATTTTTACTGTGTTGATCCTTCCTATCTAATAGCATGGGAGCTCTTTCCATTTTCTGGAATCTTCTTTAATTTCTTTGTTTAATGACTTAAAGTTCTTGTCATACAGGTCTTTCACCTGTTTGGTTAGAGTTACCCCGAGATATTTTATGTTGTTTGTTTCTATTGTAAAGGTTGATGTTTCTCTGATTTCTTTCTCAGTACATTTATTGTCTATATACAGTAGGGGTACTGATTTTTTTGAGTTAATCTTATATCCTGCCACTTTGCTGAAAGTGTTTATCAGCTGTAGGAGTTCCCTGGTAGAGTTTTTCGGGTCACTTATGTAGACTATTATATCATCTGCAAATAGTGAAAGATTTACTTCTCCTTTCTGATTTGTATCCCCTTGATCTCCTTTTGTTGTCTTATTGCCCTAGAAAGAAGGTCAAGAACAATATTGAAGAGATATGGAGAGAGTGGACATCCTTGTCTTGTTCCTGATTTTAGAGGAATCTCCATTTAGTTTGATGATGGCTGTCAGTTTGCTGTATATTGCCTTTACTATGTCTAGGTATGTTCCTGTTATCTCTGATCTCTCCAAGACCTTTATCATGAAGGGATGCTGGATTTTGTCAAAGGATTTTTTCAGAATCTAGGGAGATGATCATGTGATTTTTCTTTTTCATATTGTTTATATGGTGGATTACATTGATGGATTTTCATATGTTGAAATATCCCTGCATCCATAAAATGAAGCGTACTTGATCATGGTGTATGATTTTTCTGTAGTGTTCTTGGGTTCAAATTGCCAGTAGTTTATTGAGTTTTTGCATCAATGTTCATGAGGGAGATTGGTCTGTAGTTCTCAATCTTAGTTGTGTCTTTGTGTGGTTTGGGTACCAAGGTAATTGTAGCATTGTAAAAAGAGTTCGGCAATGATTCTTCTGCTTCTATTATGTGGAACAACTTGAAGAGTATTGGTATTAGCTGTTCTTTGGATTTCTGGTAGAATTATGTGATGAAACCATCTAGTCCTGGAATTGTTTTGGTTGGAAGACTTTTGTTGACTACTTCTATTTTGTTAGGGGTTTTAGGTCTATTTAAATTGCTTATCTGTTCTTGATTTAAATTGGTAAGTGATATCTATCCAGAAAATTGTCCATTTCCTTTAAATTTTCCAATTTTGTAGAGTACAGGTTTTCAATTTCCCCAGTGTCTGTTGTTATGTCCCCCTTTTCATTTCTGATGTTGTTAATTTACATGTTCTCTCTCTCTGCCTTTTGGTTAGGTTGGATAAAGGTTTATCTATCTTGTTGATTTTCTCAAAGAACCAAATCTTTGTTTGATTGATTCTTTGCATTGTTTTCTTTGTTTCTAGTTTATTGATTTCAGCTTTCAATTTGATTATTTCCTGGCATCTACTCCTCCTGGGTGACTTTGCTTCTTTTCATTCTAGAGCTTTCAGGAGTTCTGTTAATTCTCTAGTGTGACTATTCTCGAGATTGTACATGTGGGCATATAGTGCTATGAACATTCCTCTTAGAATTGCTTTCAGAGTATACCATAGGTTTGGGTATGTTGTGACTTCATTTTCATTGAATTATTTGGAAGTGTTTGATTTCTTTCTTTATTTCTTCCTTAAACCCAGGAGTTCTGCAATTGAGTATTGTTCAATTTCCATGAGTTTGTGGGGTTTTTGCAATTTGTGTTACTGTTGAGTTCTAATCTTAAGTCATGGTGGTCTTATATGACACTGGTGGTTATGCTAATTTTTATCTGTGAGGTTTGCTTTATTGCCAAGTATGTAGTCAGTTTTAGAGAAGGTTCCATGTGGTGCTGAGAAGAGGTATATTCTTTTGTGTTTGGATAAAATGTTCTATAGATGTCTGTAAAACCCAACTGGATCATAACTTTTGTTGGTTCCTTTGTTTCTTTGTTAAGTTTCTGTGTGCTAGTCCTGCCCAGTGGTGAGTCTAGTGTTTAAGTCTCCCACTATAAGTGTGTGGGGTTTAATGTGTGATTTGAGTTTTACTAATGTTTCTTGTAGGAATGTGGGTACCTTTGTATTCGGGACATAAGTGTTCAGAATAGAGACTTAATCCTGATGGATTTTTCCATGATGAATATGAAATTACCTTCTTCATCTCTTTTGATTAATTTTAGTTTAATGTCTAATTTGTTAGATATTAGGATAGTTACACCAGCTTGCTTCTTAGGTCCATGTGATTGGAAAATCTTTTCCCAACCCTTAACTCTGAGGTAATGTCTGTCTTTGAAATTGAGGGGTGTTTCTTGTATGCAACAGAAGGATGGATTCTGTCTTCATATCCATTCTGTTAGCCTGTATCTTTTTGTAGGTGTGTTAAGGCCATTGATATTGAGAGATATAATTGCCCGTTGATTGCTGATTCTTCTTTGTTTTGGATTCCTTTTTTGGTGGTGGTATTGTGTGTGAGTTCTCCTCCTATTTCTGCCTTTTGGTTAAAGTGAGATTATCTATTGCCTATGTTTTTGTGAGTGTAGTTAACTTCCTTGGTTTGGAGTTTTCCTTCCAGAATTTTCTGTAGGGTTGGATTTGTGGATATGTATTGTGTAAATCTAGTTTTGTCCTGAAATATCTTTTTTCTCCATCTATAGTGATTAAGAATTTTCCTGGATATAGTAGTTTGGGCTGGAATCTGTGGTCTATTAGTGTGTGTAGAGCTTGTAACTAGGACCATCTGGCTTTCAGAGTTTCCATGGAAAAATCAGGTGTAATTCTGA